>NC_142648.1:7500-314224 GCF_053813885.1 Theobroma cacao
CCTAAACCCTAAACCCTAAACCCTAAACCCTAAACCCTAAACCCTAAACCCTAAACCCTAAACCCTAAACCCTAAACCCTAAACCCTAAACCCTAAACCCTAAACCCTAAACCCTAAACCCTAAACCCTAAACCCTAAACCCTAAACCCTAAACCCTAAACCCTAAACCCTAAACCCTAAACCCTAAACCCTAAACCCTAAACCCTAAACCCTAAACCCTAAACCCTAAACCCTAAACCCTAAACCCTAAACCCTAAACCCTAAACCCTAAACCCTAAACCCTAAACCCTAAACCCTAAACCCTAAACCCTAAACCCTAAACCCTAAACCCTAAACCCTAAACCCTAAACCCTAAACCCTAAACCCTAAACCCTAAACCCTAAACCCTAAACCCTAAACCCTAAACCCTAAACCCTAAACCCTAAACCCTAAACCCTAAACCCTAAACCCTAAACCCTAAACCCTAAACCCTAAACCCTAAACCCTAAACCCTAAACCCTAAACCCTAAACCCTAAACCCTAAACCCTAAACCCTAAACCCTAAACCCTAAACCCTAAACCCTAAACCCTAAACCCTAAACCCTAAACCCTAAACCCTAAACCCTAAACCCTAAACCCTAAACCCTAAACCCTAAACCCTAAACCCTAAACCCTAAACCCTAAACCCTAAACCCTAAACCCTAAACCCTAAACCCTAAACCCTAAACCCTAAACCCTAAACCCTAAACCCTAAACCCTAAACCCTAAACCCTAAACCCTAAACCCTAAACCCTAAACCCTAAACCCTAAACCCTAAACCCTAAACCCTAAACCCTAAACCCTAAACCCTAAACCCTAAACCCTAAACCCTAAACCCTAAACCCTAAACCCTAAACCCTAAACCCTAAACCCTAAACCCTAAACCCTAAACCCTAAACCCTAAACCCTAAACCCTAAACCCTAAACCCTAAACCCTAAACCCTAAACCCTAAACCCTAAACCCTAAACCCTAAACCCTAAACCCTAAACCCTAAACCCTAAACCCTAAACCCTAAACCCTAAACCCTAAACCCTAAACCCTAAACCCTAAACCCTAAACCCTAAACCCTAAACCCTAAACCCTAAACCCTAAACCCTAAACCCTAAACCCTAAACCCTAAACCCTAAACCCTAAACCCTAAACCCTAAACCCTAAACCCTAAACCCTAAACCCTAAACCCTAAACCCTAAACCCTAAACCCTAAACCCTAAACCCTAAACCCTAAACCCTAAACCCTAAACCCTAAACCCTAAACCCTAAACCCTAAACCCTAAACCCTAAACCCTAAACCCTAAACCCTAAACCCTAAACCCTAAACCCTAAACCCTAAACCCTAAACCCTAAACCCTAAACCCTAAACCCTAAACCCTAAACCCTAAACCCTAAACCCTAAACCCTAAACCCTAAACCCTAAACCCTAAACCCTAAACCCTAAACCCTAAACCCTAAACCCTAAACCCTAAACCCTAAACCCTAAACCCTAAACCCTAAACCCTAAACCCTAAACCCTAAACCCTAAACCCTAAACCCTAAACCCTAAACCCTAAACCCTAAACCCTAAACCCTAAACCCTAAACCCTAAACCCTAAACCCTAAACCCTAAACCCTAAACCCTAAACCCTAAACCCTAAACCCTAAACCCTAAACCCTAAACCCTAAACCCTAAACCCTAAACCCTAAACCCTAAACCCTAAACCCTAAACCCTAAACCCTAAACCCTAAACCCTAAACCCTAAACCCTAAACCCTAAACCCTAAACCCTAAACCCTAAACCCTAAACCCTAAACCCTAAACCCTAAACCCTAAACCCTAAACCCTAAACCCTAAACCCTAAACCCTAAACCCTAAACCCTAAACCCTAAACCCTAAACCCTAAACCCTAAACCCTAAACCCTAAACCCTAAACCCTAAACCCTAAACCCTAAACCCTAAACCCTAAACCCTAAACCCTAAACCCTAAACCCTAAACCCTAAACCCTAAACCCTAAACCCTAAACCCTAAACCCTAAACCCTAAACCCTAAACCCTAAACCCTAAACCCTAAACCCTAAACCCTAAACCCTAAACCCTAAACCCTAAACCCTAAACCCTAAACCCTAAACCCTAAACCCTAAACCCTAAACCCTAAACCCTAAACCCTAAACCCTAAACCCTAAACCCTAAACCCTAAACCCTAAACCCTAAACCCTAAACCCTAAACCCTAAACCCTAAACCCTAAACCCTAAACCCTAAACCCTAAACCCTAAACCCTAAACCCTAAACCCTAAACCCTAAACCCTAAACCCTAAACCCTAAACCCTAAACCCTAAACCCTAAACCCTAAACCCTAAACCCTAAACCCTAAACCCTAAACCCTAAACCCTAAACCCTAAACCCTAAACCCTAAACCCTAAACCCTAAACCCTAAACCCTAAACCCTAAACCCTAAACCCTAAACCCTAAACCCTAAACCCTAAACCCTAAACCCTAAACCCTAAACCCTAAACCCTAAACCCTAAACCCTAAACCCTAAACCCTAAACCCTAAACCCTAAACCCTAAACCCTAAACCCTAAACCCTAAACCCTAAACCCTAAACCCTAAACCCTAAACCCTAAACCCAAACCCCAAACCCCAAACCCCAAACCCCAAACCCTAAACCCTAAACCCTAAACCCTAAACCCTAAACCCTAAACCCTAAACCCTAAACCCTAAACCCTAAACCCTAAACCCTAAACCCTAAACCCTAAACCCTAAACCCTAAACCCTAAACCCTAAACCCTAAACCCTAAACCCTAAACCCTAAACCCTAAACCCTAAACCCTAAACCCTAAACCCTAAACCCTAAACCCTAAACCCTAAACCCTAAACCCTAAACCCTAAACCCTAAACCCTAAACCCTAAACCCTAAACCCTAAACCCTAAACCCTAAACCCTAAACCCTAAACCCTAAACCCTAAACCCTAAACCCTAAACCCTAAACCCTAAACCCTAAACCCTAAACCCTAAACCCTAAACCCTAAACCCTAAACCCTAAACCCTAAACCCTAAACCCTAAACCCTAAACCCTAAACCCTAAACCCTAAACCCTAAACCCTAAACCCTAAACCCTAAACCCTAAACCCTAAACCCTAAACCCTAAACCCTAAACCCTAACCCTAAACCCTAAACCCTAAACCCTAAACCCTAAACCCTAAACCCTAAACCCTAAACCCTAAACCCTAAACCAAAACCAAACCAAAAAAAAAAAAAAAAAAAATGCAAAACGCTCTCAACCAACATGAGTTCCCATCTCTCCCCCTCCCGCAAGGACTGCCCTCTGGCCGACCACCAGACCCCCACCAACCACAGCCGGCAACCCACCAACCCCACCTAGCAGCCCCTCCGCCACCACCCACAATACAACTTTCGGCCGCCCCCCCTACGACACTCTCACCCTCCACCTGGTCCAAACACTCACAGCTTCCACAACCCCACGGCCATTTCCAGATCTCAGAACCCCAAACTCAGCCACCACCCTCGCCCCGATCCCAGAAAAAGTCTTTCCTCTCTATTACAACCGGAGAAAAACCTCCGGTGGTACCACTTTCCAGAGAACCATTTGTGTTTAAGGATAGACCCGCTGCAGCCTTTTTTGAAGATGAGATACTAACCTTGGCACAGCCATTTAAAAGATCCCTCGTGGGCAAATTTTCCAGAATGCCAAAGTTGCAAGATGTTAAAGCTGCATTTAAAGGGATAGGTCTTATGGGGGCTTATGAAGTCAGATGGCTTGATTATAAACATGTTCTCATCCACTTGTCCAACGAACAAGACTGTAACCGGATTTGGACAAAACAAAACTGGTTTATAGCAAATCAAAAAATGAGGGTGTTTAAATGGACTCCGGAGTTCGAACCGGAGAAGGAGTCAGCGGTGGTTCCGGTTTGGATTTCTTTCCCCAACCTCAAAGCTCATTTGTTTGAGAAATCAGCTCTGTTATTAATTGCAAAAACGGTAGGTAAACCATTATTTGTTGATGAAGCAACGGCCAATGGGTCTCGACCAAGTGTAGCTCGAGTATGCGTAGAATATGACTGCAGAAAACCAACGGTGGATCAAGTTTGGATAGTGGTTCAAAACAGGGAAACGGGCACAGTAACGAATGGTTATTCTCAAAGGGTGGAATTTGCTCAAATGCCAGCTTACTGTGACCACTGTTGTCACGTTGGCCACAAGGAAATAGACTGTATAGTATTGGGCAACAAAGCTAGACCTTATGGGACTACCAAGCTTCCTTCCTCCAAACCAGACGGCAGGGGAAAAAGGGTAGGGTTCGAAGAGGATGGAGACTCGACTACGGAAAAAAGACAAAATACCGAAAAAAGAAAAAATCCTGAGAATGGAAACATTCTGTCTCCTGAAGAACCAACTAAACACCACCAAAAGTGGCAACCAGTGAACAAAGGCAGTACAAGTGGTGCTAAGGACCGGCAGGGCAAGGAGGTTGGGTCCGAAAAATCGTCCAAGGATGAAAATATTTTATTTTCGAACCGCTTCCACGTTATCTCAGCAGACAAAGAAGAAGAGCATACTCAAACGGAAAACCCCAGGGAAGAAGTTAACAAAAAGAACAACGAAGAAGACGAAGAAGGAAAAGGGGAAGGTCTTCACCGCGAAACGACGGAGGTACGGTGGCTTGGCGCGGAGGAGCCCGATAACGGTAACCTCGAGGGAGCTATTATGGCAACCGTTCCTCCTGCAAATTTGCAGATCATGGGAGATAGTGCGCAGGGTTTTTTTCACGTAAACGGAGTGCATGGGCAACCTCAAAATCACATGGAAGTACGTGAGACTCATGCAGACAAGGAAAGTGGGAACCCATGGAACTGCCAAAATAATAAAAATTTAACAAAGAGTCAACAAAAGGAGTCTGACGGACAGTATACTGCAGTGCAAATTCAAAAGGAAGGAACTCAGCAAACGACCGCTGGGAAAGCACGACCCAGTCTGCAACCTGCGAACAGGCAGCGGCCAGCCAAGACGTCGGGACAAGAGCCCGTGGAAGTGACAGCTCAAGCAGGGAATGAGGGAGCTCCCGCATCAGCAGCAAATAGGCCTACCACACAACAAAATAAGCGGGACCCAATAAACACCAACTCAGCCGGCAAAAGGACAAATTCAAACAAAGCTACTGTTGGTGATGGAAAGACTCCTGACACAAAGCAAGTCAGTACAAGTATTCAGGACTTAACCATTCACCCCTTGCAGCACCCAACACATGCTTCACCTGCACCGCATGGGGCCACTCAATTAGAAAAGGAAGCAGGAGTCAAAATCAACTCAGACGGAGCCTTGGAACAGGCGACGACTGGTCCACAGGAAAATACGTGGAATCAGAAAGACAAGGAAAAATCGGAGAGGGGAAGTTTGGTTATAACAATTGCAACCGAGCAAAATTCAGCGCGAAATGACGCATATGAGAAAATTCTCGAAACAGGAGTGCATGTCCAAGCGAAAACCCAATCACCCGGGAACCATGAAGGAGTAAGGGAGTTTGTCGGGACAACTGAAGAGGGCCAGGACCCAACAGCAATAGGATCGCCCCCATGCCTCACCCCTCACGTGCAGGAGGAAAGACACACGGAAGTAGGAGGACAAGATCCATCAAAGCACGCAAAATCGGATGGGACCTCACTGCAGAAAGCTGGACAAAACCCAGGTCAAAGCTTAAAAATTGTCTTAGCCGAACTTTCAACGCAAAAATCGACTTTTTGGCAGGATAAAGTACAGCACAGGACTGAGTACGGATCGGGGGACCATATAAGCCCAGAGGATACACTAGAAGGGAGTGGAGAGCACGTCCCAATAGAGGAAGAGGGTACGAGTCAGACGCAACTTCAAACTAGAAGTGATGCCATCAGAGCACTACCATTATCTATGCACGAAGAGACACCACAGCAGAAAGCTGGAAGGCAAAAAAATAAGGAAACAAAACCTTTAGCTCAGGCAAAGGTGATGAGGCAAGAGAAGCAACAACAATTGTCAGAAGGGAGTGGAGATTTCAGTTTAATAGCAGGAGCAGGTGAAAGTCAAACACAACACCAAACGGGACATATTCGAGCCGCTGCAAAGGAAAGACGGAAAGGAAATGAAACTAATCCGCCCACTTCAGAGTCCGCCTCAGGTAAGTGTAGACATAATAAAGAAATAAGTGTCATCCCTTCCTTTTCGGGTAGCCACTCTTTGGAGATGGAAGTGCATCCATTGACGAGACGCAGAAGGCACTCAGATACTGCAGCATCAATTGGGAAAATCATCAGTCTGGCCTCAGAGGAAGCAGTGGAAATGGGAGAAAATGATGGAATCTCTGATGAGGATTCCATCTCTGTAAGTTATGCAGCTAGAACCCGATCATGATTAGTGCACTAGTGTGGAACGTAAGGGGTATTTCTAGTGCGGTTATCCACAGAAGGATCAAGAAATTTCAGTTATTGCACAAAATTAAAATTTTAGTAATACTGGAGCCAATGGTGGATGCTTCAAAAGCAGAATTCATTCGCAGAAAATTGGGTTTTGAAAAAGTCTTCAAGAACTGCTCCCAGAAAATATGGTTGTTTCACTCTTTCGATATAAATTGTGAAGTGCTATTGGACCACGTTCAATGTCTGCACGTTAAGATCAGCATACCATGGCTTGAAGTCCCTCTGCTGGCATCCTTCATCTATGCAAAATGTACCAGGTCAGAGAGATTAGTTCTTTGGGATTGCTTGAGGAGCTTGGCAATTAATATTCACTCACCGTGGATCGTTGGGGGTGACTTTAATGCCATCTTACATAGTGGAGAACGGTTGAACGGAGCTGTGCCACATACAGGCTCTATGGAAGATTTTGCCACTGCCTTGCTCGATTGCGGATTAATGGATGGAGGCTATGAAGGAAACTCATTCACTTGGACTAATAACCGTATGTTTCAACGGCTGGACAGAATGACTTATAATCATTATTGGGCAGATTTTTTTCCTTCCACACGCATACAGCACCTGAATAGGGACGGCTCAGATCATTGCCCATTGCTGATTTCCTGCTCTAAGAACCAAGAGAGAATGCCTTCATCCTTTAGATTCCTTCACGCTTGGGTCCTTCACCATGATTTTAAAAAATTCGTGGAACAGAATTGGACGTCCCCCATTGTTGGCTATGGACTTCAGGCTTTCTGGGGGAAGCAACGACGTCTAAAACAAGCTCTGAAACGGTGGAATAAGGAGGTTTTTGGCGACATATTCCATAATCTGAAAGTGGCAGAACAAAGAGCTGCAGACTGCGAAATAATTTTTCAACAAGAGCAATCACTGGAGAACCGAGCAATCATGAATAAAGCCTATGCACAGCTTAATCACCAGCTCAGTGTTGAAGAACTATTTTGGCAGCAAAAATCCGGAATAAAATGGTTAGTGGAGGGTGAGCGCAACACAAAATTTTTTCACATGCGGGTTAAGAAGAAGAGAATCAAAAGCCATATCTTCAAAATTCAAAACTCGGATGGGAGCTGGATTGAAGAACCGGAAGCTGTTAAGTCTTCTGCAGTGGAATTTTTTTCCTCCCTCATGAAAAAGGAAACATGTGACATGTCCAGGTTTGATACTTCGTTGATTCCTGCTATTATTTCTGAGAATGATAATCTTAGTTTATGCGCAGTGCCTTCAATGGAGGAGCTAAAAAAGGCAGTTTTCAATATTGATAAGGACAGTGTTGCTGGCCCTGATGGATTCACCTCTTTTTTCTATCAACAATGTTGGGATATCATTGCCAATGACCTCCTGGACGCAGTAGTTGATTTCTTTCATGGAGCTGACCTCCCTAGGGGAGTAACGTCAACATCTATAGTGTTACTGCCCAAAAATAACAATGCCTCGACATGGAGTGACTTCAGACCGATAAGTCTTTGTAATGTCTTAAATAAAATCATTACTAAGATTCTTGCTAACCGTCTTGCAAAGGTGCTCCCTTCCATGATTACAGATAATCAGAGTGGCTTCGTAGAGGGAAGACTAATCAGTGACAATATCCTTCTGGCTCAAGAACTAATTGGGAAGATTGACAGAAAGTCAAGGGGTGGCAATGTAGCTCTCAAACTGGATATGATGAAGGCGTATGACCGGCTTGAGTGGGATTTCTTGTATAGAATGCTTCAACAATTTGGATTTAATTCTCAGTGGATTGACATGGTTCGCCGGTGCATCGCTAATTGTTGGTTTTCATTATTGATAAATGGTGGTACTGTGGGTTTTTTCAAGTCTGAAAGAGGGCTACGACAAGGCGATTCCATCTCTCCGTTATTATTTGTACTGGCCGTGGAATATTTGTCTCGGGGGTTGAATGCTTTGTTTGCCACGTATCCTTCTCTGCATTATCTTTCTGACTGCTCTATGCCAGTCAGTCACTTGGCTTTCGCAGATGACATCATTATTTTCACTAATGGTGCGAAATCCTCCTTGCAGAAAATTCTATTGTTTTTGCAGGAGTACGAGGTGATTTCAGGACAGCGAATTAATCATGCAAAGAGTTGCTTCATCACTCACCAAAATATGGCAAACAGTCGCACTCAGATCATTTCTCAAGTTACTGGCTTCATTCATAAATGTCTGCCTATCACTTATTTGGGAGTGCCTCTTTTTAAAGGGCCAAAAAAGGTAATGCTTTTCGATGACTTGGTTGCAAAGATCCAGGATCGTATAGCGGGATGGGACAACAAAGTATTATCTCCAGGAGGGCGAATAACACTTTTACGGAGTGTATTATCTTCTCTGCCTATTTATTTGCTCCAGGTCCTCAAACCTCCTATTTGTGTGATTGAAAGAATTGACAGGTTGTTCAACAACTTTTTGTGGGGAGGTTCGGCAGGCTCCAGAAAAATTCATTGGGCTTCATGGCATAAGATCACTTTTCCTTCCAATGAGGGAGGACTTGGCATCAGAGGCCTAGGTGATGTGACGCAGGCCTTTAGCATGAAACTTTGGTGGAGGCTTTTAACTTGTAATAGCATATGGACGCAATTCATGCGGAGTAAATATTGTGTTGGCCAAATTCCAAGGAATGTACAACCGAAGCTTCATGACTCACAGACATGGAAACGGATGTTAGCCAGCTGCCCGGTTACAGAACAATACACTAGATGGCGGATTGGTAAGGGTGAGTTATTTTTCTGGCATGACTGTTGGATGGGTGACGCACCATTGGTTAGTCGATTCACATCTTTTGCATCATCTATGACAAGAGTACACTATTTCTATGCTAACGACAAATGGGATGTGGGCAAGTTGAACGAGGTGTTGCCAGAGGATGTAGTGGCAGATATCTTAAAAATTCCGATCGATCTTCCCAGTGAAGATAGAGCTTATTGGGTTCCTACCTCGGATGGTCAATTCACTACCAAGTCTGCTTGGGAGATAGTTCGACAGCGACAGTCGGTACATCCCGTTTTCAATTTAATTTGGCATAAATGCATTCCTCTTTCAACTTCTTTCTTTCTATGGAGGTTATTACAGGATTGGATCCCAGTTGATTTACGGTTGAAAAACAAGGGATTCCAGTTAGCTTCTAAATGTCAACACTGCAACTCCGAGGAGTCTCTCTTGCATGTCATATGGGAATGCCCTATAGCTACACATGTTTGGAATTTTTTTGCGAAATTTTTCCAAATCAACATTGTTCGCCCTCAGACTGTTTTTCATATCATATGGGCATGGTGGTACTCTGGTGATTATACCAAAAAAGGACACATACGCACGTTAATGCCTCTATTCATTCTTTGGTTCCTATGGGTTGAAAGAAATGATGCGAAACATAGAAACCTCGGTATGTATCCTAATAGAGTGGTATGGAAAGTCCTCAAACTCATCCACCAACTATTTCATGGGAGGCAATTCCACCGATGGCAATGGAGGGGAGATGTACAGATTGCTCAGGCATGGGGTCTAATATTTCAGCAGACAGTGTCACACCCTCCAAAACTATTCTCTTGGCATAAACCATCAGCAGGAGAGTTTAAGTTGAATGTTGATGGCAGTTCCAAGCATAATCATCAGAATGCCGCGGGAGGAGGACTTCTACGAGACCATACAGGTACCATGATTTTTGGATTTTCTGAAAATTTTGGACCTTATGATTCATTACAGGCAGAGTTAATGGCACTTCAGAGGGGTTTACTTTTGTGCATTGAGCATAATGTTTCCAGACTTTGGATAGAAATGGATGCAAAAGTAGTGGTACACATGATAAATGAGAGTTGCCAGGGTTCCGCTAGGACTCGGTATTTACTTGCTTCAATCCGCAAAGCCCTTCAAGGTATCTCGTTTCGGATTTCCCACATTCTTAGAGAGGGGAACCAAGCAGCAGATCATCTGGCAAATCAAGGGCACAATCACCAGATCCTACAGGTATTTTCACAAGCAGAAGGTCAGCTTAAAGGTATTCTTAGGTTAGATAAGCTTGGTTTACCATATGTTAGATTCAAAAGTTTGTAAGGGAGTAGTACTCCGAATTTCTTTTCCTTACTTGGCCATTAACATAGACTTTTGTAATATGGATGTGTTTCAATTTTATGACGATAGTAAAATATATGGTCATAAAATGAAACACTCCATTCTAGGTGCTTACCTCATTTACATTATCTGCTTAATTTTCTCTTAGTCTGCAGTCTCAATGTAATAGTAAGGATATCTATTTTATTGTAGCATCAAAAGTTATGCACATAGAAGGGATTTCCTTATTATAGGAGTTCTTCAAATACTTTCTTATAATCTTGTAACTTGGAGGTACGGTTTATGTCCCCCTCCTTTGTACTTCCTTTTTTAATATTAAATAAAATTTAACAGGGTAGCTGGGCCCTGCGTGAATTTCCAGCATAAAAAAAAAAAAAAAAAAAAAAAAAAAAAAAAAAAAAAAAACCCTAAACCCTAAACCCTAAACCCTAAACCCTAAACCCTAAACCCTAAACCCTAAACCCTAAACCCGAAACCCGAAACCCGAAACCCTAAACCCGAAACCCGAAACCCTAAACCCGAAACCCGAAACCCGAAACCCTGAACCCTGAACCCTAAACCCTGAACCCTGAACCCTGAACCCTGAACCCTGAACCCTGAACCCTGAACCCTGAACCCTGAACCCTGAACCCTGAACCCTGAACCCTGAACCCTGAACCCTGAACCCTGAACCCTGAACCCTGAACCCTGAACCCTGAACCCGAAACCCCAAACCCCAAACCCCAAACCCCAAACCCCAAACCCCAAACCTAAACCTAAACCTAAACCTAAACCTAAACCTAAACCTAAACCTAAACCTAAACCTAAACCAAACCTAAACCCAAAAACCACGCTCAAAAAAAAAAAAAAAAAAAAAAAAAAAAAAGGTTGGAAAACGCTCTGGAATTTACGCACTTTCCCCCTCTCCCTCAACCTCACGGGATGGCGGCTGGTCGGCCGCCGGACCTTTCACTCCCTCCCCAGCAAACTGTTTCGTCCTTCCCCGTACTGAGGGCAACCCACAGCCCCACAAAAACCACAAACTCGCAGCTGCTATTCAACAAGGGAGGCTCACAAGTTTTTTATCATACCCAGCCGCCGCCGCCAACATCTCCTAGGTTCCAAAAGAAGTCTTTTCTCTCTATCGCAACCGGAGAAAAGCCTCTTGTAATCCCTTTGAATCGTGAACCGGTAGTGTATAAGGATCGGCCTGCTGCAGCATTTTTTGAGGACGAAATTCGGACCCTTGCACAGCCTTTCTCCCTTTGCCTGGTGGGTAAGTTTACTCGAATGCCTAAACTGCAGGATATCAGATCTGCTTTCAAAGCGATTGGGCTTGCAGGAGCCTATGAAATCAAATGGTTAGATTATAAGCATGTTCTTATTCATCTATCCAATGACCAAGATTTTAACCGAATCTGGACAAGACAGCAATGGTTTATTGCAGGGCAAAAAATGAGAATCTTTAAGTGGTCCCCGGACTTTGAAGCAGAAAAAGAATCACCAGTGGTGCCTGTTTGGATCTCTTTCCCGAATCTGAAAGCACACTTGTTTGAAAAATCTGCCCTACTATTGATTGCTAAGACGGTTGGGAAGCCTTTGTTTGTCGATGAGGCAACATCCAAAGGTTCCCGGCCAAGTGTGGCCCGTGTCTGTATCGAGTATGATTGCAGAAATCCGCCTGTTGATCATGTTTGGATAGTGACTCAAAACAGGGATACGGGAATAGTTACAAATGGTTATGTGCAGAAGGTTGATTTTTCGCAGATGCCGGACTATTGTCTCCATTGCTGTCACGTGGGTCATAAAGAAGTTCATTGCATTGTGTTGGGAAATAAGCCGCCTGGATCTGGAAAGCCATTACCGAAGGCTAAGGCATCATCAACCCGATCTGCTGATGGGGAGAAGCTCACGACAAAGCATACAAACGATGAAGGAAAAGCACTGGCAAACAAACAAAAGGAAGATCCGATGAGCAGTCAAGGGATGGCTCAGAAACATTCTGAGGAAAGGCCTACGGCGACGGGAGGAGAGGCTGTGGTTGTCTTTGAAAAAAAGAAAAAAAATCTGAGTCGGGAGGTACCAACAAAACCGAATATACAATGGCAAGCGATTGGGCACTTAGATCGGTCGGCTGTGACAGTTTCCGTTGGTGCAGAAAAAGTTTTAGACGACGAAGGGATTGAGCAGTGTAAAGGCTCCAACAGATTTGCAATTTTGGACTCGGTGGAGGAGGATAAAAATGAAGGGCCGCTTTGGATAGGAAAACAGAGGCAAACAGAGTACGTGAACAGTACTCCAGCCGGAAAAAATTCCTTACCGGGTCTGCAGACTGAAACGGGTGGACGACGAGACAACAGTGTAATCGGGTTCCCTGGGCTGCACGAAGGCCGACGGCTAGATACAGATGACCCAAAAACTAAACAGCAGCAGCAGAGTTTAGTGGAGAAGGGAGACAAGAGGCAAGCCGAGAACAAGGCAGCTAATGCCGATGCTACCCCGTCTTCTTTTTCTACGCATGGAGAGCGAGCTGAAAAAGATTTAATCCATGTAAGGGTCGAGGGCAGTTCACAGACTGAGGGTGAGCCATATGAAGCTGAAAAGTGTGAAGAGATGAGGGAGGTTATTGCCTCAGTGGCTATCGGGGACGAGATAGCAGCAATGGAACGAGCTACGTGCATGAGCCGAGGAATAAGTGCAGTGGTGCAAAAGCAAAAAATGACGGAACAAATGTTAGCAGATTCTACCTACGTGCATGGGCAGAGAAATAGGACAAATAACATCACGGGAGTGCAGAATAAGGAGTTAGCAGCAATTGCAGAGGGGGATGGGACGTCTTCTGAGCTTGCAGGTACGGGTCAGAATATTAAAAATATTTTTGGTAAGCCATCAGTTCAGGAAGCAGCTTTAGTGCAGGAGACTGGACAGCATGCTCAAGAGAGTGGGTACAGCTCGAAGACTGATGGTAGCAAGGTTGTGACTGTGGACAATAGTGATAATGTCCAGCGGGTGTTTCAAAATGCAGAAAATGTCACAGTTCGGAAACACAACATGAAAAAGAAAGCCAGACCGATTTTATCTAGTTTGGTCTCGATGATGAATGTTGATACTGCTGAAGGTTTGTTGGATCCTGTTGCAGCATGTCAGGAAGCAGAAAAGGAGATGCACCACTTACTGGAAAATGAATCAGCGAAAGCCGAGGGGAGTTTAATCACCCCACGGTCTGAGCAAGGTATCTGTGCCTATAACATGGAAACTCACTCTATTCCTTCAAATGCAGCTATATGCAGTAACTCACAACAGGCAGAGAGGATGGTTGGCCATGTACACTCCCCCATGCAATCCCATGCAGAACCCGAGAGACAAAATTTAGAGATTCACCCGCGCATCCTTAGAAGAGAAAATCTGACAGCTCTATCTCTTCTTCTGACAATTGGAATTCCATGAATGCATCAGAACCTTTAGAGGTAAAAGATGGAGTGGCAACAGATGATTCCATCTCAAGGATTCCTTCTCTCCACACTTATCCATGATAAATTGTCTGCTTTGGAATATCCGTGGCATTGCTGATATAGTAGTGCAAAGAAGGCTGAAAAAATTAAAGTTGATGCATAATATCAAGTTGTTGGTAGTTTTAGAGCCTATGGTTAATACCAGTAAAATAAATTACGTCAAACGAAGACTAGGCTTTGATACTGCTCTTTCAAATTGCTCTCATAAAATATGGCTTTTTTATTCTAATGAGTTAAGCTGTGAAGTTGTGATGGACCAGATCCAATGCTTGCATGTGAAGTTGTCCCTTCCATGGCTCCCTCATTCAGTTTATGCTTCCTTTGTATATGCAAAGTGTACCCGGATTGAGAGAAGGGAACTTTGGAACAGTATGCGAATAATCTCGGATGGCATGCAGCACCGTGGATGGTGGGAGGAGATTTTAACTCCATAGTGAGCGTTGATGAACGGTTGCACGGTGCTATTCCCCATGATGGATCTATGGAAGACTTGTCTGCTGCTTTGCTTGATTGTGGACTATTGGATGCAGGGTTTGAGGGAAATGCTTTCACTTGGACTAATAACCGCATGTTTCAAAGGCTTGACAGGGTGGTATACAACCATGAATGGGCTGAATTTTTCTCCTCCACCAGGGTCCAGCATCTCAATCGAGATGGGTCAGATCATTGTCCACTTCTCATCTCCTGTTCCAACACAACTCAAAGGGGTCCCTCTACATTTAGATTTTTACATGCCTGGACAAAAACATCATAACTTTCTTCCTTTTGTAGAGAAAAGTTGGAACGCACCTATTCAAGCATCCGGAATGATGGCTTTTTGGACGAAACAACAGCGCTTGAAGAGAGATTTAAAGTGGTGGAATAAGCAGGTTTTTGGAGATATTTTTAAAACCCTCCGTTTGGCCGAAGCTGAAGCTGAACAAAGAGAATTGAATTTTCAGCAGAACCCCTCAGCAACTAATAGAGATTTGATGCAAAAGGCCTATGCTAAACTTAACCGGCAGTTAAGTATTGAAGAACTTTTTTGGCAACAAAAATCTGGTGTTAAATGGTTGGTCGAAGGGGAGCGTAATACCAAATTTTTTCATATGAGGATGCGGAAAAAAAGAATGAGAAGTCATATATTTCGGATTCAAGATCAGGAGGGGAATGTGTTTGAAGAACCCCATTTAATCCAAAATTCAGCTGTTGAATTCTTTCAAAATTTGTTGACGGCAGAACAGTATGATATATCCAGGTTTGACTCCTCCATTATTCCTCAGATTATCTCTACTGCTGACAATGATTTTCTGTGTGCAGAACCATCACTTCAGGAAATCAAGGACGCAGTTTTTAGTATTAATAAAGACAGTGTTGCAGGCCCGGATGGTTTTACATCATTTTTTTACCAGCAATGTTGGGAAATAATCAAACAAGATCTTTTAAAAGCAGTGCTGGATTTTTCAAAGGGTCCTCACTCCCGCGCGGTGTTACTTCCACGACATTAGTCCTACTACCTAAAAAGTCGAATGCATGCCAATGGAGTGATTTTCGCCCCATTAGTTTGTGTACTGTCTTAAACAAGATAGTTACCAAAATCTTGGCAACCGATTATCCAAATTTCTCCCATCAGTTATTTCAGAGAAACCAAAGTGGATTTGTTAATGGGCGGCTCATCAGTGATAATATTCTTCTAGCACAGGAGCTTATCGGTAAACTGGATGCTAAATCGAGGGGAGGTAATGTGGTTTTAAAACTTGACATGGCAAAAGCATATGATCGGTTAAATTGGGATTTTATTTATTTAATGCTGGAGCATTTTGGGTTCAATACACAGTGGATTAATATGATTAAAGCATGCATCTCTCATTGCTGGTTTTCCTTGCTTATCAATGGATCCTTGGTGGGATATTTTAAATCTCAAAGGGGACTGCGACAAGGAGATTCGATCTCCCCTTTACTATTTATATTGGCTGCAGACTATTTATCAAGGGGACTTAATAATTTATTCAGTCGCTACAGTTCTTTGACTTATTTGTCTGGTTGTTTAATGCCTATCAGTCACTTGTCTTTTGCTGATGATATAGTTATTTTCACTAACGGATGCCGTTCAGCCTTGCAGAGAATTATGATTTTTTTACAGGAATATGAACAGGTGTCAGGACAGCAGATTAATCACAAGAAAAGTTGTTTTATCACAGCTAATGGATGTGCGATATCGAGGCGACAAATTATATCCCATACCACTGGCTTCCACCATAAAACACTTCCAGTCATCTATCTCGGAGCTCCTCTATACAAAGGTCCTAAGAAGGTATTCTTGTTTGACTCTTTAATCACTAAGATTCGAGATCGCATTTCAGGTTGGGAAAATAAGATCTTATCACCTGGGGGCCGAATCACATTATTGAGAAGTGTTCTATCATCTCTCCCAATGTACTTGCTGCAAATCCTAAAACCTCCGATGTTAGTAATTGAAAAAATAGAACGACTTTTCAATAGTTTCCTTTGGGGAGATTCGAATGAAAGTAAACGGATGCATTGGGCGGCTTGGAATAAAATCACCTATCCATGTTCGGAAGGGGGATTAGAAATCAGGAAACTTACTGATGTTTTTGAGGCATTCACATTAAAATTATGGTGGAGATTTCAAACTTGCAATAGCCTATGGACACAGTTTCTTAGGACTAAATACTGCCTTGGCCGAATACCCCACTATGTGCAACCGAAACTCCACGACTCTCAAGTGTGGAAACGGATGATAGTGGGGCGGAATGTTGCAATTCAGAACACAAGATGGAAGATAGGTAAAGGGGAGCTTTTTTTCTGGCATGATTGTTGGATGGGTGACCAACCTTTGGTAACTTCATTTCCTTCATTTCAAAATGATATGTCTCTTGTTTATGAATTTTATACTGGTGATAACTGGGATGTGGATAAATTGATTTTATATTTGCCGAGGAGCTTAATTGATAAGATTTTGCAGATCCCTTTCGATAGATCACAGGTGGATGTAGCTTATTGGGCTTTAACTTCCAATGGTGATTTTTCCACATTGAGTGCTTGGGAGGAAATCAGGCAGAGGCAATCTCCAAATGTTGTGGATCCTTTATTTGGCATAAAAGCATTCCCTTATCTATCTCTTTCTTTTTCTGGAGAGTATTAAACAATTGGATTCCGGTGGAACTTCGAATGAAGGAAAAAGGTATTCATCTCGCCTCTAAATGTGTATGTTGCAATGCTGAGGAATCCTTAATACATGTTCTGTGGGAAAATCCAGTAGCAAAACAGGTTTGGATTTTCTTCTCTAAATTCTTTCAATTCAACATTTCCAATCCTCATCATGTTTCTCAAATAATTTGGGCATGGTATTATTCTGGTGATTACACTAAAAAGGGGCATATCCGTATTTTACTTCCAATTTTTATATGCTGGTTTCTATGGTTGGAAAGAAACGATGCAAAACACAGACATCTGGGTATGTATCCTGACAGAGTGATATGGCGTATTATGAAATTATTGAGACAATTACATGCAGGCTCCCTCTTAAGTCAATGGCAGTGGAAAGGTGATACAGCCATAGCAGTCAAGTGGGGTTTCCATTTCCCTCCTAAATACAGGGCTCCCCCTAAAATTATTCATTGGATAAAGCCAGCAATAGGTGAATACAATTGAATGTAGACGGTAGTTCACGGAATGGTCAAAATGCAGCAAGTGGAGGGGTACTCCGTGATCACACAGGTACACTCGTTTTTGGTTTTTCAGAAAATATTGGACCTCGTAATTCTTTACAGGCGGAACTGCAAGCTTTACTTCGAGGACTACTCTTATGCCAAGAACGACATATAGATAATCTGTGGATAGAAATGGATGCACTAGTGGCTATTCAGATGATCCTACAATCCCAAAAAGGTCCCATGATATCCGGTATTTGTTAGAATCCATTAGGAAATGCTTACGAGTCATCTCGTATAGAATATCACATATCTTTCGTGAAGGTAACCAAGCAGCGGATTTTCTGTCAAACAAAGGATATTCACATCAGGATCTTTGTGTGTTTACAGAAGCTCAAGGCGAATTGTTTGGTATTCTTAAGCTAGATAGACTAAATTTACCCTATGTTCGATTTAAATAATTGTAAAGGAGTAGTACTCCTTATTTATCTCTCTAGTTATTTTAATTCCTTGTCTCTCTGTAATAGTAGGCGATCTCTATTTTATTGTAGCATCATTAGTTATGCACGTAAATTAGATTTCCCTACCTTTAGTGTTTTTTCGATTCTATCTCCTACTCATGTAATTCTGGAGGTAAGGTTTCGGTCCCCCTCCCCTTTTGTACTTGACTTCAATAATTAATAAAATAATTACAGGGTAGCTGGGCCCTGCGGGAATTTCCAGTTTTAAAAAAAAAAAAAAAAAAAAAAAAAACCCTAAACCCTAAACCCTAAACCCTAAACCCTAAACCTAAACCCTAACCCTAAACCCTAAACCCTAAACCCTAAACCCTAAACCCTAAACCCTAAACCCTAAACCCTAAACCCTAAACCCTAAACCCTAAACCCTAAACCCTAAACCCTAAACCCTAAACCCTAAACCCTAAACCCTAAACCCTAAACCCTAAACCCTAAACCCTAAACCCTAAACCCTAAACCCTAAACCCTAAACCCTAAACCCTAAACCCTAAACCCTAAACCCAACCCCCAACCCCAACCCCCAACCCCCAACCCCCAACCCCCAACCCCAAACCCCCAACCCCAAACCCCAAAACCCCAAACCCCAAAACCCCAAACCCCAAACCCCAAACCCCAAACCCCAAACCCCAAACCCCAAACCCCAAACCCCAAACCCTAAACCCTAGCCCCGAAACCCTAGCCCCGAAACCCTAAACCTTGGCCTCGAACCCTAACCTCGAAACCCTAACCCCTAAACCCTGATCCCTGACCCTTGAACACTAAACCCTGACCCTAACCCCTAAACCCCTAACCCTAAAACCCCTAAACCCCAAACCCCTAACCCTAAACCCTAAATAATTAAAAAAATTGAAAATTCTTTATAAACATAAAAAATCAATCAAATTTAATGAAAAACCTCTTAAAAACCTTAAATATGTTTAAAAGGATCTTTAAAATGCTTAAAAATCCATTAACAAGGCTTAAAAATGCTTAAAAATAATTCAAAAATCTTTTAAAAAATGCTTTTAAAAAGTTTAAAAATCCTTAAAATTCCTTGAAAAGTCCTTTAAAATCCTTTGAAATTCATGAAAAAAACCTTAAAATTGCTTCAAAAGACTTCAAAAATCTTTTAAAAATGCTTCATAAAATCTCAAAATTCCTTGAAATTTCATAAAAAAAAACCTTAAAAATCCTTTGAAATCCATGAAAAAAACATTAAAAATGGTTCAAAATACTTCAAGAATCCTTCAAAAATGCTTTAACAAACTTTAAAAATTCTTCAAATTTCTTGAAACCTCCTTAAAAATCCATGAAAAAATTTTAAAAATGCTTCAAAATACTTTAAAAATCTTTAAAAAAATGCTTTAAAAAACCTTAAAATTCCTTGAAATTCCTTAAAAACTCCTTGAAAATCCTTTGAAATCCATTAAAAAAAACCTTGAAAATGCTTAAAATGACCTTAAACATCCTTAAAAAGAGTAAAAAAAAACTTGAAAAAACTTAAAAAATGCTTAAAATTCGTAATAAGCAATTAATGAAATTTAAAATCTTTAAAAAATATCAAACATATCTCAAATTTCATTAAAAATCTCTTGAAAACCTTAAATATGCTTAAAAGGATATTGAAAATGCTTAAAAATCCATGAAAAAAGCCTTAAAAATACTTCAAAAGGCTTCAAAAATCTTTTAAAAATGCTTTAAAAAATCTTAAAATTCCTTAAAAATCCTTTAAAAAAACCTTAAAAATGCTTTAAATGACCTTAAACATCCTTCAAAAGCACGAAAAAAACTTAAAAAAACCTTAAAAATGCTTAAAATTCGTAATAAATAATTAAAGAAATTTAAAATCCTTTAAAAATATTAAAAATCAATCAAATTTAATGAAAAATCTATTAAAAACCTTACATATGCTTAAAAGGTTCTTAAAAATGCTTAAAAATTTATGAAAAAAGCCTTAAAAATGCTTCAAAATACCTCAAAAATCTTTAAAAATGCTTTAAAAAACTTTAAAAATCATTAAAAATCCTTGAAAAATCCTTAGAAATCTTTTAAAATCCATGAAAAAAACCTTTAAAATGTTTCAAAAGACTTCAAAAAATTTTTTAAAATGCTTTAAAAAACCTTAAAATTTCTTAAAATTCTTTAAAACTCTTTAAAAATCGTTTGAAATCCATGAAAAATACCTTAAAAATGCTTAAAATGACCTTAAACATTCTTGAAAAGAGCAAAAAAAAAAAACATGAAAATACCCTAAGAAATGCTTAAAATTCGTAATAAGTAATTAAGGAAAGTTAAAATCCTTTAAAAACATAAAAAATTCTTACAAATTTAATGAAAAATATCTTAAAAACCTTAAATATGCTAAAAAAGATCTTTAAAATACTTAAAAATACATTGAAAAAGCCTTAAAAATGCTTCAAAATACTTTTAAAATCTTTTAAAAATGCTTTAAAAAGTTTAAAAATTCATAAAATTCCTTGAAAAGTCCATCAAAATCCTTTGAAATTCATGAAAAAACCCTTAAAATTGCTTCAAAAGACTTCAAAAATCTTTTAAAAATGCTTCAAAAGACCTTAAAATTTCTTTAAAAACCTTTAAAAAACCTTAACAATCCCTTGAATCCATGGAAAAAACTTTAAAAATGCTTCAAAATACTTCAAAAATCCTTAAAAAATGCTTTAAAAAACTTTAAAAATCATTAAAATTTCTTGAAAACTCCTTAAAATCTATGAAAAAAAAACCTTAAAATTCTTCAAAATATTTCAAAAATCTTTCAAAAATGCTTTAAAAAACCTTGGAATTCCTTAAAAACTCCTTGAAAATCCTTTGAAATCAATTGAAAAAAAAACCTTGAAAATGCTTAAAATGACCTTAAACATACTTAAAAAGAGTAAAAAAAAAAGCTTCAAAAAAAACCTTAAAAAATGCTTAAAATTCGTAATAAACAATTAAAGAAATTTAAAATACTTTAAAAACATCAAAACGCTTTCAAATTTCGTTAAAAATCTCTTAAAAACCTTAAATATGCTTAAAAATCTATGAAAAAAGCCTTAAAAGTACTTCAAAAGAGTTCAAAAATCTTTAAAAAATTGCTTTAAAAAACCTTGAAATTCCTTAAAAACTCCTTGAAAATCCTTTGAAATTCATTAAAAAAAAACCTTGAAAATGCTTAAAATGACCTTAAACATCCTTAAAAAGAGTAAAAAAAAAAGCTTGAAAAATCCTTAAAAAATGCTTAAAATTCGTAATAAACAATTAAAGAAATTTAAAATACTTTAAAAACATCAAAAATCTTTCAAATTTCGTTAAAAATCTCTTAGAAACCTTAAAAATGCTTAAAAATCTATAAAAAAAAAAGCCTTAAAAATACTTCAAAAGTGTTAAAAAATCTTTAAAAATGCTTTAAAAAACCTTGAAAATCCTTTGAAATCCATTAAAAAAAACCTTGAAAATGCTTAAAATGACCTTAAACATCCTTAAAAAGAGTAAAAAAAAGCTTGAAAAAACCTTAAAAAATGCTTAAAATTCGTAATAAACAGTTAAAGAAATTTAAAATACTTTTAAAACATAAAAAATCTTTCAAATTTCATTAAAAATCTCTTAAAAACCTTAAATATGCTTAAAAGGATAATAAAAATGCTTTAAAATCTATGAAAAAAGCCTTAAAAATACTTCAAAAGAGTTCAAAAATCTTTAAAAAACCTTGAAATTCCTTAAAAACTCCTTGAGAATCCTTTGAAATCCATTAAAAAAAACCTTGAAAATGCTTAAAATGACCTTAAACATCCTTAAAAAGAGTAAAAAAAAAAGCTTGAAAAAACCTTAAATAATGCTTAAAATTCGTAATAAACAATTAAAGAAATTTAAAATACTTTAAAAACATCAAAAATCTTTCAAATTTGGTTAAAAATCTCTTAAAAACCTTAAATATGCTTAAAAGGATATTAAAAATGCTTAAAAATCTATGAAAAAAGCCTTAAAAATACTTCAAAAGAGTTCAAAAATCTTTAAAAAATGCTCTAAAAAACATTGAAATTCCTTAAAAACTCCTTGAAAATTCTTTGAAATCCATTAAGAAAAACCTTGAAAATGCTTAAAATGACCTTAAACATCCTTAAAAAGAGTAAAAAAAAGCTTGAAAAAACCTTAAAAAATGCTTAAAATTCGTAATAAACAATTAAAGAAATTTAAAATACTTTAAAAACATAAAAAATCTTTCAAATTTCGTTAAAAATCTCTTGAAAACCTTAAATATGTTTAAAAGGATATTAAAAATGCTTAAAACTCCATGAAAAAAGCCTTAAAAATACTTCAAAAGACTTTAAAAATCTTTAAAAAATGCTTTAAAAAACCTTAAAAATCCTTGAAATTTCTTAAAAGCTTCTTGAAAATCCTTTGAAATCCATTAAAAAAAAACCTTGAAAATGCTTAAAATGACCTTAAACATCCTTAAAAAGAGCAAAAAAAAACTTGAAAACAACCTTAAAGATGGTTAAAATTCGTAATAAATGATTAAAGAAATTTAAAATCCTTTAAAAACATCAAAAACCTTAAAAAAACTTGAAAAAACCTTAAAAATGCTTCAAAATATTTTAAAAATCTTTAAAAATGCTTTGAAATTCCTTAAAAGCTCCTTGAAAATCCTTTGAAATCCATTTAAAAAACATTGAAAATGCTTAAAATGACCTTAAACATCCTTAAAATTTGCCAAAAAAACATGAAAAAACTTGAAAAGGCTTTTCTCATAGATTTTTAAGCATTTTTAAGAACCTTTTGAGCATATTTAAAGTTTTTAAGAGATTTTTTGTTCAATTTGATAGATTTTTTATGTTTTTAAAGGACTTTAAATTTTTTAATTACTTATTATGAATTTTAAGCATTTTTGAAGGTTTTTTCAAGTCTTTTTTGCCTCTTTTTAAGGGTGTTTAAGGACATTTTAAGCATTTTAAGGTTTTTTTCATGGATTTCAAAGGATTTTTAAGGTTTTTTTAAGGAATTCTAAGGTTTTTTGAAGCATTTTTAAAAGATTTTTAAAGTCTTTTGAAGCATTTTTAAGGGTTTTTTCATGGATTTCAATGGATTTTGAAAGAGTTGTCAAGGAATTTTAAGGATTTTTAAAGTTTTTAAAAGCATTTTTGAAAGATTTTTGAAGTATTTTGAAGCATTTTTAAAGTTTTTTTTAATGGATTTTTAAGCTTTTTTAAGATCCTTTTAAGCATATTTAAGGTTTTTAAAAGATTTTTCATAAAATTTGAGAGATTTTTTATGTTTTTAAAGGATTTTAAATTTATTTAATTATTTATTACGAATTTTAAGTATTTTTTAGGTTTTCTCAAGCTTTTTTTTGGCACATTTTAAGGATATTTAAGGTCATTTTAAGCATTTTTAAGATCCTTTTAAGCATATTTAAGGTTTTTTTCCTTACATTTCAAAAGATTTTTAAAGAGTTTTAAATGTATTTTAAGGAATTTCAAGGTTTTTTAAAGCATTTTTTAAAGATTTTTGAAGTCTTTTGAAGCATTTTAAAGGTTTTCTTCATGGATTTCAAAGGATTTTTAAGAAGTTTTTAAGGATTTTTAAAGTTTTTTAAAACATTTTTAAAGATTTTTGAGATATTTTGAAGCATTTTTAGGGCTTTTTTCAAAGATTTTTAAGCATTTTTAAGAACCTTTTCAGCATATTAAAGGTTTTTAAGAGATTTTTCATTAAATTTGATAGGTTTTTGATTTTTTAAAGGATTTTAAATTTCTTTAATTATTTATTACGAGTTTGAAGCATTTTTAAGGTTTTTTTCAAGTTTTTTTTTTTGCTATTTTTAAGGATGTTTAAGGTCATTTTAAGCATTTTTAAGGGTTTTTTTAATGGATTTTAAAGGGTTTTTAAAGAGTTTTGAAGGAATTTTAAGATTTTTTAAAGCATTTTAAAAATTATTTTGAAGTCTTTTGAAGCATTTTGAAGGCTTTTTTCATGGTTTTTTAAGCATTTTTTATATCCTTTTAAGCATATTTAAGGCTTTTAAGAGATTTTTCATGAAATTTGAAAAGATTTTTGATGTTTTCAAAGGATTTTCATTTCTTTAATTATTTATTACGAATTTTAAGCATTTTTTAAGGTTTTTTCAAGTTTTTTTTAGCTCTTTTTAAGGATGTTTAAGGTCATTTTAAGCATTTTTAAGGTTTTTTTCAAGGATTTCAAAGGATTTTTAAGATGTTTTTAAAGAATTTTATGGAATTTCAACGTTTTTTAAAGCATTTAAAAAAAAATTTGAAGTCTTTTAAAGCATATTTAAGGTTTTTTTTTATGGATTTCAGAGGATTTTTAAAGAGTTTTCAAGGATTTTTAAGGATTTTAAAACCTTTTTAAAGCATTTTTTTAAAGATTTTTGAGGTATTTTGAAGCACTTTTAAAGCTTTTTTTCTTGGATTTTTAAGCATTTATAAGAACCTTTTAAGCATCTTTAAGGTTTGTAAGAGATTTTCATTAAATTTGATAGATTTTTTATGGTTTTAAAGGATTTTAAATTTCTTTAATTATTTATTCCGAAATTTAAGTTTTTTAAAGATTTTTTC
This sequence comes from Theobroma cacao, assembly GCF_053813885.1. Lineage (NCBI taxonomy): Eukaryota > Viridiplantae > Streptophyta > Magnoliopsida > Malvales > Malvaceae > Theobroma > Theobroma cacao. Next base: position 32,232 of record NC_142648.1, read on the forward strand.
AAGTTTTTTTTTGCTCTTTTAAGGATGTTTAAGGTCATTTTAATCATTTTTAAGATTTTTTTAATTGATTTTAATGGATTTTTAAGGAGTTTTTAAGGAATTTTAAGAAAATTTAAGATTTTTTAAAATGTCTTTTAAAGATTTTTAAAGTTTTTTGAAGTATTTTAAGGCTTTTTTCGTGGTTTTTTAAGCATTTTTAATATTCTTTTAAGCATATTTGTGGTTTTTAAGAGATTTTTCATGAAATTTGAAAGATTTTTGATGTTTTTAAAGGATTTTAAATTTCTTAATTATTTATTACGAATTTTAAACATTTTTAAGGTTTTTTCAAGTTTTTTTTAGCTCTTTGTAAGGGTGTTTAAGGTCATTTTACGCATTTTAAGGGTTTTTTCATGGATTTCAAATGATTTTTAAAGTTTTTTTAGGGAATTTTAAAGAATTTTAAGGTCTTTTGAAGCATTTTTAAAGATTTTTGAAGTCTTTTGAAGCAATTTTAAGGGTTTTTTCATGAATTTGAAAGAATTTTGAAGGACTTTTCAAGGAATTTTAAGGATTCTAAAACTTTTTTGAAGCATTTTTTAAAGATTTTTCAAGTATTTTGAAGCATTTTTAAGGCTTTTTTAATGGATTTTTAAGCATTTTAAAGATCCTTTTAAGCATATTTAAGGTTTTTAAGAGATATTTCATTAAATTTGAAAGATTTTTTATGTTTTTAAAGGATTTTAAATTTTCTTAATTACTTATTGCGAATTTTGAGCCTTTTTTAGGGTATTTTGAATTTTTTTTTTCTCTTTTTGAGGATGTTTAAGGTCATTTTAAGCATTTTAAGGCATTTTTCATGGATTTCAAGGGATTTTTAAGGAGTTTTTAAAGAATTTTAAGGAATTTAAAGGTTTTTTAAAGCATTCTTTAAAGATTTTTGAAGCATTTTTAATGTTTTTTTCATGGATTTCGAAGCATTTTTAAGGAGTTTTCAAGGATTTTTAAGGTTTTTGAAAGCATTGTTTTAAGATTTTTGAAGTATTTTCAAACATTATTATGGCTTTTTTCATGGATTTTTAAGCATTTTTAATATCCTTTTAACCATATTTAAGGTTTTTTTCATGGATTTTTAAGCATTTTTAAGATCCTTTTAAGCATATTTAAGGTTTTGGAAGAATTTTTTCATGAAATTTGAAAGATTTTTTATGTTTTTAAAGGATTTTAAATTTCTTTAATTATCTATTACAAATTTTAAGCATTTTTAGGGTATTTTGAAGTTTTTTTTTTTTTTTTGCTCCTTTTAAGGATGTTTAAGGTCATTTTAAGCATTTTTAAGGTTTTTTCCTTGGATTTCAAAGGATTTTTAAGTAGTTTTTAAGGAATTTTAAGGTGTTTTAAAGCATTTTTTAAAGGTTTTTGAGTTATTGGAAGCATTTTCAAGGTTTTTTTCATGGATTTCAATGGATTTTGAAAGAGTTTTCAAGGAATTTTAAGGATTTTTAAAGTTGTTGAAAGCATTTTTTAAAGATTTTTGAAGTATTTTGAAGCATTTTTAAGGCTTTTTTCATGGATTTTTAAACATTTTTAATATCCTTTTAAACATATTTAAGGTTTTTAAGAGATTTTTAACAAAATTTGAAAGATGTTTTATGTTTTTATAGTATTTTAAATTTCTTTAATTGTTTAGTACGAATTTTAAGCATTTTTTAAAGGTTTTTTCAAGTTTTTTTTTTTTACTTTTTTTAAGGATGTTTAAGGTCATTTTAATCATTTTCAAGGTTTTCTTTAATAGATTTCAAAGGATTTTCAAGGAGTTTTTAAGGAATTTCAAGGAATTTTAAGGTTTGTTAAAGCATTTTTTAAAGATTTTTGAAGTCTTTTGAAGTATTTTTAAGGGTTTTTTCATGGATTTTTAAGCATTTTTTAAATCCTTTAACCATATTTAAGGTTTTTTTCACGGATTTTTAAGCATTTTTAGGATCCTTTTAAGCATATTTAAGGTTTTGAAGAAATTTTTCATGAAATTTGAAAGATTTTTTATGTTTTTAAAGGATTTTAAATTTCTTTAATTATTTATTACAAATTTTAAGCATTTTTAGGGTATTTTCAAATTTTTTTTTTGTTTGCTCTTTTTAAGGATGTTTAAGGTCCTTTTAAGCATTTTTAAGGATTTTTCCTTGGATTTCAAAGGATTTTTAAGGTGTTTTAAAGCATTTTTTAAAAGATTTTTGAAGTTATTGGAAGCATTTTCAAGGTTTTTTTCATGGATTTCAATGGATTTTGAAAGAGTTTTCAAGGAATTTTAAGGATTTTTAAAGTTGTTGATAGCATTTTTTAAAGATTTTTTATGTGTTTTGAAGAATTTTTAAGGCTTTTTTCATGGATTTTTAAACATTTCTAATATCCTTTTAAACATATTTAAGGTTTTTAAGAGATTTTTAACGAAATTTGAAAGATTTTTTATGTTTTTAAAGTATTTTAAATTTCTTTAATTGTTTAGTACGAATTTTAAGCATTTTTTAACGTTTTTTAAGTTTTTTTTTACTCTTTTTAAGGACGTTTAAGGTCATTTTAAGCATTTTCAAGGTTTTTTTTTAAAGGATTTCAAAGGATTTTCAAGAAGTTTTTAAGAAATTTCAAGGAATTTTAAGGGTTTTTAAAGCATTTTTTAAAGATTTTTGAAGTCTTTTGAAGTATTTTTAAGGCTTTTTTCATAGATTTTAAAGCATTTTTAATATCCTTTTAAACATATTTAAGGTTTTTAAGAGATTTTTAACGAAATTTGAAAGATTTTTTATGTTTTTAAAGTATTTTAAATTTCTTTAATTGTTTATTACGAATTTTAAGCATTTTTTAAGGTTTTTTCAAGTTTTTTTTATACTTTTTTTAAGGATGTTTAAGGTCATTTTAAGCATTTTCAAGGTTTTCTTTCATGGATTTCAAAGGATTTTCAAGGAGCTTTTAAGGAATTTCCAGGAATTTTAAGGTTTTTTAAAGCATTTTTAAAGATTTTTGAAGTCTTTTGAAGTATTTTTAAGGCTTTTTTCATAGATTTTTAAGCACTTTTAATATCCTTTTAAGCATATTTAAGGTTTTTAATAGATTTTTAATGAAATTTGAATGATTTTTTATGTTTTTAAAGTATTTTAAATTTCTTTAATTGTTTTTTACGAATTTTAAGCATTTTTAAGGTTTTTTCAAGCCTTTTTTTTTTTACTCTTTTCAAGGATGTTTGAGGTCATTTTAAGCATTTTCAATGTTTTTTTTAATGGATTTCAAAGGATTTTCAAGGAGTTTTTAAGGAATTTCAAACCATTTTTTAAAGATTTTTGAAATATTTTGAAGCATTTTTAAGGTTTTTTTTCATAGATTTTTAAGGAGTTTTCAAGAAATTTTAAGGATTTTTAAAGTTTGTTAAAGCAATTTTTAAGGATTTTTTAAGTATTTTGAAGCATTTTTAAAGTTTTTTTCATGGATTTCAAGGGATTGTTAAGGTTTTTTTAAGGTTTTTTAAGCAATTTTAAGGTCTTTTGAAGCATTTTTAAGGTTTTTTTCATGGATTTCAATGGATTTTGAAAGAGTTTTCAAGGAATTTTAAGGATTTTTAAAGTTTTTGAAAGCACTTTTGAAAGATTTTCGAAGTATTTAGAAGCATTTTTAAAGTTTTTTTATGGATTTTTAAGCTTTTTTAAGATCCTTTAAAGCATATTTAAGGTTTTCTTCATGAAATTTGAAGCATTTTTAAGACCCTTTTAAGTATATCTAAGCTTTTTAAGAGATTTTTCATGAAATTTGAAAGGTTTTTGATGTTTTTAAAGGATTTTAAATATCTTAAATTATTTATTACGAATTTTGAGCATTTTTTAAGGTTTTTTTAAGTTTTTTTTTTTTTGCTCTTTTTGAGTATATTTAAGGTCATTTTAAGCATTTTTAAGGTTATTTTAATGAATATTAAAGGATTTTTAAGGAGTTTTTAAGTACTTTTAAGGAATTTTAAGGTTTTTTAAAAGCATTTTTAAAGATTTTTGAAATCTTTTGAAGCATTTATAAGGTTTTTTTCATGGATTTCAAAGGAATTTTCAAGGAATTTTAAGGATTTTTAAAGTTTTTTAAAGCATTTTTTAAATATTTTTGAAGTACTTTGAAGCATTTTTAAGGCTTTTTTTTTTAATAGATTTTTAAGCATTTTAAGCATTTTTAAGGTTTCAGTCATGGATTTCAAAAGATTTTTAAGGAGTTTTTAAGGAATCTTAAGGAATTTTAAGATATTTTAAAACCTTTTTTTAAAGATTTTTTAAGTCTTTTGAAGCAATTTTAAGTAGTTTTCAAGGAATTTTAAAGATTTTGAAAGTTTTTTCAAACATTTTTTAAAGATTTTTGAAGCGTTTTGAAGTATTTTTAAGACTTTTTTCATGAATTTTTAAGCATTTTAAAGATCGTTTTAAGTATATTTAAGCTTTTTAAGAGATTTTTCATGAAATTTGAAAGATTTTTAATGTTTTTAAAGGATTTTAAATTTCTTTAATTATTTATTACGAATTTTGAGTTTATTTAAGGTTTTTTCAAGTTTTTAATTTTGCTCTTTTTGAGAATGTTTAAGGTCATTTTAAGCATTTTTAAGGCTTTTTGAGTGGACATTAAAGGATTTTTAAAGAGTTTTGAAGGAATTTTAAGGAACTTTAAGGTTTTTTAAAGCATTTTTTAAAGATTTTTGAAGTCTTTTGAAACTTTTGTAAGGTTTTTTTTTATGGATTTCAAAGGATTTTTAAGGAGTTTTGAAGGACTTTTATAGTTTTTAAAGCATTTTTTAAATATTTTTGAAGTCTTTCGAACCATTTTTTTCAACTTTTTTCATGAATTTTTAAGCATTTTTAACACTCTTTTAAGTATATTTAAGCTTTTTAAGAGATTTTCCATGAAATTTGAAAGGTTTTTGATGTTTTTAAAGGATTTTAAAAATCTTCTATTATTTATTACGAATTTTGAGCATTTTTAAGGTTTTTTTAAAGTTTTTTTTTTTGCTCTTTTTTAGGATGTTTAAGGTCATTTTAAGCATTTTTAAGGTTATTTTAATGGATATTAAAAGATTTTTAAGGAGTTTTTAAGTAATTTTAAGGTTTTTTAAAGCATTTTTAAAGATTTTTGAAATCTTTTGAAGCATTTTTAAGGTTTTTTTCATGGATTTTTAAGGAGTTTTAGAGTTTTTTAAAGCATTTTTCAAAGATTTTTGAAGTACTTTGAAGCATTTTTAAGGTTTTTTTTTTTTATAGATTTTTAAGCATTTTTTAGGTTTCGGTCATGGATTTCAAAGGATTTTTAAGGAGTTTTTAAGGAATCTAAAGGAATTTTAAGATTTTTTAAAATATTTTTTAAAGATTTTTAAAATCTTTTGAAGCAACTTTAAGTAGTTTTCAAAGAATTTGAAGGATTTTGAAAGTTTTTTAAAACATTTTTAAAAGATTTTTGAAGTGTTTTGAAGTATTTTTAAGACTTTTTCATGAATTTTTAAGCATTTTGAAGATCCTTTTAAGTATATTTAAGCTTTTTAAGAGATTTTTCATGAAAATTGAAAGATTTTTAATGTTTTTAAAAGATTTTAAATTTCTTTAATTACTTATTACGAATTTTGAGTTTATTTAAGGTTTTTTCAAGTTTTTTATTTTGCTCTTTTTTAGGATGTTTAAGGTCATTTTAAGCATTTTTAAGGCTTTTTGAGTGGATATTAAAGAATTTTGCAAGAGTTTTTAAAGAATTTTGAAGGACTTTAAGGTTTTTCAAAGCATTTTTTAAAGATTTTTGAAGTCTTTTGAAGCATTTCTAAGGTTTTTTTTATGGATTTCAAAGGATTTTTAAGGAGTTTTGAAGGAATTTTAAGGAATTCTAAAGTTTTTTAAAACATTTTAAAAGATTTTTAAAGTCTTTCGAAGCATTTTTTTAAATTTTTTTCATGATATTTTAAGCATTTTTAACACCCTTTTAAGTATATTTAAGCTTTTTAAGAGATTTTCCATGAAATTTGAAAGGTTTTTGATGTTTTTAAAAGATTTTAAATATCTTAAATTATTTATTACGAATTTTGAGTTTTTTAAAGTTTTTTTTGCCCTTTTTGAGGATGTTTAAGGTCATTTTAAGCATTTTTAAGGTTATTTTAATGAATATTAAAGGATTTTTAAGGAATTTTAAAGTAATTTTAAGGCTTTTTAAAGCATTTTTAAAGATTTTTGAAATCTTTTGAAGCATTTTTAAGGTTTTTTTCATGGATTTCAAAGGATTTTTAAGGAATTTTCAAGGAATTTTAAGTATTTTTAAACTTTTGTAAAGCATTTTTTAAAGATTTTTGAAGTACATTGAAGCATTTTTAAGGTTTTTTTTATAGATTTTTAAGCATTTTTAAGGTTTTGGTCATGGATTTCAAAGGATTTTTAAGGAGTTTTTAACGAATTTTAAGGAATTTTAACATTTTTTAAAGATTTTTAAAGTCTTTTGAAGCAATTTTAAGTAGGTTTCAAGGAATTTTAAGGATTTTGAAAGTTTTTTAAAACATTTTTTAAAGATTTTTGAAGTGTTTTGAAGTAATTTTAAGACTTTTCTCACGAATTTTTAAGCATTTTAAAAATCCTTTTAAGCATATTTAAGCTTTTTAAGAGATTTTTCATGAAATTTGAAAGATTTTTAATGTTTTTAAAGGATTTTAAATTTCTTTAATTCTTTATTACGAATTTTGAGCATTTTTTTAAGGTTTTTTCAAGTTCTTTTTTTGCTCTTTTTGAGGATGTTTAAGGTCATTTTAAGCATTTTAAAGGTTTTTTTAATAAATATTAAGGGATTTTTAAGGACATTTTAAGGAATTTTAAGATTTTTTAAAAGCATTTTTAAAGATTTTTGATGTCTTTTGAAGCATTTTTAAGGATTTTTTTTGTGGATTTCAAAGGGTTTTTAAGGAGTTTTCAAAGAATTTTAAAAATTTTAAAACTTTTTTAAAGCATTTTTTAACGATTTTGAAGTACCTTGAAGCATTTTTAAAGCTTTTTTTTTTTTATAGATTTTTAAACATTTTCAGCATTTTTAAGATTTTTGTGATGCATTTCAAAAGATTTTTAAGGAATCTTAAGGAGCTTTAAGATTTCTTAAAACATTTTTTTAAAGATTTTTAAAGTCTTTTGAAGCAAGTTTAAGTAGTTTTCAAGGAATTTTAAGGATTTTTAAAGTTTTTTAGAACATTTTTTAAAGATTTTTGAAGTGTTTTGAAGTATTTTTAAAACTTTTTTCATGAATTTTTAAGCATTTTAAAGATCCTTTTAAGTATATTTAAGCTTTTTCAGAGATTTTTCATGAAATTTGAAAGATTTTTAATGTTTCTAAAAGATTTTAAATTTCTTTAATTATTTATTACGAATTTTGAGTAATTTTTAAGGTTTTTTAAAGTTTTTTTTTTTCTCTTTTTGAGGACGTTTAAGGTCATTTTAAGCATTTTGCATGTTTTTTTTTATAGATGTTAAAGGATTTTTAAGGAGTTTTTAAGGAATTTTAAGGTTTTTTAAAGCATTTTTAAAGATTTTTCATGTCTTTTGAAGCATTTTTAAGGATTGTTTTCATGGATTTCAAAAGGTTTTTAAGGAGTTGTCAAAGAATTTTAAAGATTTTAAAACTTTTTTAAAGCATTTTTTAAAGATTTTTGAAGTATTTTGAAGCATTTTTAACGCTTTTTTTTAATAGATTTTTAAGCATTTTTAAGGTTTTGGTCATGGATTTCAAAGGATTTTTAAGGAATCTTAAGGAATTTTAAGATTTTTTAAAACATTGTTTTAAAGATTTTTAAAATCTTTTGATGCAATTTTAAGTAGTTTTGAAGGTATTTTAAGGATTTTTGAAAGTTTTTTAAAACATTTTTTAAAGATTTTGGAAGTGTTTTAAAGTATTTTTAAGGCTTTTTTCATCAATTTTTAAGCTTTTTAAGAGATTTTTCACGAAATTTGAACGATTCATGTTTTTAAAGGATTTTAAATTTCTTTAATTATTTATTACGAATTTTGAGTTTATTTAAGGTTTTTTCAAGTTTTTTTTTTGCTCTTTTTGAGGATGTTTAAAGTCATTTTAAGCATTTTTAAGGTTTTTTGAGTGGATATTAAAGGATTTTGAAAGAGTTTTTAAGGAATTTTAAGGAACTTTAAGGTTTTTTAAAGATTTTGGAAGTCATTTGAAGTATTTCTAAGGTTTTTTTTATGGATTTCAAAGGATTTTTAAGGAGTTTTGAAGGAATTTTAAGGAATTTTAATGTTTTTTGAAGAATTTTTTAAAGATTTTCGAAGTCTCTCAAAGGATTTTTTGAAACCTTTTTCATGAATTTTTAAGCATTTTAACACCCTTTTAAGTATATTTAAGCTTTTTAAGAGATTTTTCATGAAAAAAAAAATTTCATGAATTTTTAACACCCTTTTAAGTATATTTAAGCATTTTTAATGTTTTTTTAATGGATTTCAAAGAATTTTTAAGGGGTTTTGAAGGAATTTTAGGACTTTTAGGGTTTTTTAAAGCTTTTTTAAAGATATTTTAAGTCTTTTGAAGCATTTTAAAGGTTTTTTTATGAATTTTTAAGCATTTTGAATATAATTTTAAGCATATTTAATGTTTAAAAGATATTTTTTATAAAATTTGACAGATTTTTTATGTTTTTAAAGGATTTTACATTTTTTAATTATTTATTACGAATTTTAAGCATATTTTAAGGTTTTCGTACATTTTTTTTTTGCTCTTTTTAAGAATGGTTAAGGCCATTTTAAGCATTTTTTAGGTTTTTTTTAATGAATTTTAAATATTTTTAAAGAGTTTTTAAGGAATTTTAAGGTTTTTTAAAGTATTTTTTAATGATTTTTGAACTCTTTTGAAGCATTTTTAAGGTTCTTCTTCATGGATTTTAAAGGATATTTAAGGAGTTTTCAAAGAATTTTGAAGATTTTAATAATTTTTTAAAGTATTTTTTAAAGATTTTTAAAGTCTTTTGAAGTATTTCCAAAGTTTTTTTTATGGATTTTTAAGCATTTTTAAGATCTTTTTAAACATATTTAGGGTTTTTAAGAGATTTTTCATCAAATTTGAAATATTTTTTATGTTTTTAAAGGATTTTAAATTTTCTTAATTATTTATTACGAATTTTAGGCCTTTTTTAAAGGTTTTTTCAAGTTTTTTTTTAGCTCTTTTTAAAGATGTTTAAGGCCATTTTAAGCATTTTAAAGGTTTTTTTAATGTATTTCAAAAGTTTATTAAGGAGTTTATAACAAATTTTAGGAAATTTTTAGGTTTTTTCAAGCATTTTTTAAAGAGTTCTGAACTCTTTTAAAGCATTTTTAAGGTTTTTTCATGGATTTCAAAGGATTTTTAAGGAGTTTTCAAGAAATTTTAAGGATTTTTAAGATTGTTTAAAGCATTCTTTAAAGATTTTAGAAGTCTTTTGAAGTATTTTTGAAATTTTTTTAATTAATTTTTAAGCATTTTAAAGATAATTTTAAGCATATTTAAGGTTTTGAAGAGATTTTTCATGAAATTTGAAAGACTTATGATTTTTTAAAGAATTTTAAATTTCTTTAATTATTTATTACGAATTCTAAACATTTTTTAAGGTTTTTTCAAGTTTTTTTTGGCTTTTTTTAAAAGATGTTTAAGGTCATTTTAAGCATTTTTAAGTGTTTTTAGGGTTTTTTATTCTTTTTTTTTACTCTTTTTAAGGATGTTTAAGGTCATTTTAAGCATTTTAAAGAATTTTTTAAAGGATTTCAAAGGATTTTTAAGGAGTTTTTAAGGAATTTTAAGGTTTTTTAAGGTTTTTTAATGCATTTTCTGTCAAGCCCTACTCCATTATATACTCATCATAACATCCATATACTTGATGACACATCTGCATGTTAGATAGCCTTAGAAATAGTTAAATAATCAGTATCGTAACTAGTTATGCAACTAAGTTAATTTAAAGTCTCAAACTAGTTCAAATAGGAATTTTAAGATGAAATTGAGAATTTTAAAACCCTAGAATGACTTAATATGGTGATTTGGAGTTCGATGATTAAATTGCAGTCAATTGGGAATTTTATGATTTTAAATCTTATCTATCTATAGTATTTTTTTACAACCGTTTTTATCATTTTAAGAATATTGAACCTAAATGAATTTTATGTTTTATGACTAATAATCGATTTAAGGAATAAGGTTTATGACTTATTTTACAATTCAATAATATTTTTGAAAATGTGAGTATGTGGAGGCCAACCTTTGATGTTGCCTATATATTTAAGTTTACGTACCTACGTTTAGAATTAATGATTTATGAACTGATACGTGATGACATATGCGGCTGGGTTTTTGGGTTGTGAAATATATAAACTGTTTGTTTTCCTTTGACAGGCTGGGTAGTATTATGTTAGCCACGTTATGCTGTCATATTTTTATTAATTGGTGGGTTATTTAATTAGCCACTGCAGTAGGCGAGTTTTCGTGGACCAGCTTATTAGAGGGGCACGGTAAACCCTGTTATATTTACCTTAGTATGAAAGGCGCGAAGGATATTTCCTAAGGTACGATAGAGTTCACTTCACGCCGAACCACCACTTGAGGATGAACTCTGCCAACACTAAGGGATGGCTAAACTATGTTTTTATGAGTAGTTGTTAACTTAATAACCTTAGCGGACTCGATTGAATGCATCGGCCAAGGTATCACCGAGTATGATTTTTGGCACGAGCCAAGTTTTTAAGAAAATCATAAGTCGTGATGTGTATTATAATGAAATGTGTTGTTTTATATGATTTGAAACAAGTACAAAATGTTGTTGATTATGGTATGATGAAAAGTTAATTGTCTCAATTTACTCGACTTTAGAAGTTAATGACGGACTTTGTTTACTCACTGAGTTTATGAAAACTCACCCTTTCTTTTTAACCATTTCAGGTTTAGGATAATCTATAGGTAGTCGATTTCATCAAGGATCTCTTTGGGACTTACTTCCTTGGAAATCGTAGGTCTACATTCTTGCACACTTTTGGTTATCTCGAGGTCCATATGCCACTGTAAGATAATTTTGAATACCTGGTTTACTGTATCACTATGTGTATGAATTTATTTTATTCTTACGCTACAAAAATTATTTATGCATAGTTCTATAAAAATTGTTTTATAAGAAAATGGAATATATTATCGAATATTTTTATTTAGCCTAATTAGCCAACTTTTCACTCCAAATGGATGATTTAGATTACAAAAATTTATTTTTGATCGGAAATGGATATCTTTCTACCATATGTTGTATTTTTATCAAGTTTCAAAATTTTGGGTAAAAATGACCAAAATACCCCTGTGTGGCGAAAATTTTATTTTGATTGTTTTTTATCTAAAATAGTTTATATTCTCTTAAAACTCGATATTTAGTAACTATTGCTCACAAGGGAAGTAGAAAATGGATGCAAGAGCCTCGCAAGGTTTCAGTTGACATTCCGAATAATGAATGTCTATCGAGACTTCGCGGCAATTGTCACGGGCTAGAAGGGAGTGTTGGGTCGTGACATTTTCAAAGCTTATTGAAGTATTTTGAAGTATTTATATGGATTTTTTCATGGATTTCAAAAGATTTTTTTTGGAGTTTTTGAGGAATTTTAAAGATTTTTAACATTTTTTAAAGCATTTTCTAAGGATTTTTGAAGTCTTTTGAAACATTTTTAAGGTTTTTTTTTATGGATTTTGAAGCATTTTTAATATTTTTAAGCATATTTTACGTTTTTAAGAAATTTGGAAAGTTTTTAATTTTTTAAGGGATTTCAATTTTTTAAGCATTTATTATGTATTTTATAGATTTTTTAGTGTTTCTTTAAGTTTTTTTTTTTTGCTGCTTTTAAGGATGTTTGAGGTCATTTTAAGCATTTTTAAGGTTTTTTTCAATGGATTTCAAGGCATTTTTGAGGAGTTTTTAAGGAATTTTAAAGTTTTTTAAAGCATTTCTTGAAGATTTTTGAAGTCTTTTGAAGCATTTTTAATATTTTCTTTCATGGATTTCAAAGGATATTTAAGGAGTTTTAAAGGAATTTTAAAGATTTTTAAGGCTTTTTAAAACATTTTTTAAAGATTTTTGAAGTCTTTTGAAGCATTTTTAATGTTTTTTCATAGATTTTAAAAGATTTTTAACGAGTTTTCAAGGAATTTTAAAGATTTTTAAGATTTTTTAAAGTATTTTTTAAAGATATTTCAAGTCTTTTGAAGCATTTTTAAGGTTTTTTCATAAATTTTTAAGCATTTTTAAGATCCTTTTAAGCATATTTAAGGTTTTTAAGAGATTTTTCATTAAATTTGAAATATTGTTGATGTTTTTAAAGGATTTTAAATTTATTTAATTATTTATTACGAATTTTAAGTATTTTTTAAAGTTTTTTCAAGTTTTTTTAACTCTTTTTTAGAATGGTTAAGTTCATTTTAAGTATTTTTAAGGTATTTTTAATGAATTTCAAAGGATTTTTCAGGAGTTTTTAAAGAATTTTAAAGTTTTTAAAACATTTTTTAACTCTTTTGGAGCATTTTCCAGGTTTTTTTCATGTATTTCAAAGGATTTTTAAAGAGTTGTCAAGGAATTTTGAAGATTTTAAAGACTTTTTAAAGCATTTTTTAAAGATTTTTAAAGCCTTTTGAAGTATTTTTAAGGTTTTTTTAATAGATTTTTAAGTATTTTTAAGATCCTTTTAAGCATATTTAAGGTTTTTGAGATATTTTTCATGAAATTTGAAAGATTTTTTATGTTTTTAAAGGATTTTAAATTTATTTAATTATTTATTACGAATTTTATGCATTTTTTAAGGTTTTTTCATTTTTTTTTGCTTCTTTTAAGGGTGTTTAAGGTCATATTAAGCATTTTTAAGGTTTTTTTAATGGATTTCAAAAGATTTTTAAGGAGTTTTTAAGGAATTTTAAGGTTTTTTCAAGCATATTTTAAAGATTTTTGAAGTCTTTTGATGTAAAGCCCGACCTTATAAAATACTTGTCATGACATACATGTGATGATAGTATGATTGCATGCTAGAAGAGTCTCGAAAACTTTACAAAAATAGGAATTGTACCTAGAGGTACAATAAAGTTGATTTAAGCCTCGAACTAGATCAAATAGAGAATTTGAGATGAAATTAAGGATATTAAAGTACTAGAATGGTTTAATATGGTGATTTGGAGTTCGAGGATCAATTTGGAGTCAAACCAAAATTTTCACTACACAGGGGCAAAATGGTCATTTGCCACTTGGAGACAAAATGAGAATTTTTAGAAAAGATTTTTTGACCCCATTTGACTTATTAGAGTATGATTTGAGTATTGGAGTATGATTTAAGGTTAAGAAGTGAAAAAAAAAATTGTAATTTCGGTATTTTTCAGAGCATAGGGGTAAAATGGTAATTTTACCACCTCAATGGCAAAATTATAATTTTACACCACCATGACATTTGTCAAGCTCCAGAATTCTACCTCTTATTATTTTATGCTATGGATAAATATTAGAGCATTTGTGGTGGTGAGAAAAGGCTTAAAAATTAAGTTAAAACAAGTTGACCAATACAAAGGTGACATGTGTCAAAATTTTAATATTTTTATATTGCCATTTAAAAACCAGCACACAATCTTCCACTCAGCATTTCAAGGCCGACCAGCACCTGCAGAAAAGAAAAGAAAAGAAAAGAAAAACCCTAGGGAGGAAAAACTAAGGAAAAATTGTTGAATTTTCAAGAAATTGATGACTAAAGGTAAGATTTTTAATATTAAGCTTGAAATTCATCTTGCCCATGCATTCTTTTCCATTTTCCATGAATTAAATTCAAGTTTTCATGAGGGGCAATATGCTGGCCAGATTTGGAGAGAGAAAGTTGGTGATGAATTTAGTTGAATTTCAAGGTAACTTAGTGTTTTTAGGTGTTTAGTAACATTTAGTATGAAAATTAAGCAAGAAATCCACATGCCCATTATAGAACCTATCTTGGCTGAATTTTATGGGTGAGGATTGATGATGAATTTGGTTGTTTTTCATGCCATTTAGATGTATTTGGTGCTTAGGAATACCGAAAATCGAAAACGGGTACCAAAAAATTTTACTCTCGTTGTTGGCAATTTGCACCATAAGGAGGGATATTTTGGTAATTGCACTTAGAATAGACTTGTAGTGAAGTTTGCGGAATTTTGAGGAGTACTGGAAGTGCAATAAATTAATTGGAATCGAATTGGACGTTTAGACCGATTAAATAGTGCATAGTGCGCGATAGGCCGAACACCTCCCATTTCATTGCATGCATTCATATAAAACATAGAATAGTTTTGTAACGATTTAGCATAAGTATATTAAATTTCCCGTTGCACATTATGTATAGGTGGTGAGCCCTCGGATAAGGGCAAAGGTATTGCACCCGAGGGTCAAGAATAAGAGTGTTGTAAATTCCTGTCAAAGTGAGTAACCACTGTTCATCTTATCTATCTAGAGTATTTTTACAATCGTTTTTATGATTTTAAGAATATTGAACCTAAATGAATTTTATGTTTTATGACTAATAATCGATTTAAGGAATAAGGTTTATAACTTATTTTACAATTCAATAATGTTTCTGAAAATGTGAGTATGTAAAGACCAACCTTTGATGTTGCTTATATATTTAAGTTTACGTACCTATGTTTGGAATTGATAATTTATGAACTGATACGTGATGACCTATGTGGTTGGGATTTTGGGTTGTGAAATATATAAACTGTTTGTTTTCCTTTGACAAGCTGGGTAGTATTATGTTAGCCACATTATGCTATCAAAATTTTATTGATTGGTGGGTTATTTAATTAGCCACTGCAGTAGGCGGGTTTCCGTGGACCAGCCTATTAGAGGGGCACGGTAAACCTCATTATATTTACCTTAGTAGGAGAGGCGCGAAAGATATCTCCTAAGGTACGATAGAGTTCACTTCATGCCGAACCACCACTTGAGGATGAACTCTGCCAACGCCAAGGGATGGCTAAACTATGTTTTTATGAGTAGTTATTAACTTAATAACCTTGGCGGACTCGGTTGAATGCCTCGGCCAAGGTATCACCGAGTATGATTTTTGGCATGAGCCAAGTTTTTAAGAAAATCATAAGTCGTGATGTGTATTATAATGAAATGTGTTGTTTTATATGATTTGAAACAAGTACAAAATGTTGTTGATTATGGTATGATGAAAAGTTAACTGTATCCATTTACTTGGCTTTAGATGTTAATGACGGACTTTGTTTACTCACTGAGTTTATGAAAACTCACCCTTTCTTTTTTAACCATTTCAGGTTCAAGATAATCTGTAGGCAGTCGATTTCATCAAGGATTTCTTTTGGACTTACTTTCTTGGAAATCGTAGGTCTACATTCTTGCACACTTTTGGTTATCTCAAGGTCCATATGCCACTGTAGGATAATTTTGAACACCTGGTTTACTATATTACTATGTGTATGAATTTATTTTGTTCTCACGCTACAAAAATTATTTATACATAGTTCTATAAAAATTGTTTTATAAGAAAATGGAATATATTATCGAATATTTTTATTTAGTCTAATTAGTCAACTTTTCACTCCAAATGGATGATTTAGATTGCAAAAATTTATTTTTAATCAGAAATGGATATCTTTCTACCATATGTTGTATTTTTATCAGGTTTCGAAATTTTCAAGTAAAAATGACCAAAATACCCCTATGTGGTCAAAATTTTATTTTGATTGTTTTCGATCTAAAATAGTTTATATTCTCTTAAAACTCGATATTTAGTAACTATTGCTCACAGGGGAAGTGAAAAACTGATGCAAGAGCCTTGCGAGGTTTCGGTTGACATATCGGGTAATGAATAATTACCGAGTCTTCGCGGCGGTTGTCACGAGCTCGAAGGGAGTACCAGGTTGTGACATTTGAAGCATTTTTAATGTTTTTGTTCATGGATTTCAAAGGATTTTTGAGGAGTTTTCAAAGAATTTTAAAGATTTTTAAGGCTTTTTAAAGTATTTTTTAAAGATTATTTAAGTCTTTTAAAGCATTTTTAAGGTTTTTTTAATAGATTTTGAAGCATTTTTCATATCCTTTTAAGCATATTTAAGGTTTTTAAGAGATTTTTCATGAAACTTAAAAGATTTTTTATGTTTTTAAAGGATTTTAAATTTCTTTAACTATTTATTATGAATTTTAAGCACTTTCTAAGGTGTTTTCAAGTTTTTGTTTGCTTTTTTTAAGGATATTTAAGATCATTTTTAAGAAGCTTTTCAGAAATTTTAAGGTGTTTTTAAGAATTTTTTTTAAAGATTTTTAAACCCTTTTGAAGCATTTTTATGGTTTTTTTTCATAGATTTTAAAGGATTTTTAAAGAGTTTTAAAGTAATTTTAAAGATTTTAAAGATTTTTTAAAGCATTTTAAAAATATTTTTGATGTCTTTTGAAGCATTTTTAAGGTTTTTTTTCATGGATTTCAAAGGATTTTTAAGGAATTTTAAGAATTTTTAAAGATTTTATTGCATTTTTTAAAGATTTTTGAAGTATTTTCAAGGTATTTTTCATGGATTTCAAAAGATTTTTAAGGAGTTTTCAAGGAATTTTAAAGATTTTTAAGGTTTTTTAAAGCATTTTTAAAAGATTTTTGAAGTCTTTTAAAACATTTTTAAGGTTTTCTTAATGAATTTTTAAATATTTTTAAAATCATTTAAATCATATTTAAGGTTTTTAAAAGATTTTTCATGATATTTAAAAGATTTTTTATGTTTTTAAAGGTCATTCTAAACATTTTTAAGGTTTTTATATGGATTTCAGAGGATTTTTAAAGTGTTTTCAAGGATTTTCAAGAGATTTCATATATTTTTAAGGTTTTTAAAGTCATTTTTAAAATATTTTTAAAGTCTTTTTAAGGATTTTTAGGGTTTTTTTGATGAATTTTTAAGCATTTTTAAAGCCTTTTAAAGAAATTTAAGGTTTTTTAGAGATTTGTCAAGGAATTTGAAGGATTTTTAATGTTTTTAAAAGATTTTTAATTTTTTTAATTATTTACTACGAATTTTAAAATTTTTTTAAAGGTTTTTCAAGGATTTTTAGAGTCTTTTAAGGATCTTTAATGTCATTCAAAGGATTTTTAAAGTGTTTTCAAGGATTTTCAAGAGATGTTATGGATTTTTAATTTTTTGCAAGTTATTTTTAAAAGATTTTTGAAGTCTTTTGAAGTATTTTTAAGATTTTTTTATGGATTTTTAAGGTTTTTTTACAGATATTTAAAGATTTTTAATGTTTTAAAGGTATTTTTAATTTTCTTAATCATTTATTTTGATTTTTTATGATTTTTTTATATTTTTTAAAAAATTTTTACGGCCCTGTTAAGGATGTTTAAAGTCATTCTAAGCATTTTTAAGGTTTTTTTCATTAATTTCAAAAGTAATGAAGCATTTTTAAGGTTTTTTTTATGAATTTTTAAGCATTTTTAAGGTCCTTTTAAGGATATTTAAGATTTTTTAGAGATTTTCCAAAGAATTAGAAGGATTTTTTATGTTTTTAAGGGATTTTTAATTCTCTTAATTATTTATTACGAATTTTAAGGATTTTTAATGTATTTTCAAGGACTTTTAGGGTCTTTTTAAGGATGTTTAAGGTCATTCTAAATATTTTGAAGGTTTTTTTCATGAATTTCAAAGGATTTTTAAGGTGTTTTGAAGGATTTTCAAGGAATTTTATAGATTTTTAAGGTGTTGTAAGTCATTTTTAAAAGATTTTTAAAGCCTTTTTAAGAATTTTAAAGATTATTTTCATTGATTTCTAAGCATTTTTAAGGTTCTTTAAAAGATATTTACTGTACGTTTGGTACAGGAAATAGCTAAGCTATTCCCTGTCTATTCCCAAGGGAATAGCTTACCTCAGTTTGGTACAGCAATGCCACAAAGAATAGCTATTACCTAGTAATAGCTATTCTTTAAAATAGGGTAAAACTCAAACATAACTATACCCGAGCTTCCCCATGGGTTTTGCTATTCCATGACTGAAGGAATAACTCTAAATTGTGAGAAGACTAAAATACCCCTTATAACTTAAAAATATTACAACCTTAGACCTATAAATATTTTTTTTCTTCTCATTTTTCCTTTTTCTTTCTCTTTCTTCTCACGTTCTTTCCTCTCTCATTCTCTCTCTAAGTGGCACTCAACACCGGAGATGATGTAGTTGTGGCTGCAATGGCGGTGACGGCGATTTCACAACCGAATATGGTCGGACAAGAATCAAACGAAGATCTAGCCAGATATAGTACTCAACGGCCAGATGTGCTCGCGGGAAGCACAGAATCTGGTGCTTCTTGACTAGATCCTACGGTTGGATCTGGCGCTCCACGTCCAGATCCAGCCTCGGGGAAGCACTGATATGGCGCTGTAGTGGGTAGATCAGACCAAATGGTGCACCATATCGACGTTTTATTACACAGATCGCCTTTCCGGCAATCAACCCATGAAGAAGAAAAAAGAAAAAAAAAACAAAAATAGAATAAAAAAATATTTATAAAATTTAAAATATTATTATTTTATATATAATTAAAACATTATTAATATTAATATGATTAAAATATTAAAATATTAATATTTTAAACTATTAATGTTTTATTTATTCAATTATTAATATATTAAATTTTTAATGAGTATAAATAAAAAATAAAAAATTATTAATATTTTAATCATAATAATATTAAATTAAAAATACAATATTATTAATTAAAATATTAATAATTAAATTATAATAAAATATTGATATTTAAATTATTAATTATTAATATTTTAATTAATTATAAATTATTAATATTTTAAAAAATAAAATAAAAATAAATAATTATATATAAATAATAAAAGGTATTTTTATCTTTTCATTTTGTATTCTTTTCTTATTCCAAAGTTATTGTTACCAATCAAACACTGTAATAAGTCATAATAATTATTTTCACTCTATTCTATTCATCATACCAAACTACATAATACTTATTCTATTCTATTTCCACCTCATTCTATTCCCACGTAATAACTATTCTATTCTATTCTTATCTATTCCGCGAACCAAATATGCCCTTAAGGTTTTTTAGAGACTTTTCAAGGAATTAGAAAGATTTTTGATATTTTTAAGGGATTTTTAATTTTCTTAATTATTTATTACAAATTTTAAGGGTTTTTTAAGCTTTTTCAAGAATCTAGAGGGTCATTTTTTGGATGTTTAAGGTCATTTTAAGCATTTTAAAGTTTTTTTCATAGATTTCAAAGGATTTTTAAGGTGTTCTCAAGAATTTTTAAGAGATTTTATGAATTTTTTAGGTTTTTTAAGTCATTTTAAAAATATTTTTAAAGCCTTTTAAAGGATTTTTAATGTGTTTTAAATAGATTTTTAAACATTTTTAAGGTCCTTTTAAGAATATTTAAGGTTTCTTAGAAATTTTTCAAGAAATTTAAAAGATTTTTAATGTTTTTAAGGTATTTTTAATTTTCTTAATTATTTATTAACATTTTTAAGGATTTTTTAGATTTTTTAATGAATTTTTAAGGCCTTTTTAAGGATGTTTAAGGTCATTTTAAGCATTTTTAACGTTTTTTTCATTAATTTCAAAAGATTTTTACGTAGTTTTCAAGGTATTTTATGGATTTTAAGGTTTTGTAAGTCATTTTTAAAAGATTTTTAAAGCCTTTTAAAGCATTTTAAAGGTTTTTTCATAGATTTTTAAGGATTTTTAAGGTCATTTTAAGGATATTTAAGGTTTTTTAGATATATATCAAGGAATTAGAAGGATTTTTTATGTTTTAAAGGATTTTTAATTTTATTAATTGTTTATTACGAATTTTAAGAATTTTTCAGGCATTTTCAAGGATTTTTAAGATATTTTTAAGGATGTTTAAGGTTATTCTAAACATTTTAAAGGTTTTTTTGATGGATTTTAAAGGATTTTTAGGGTGTTTTCAACTTATTTTCAAAGGATTTTATGGATTTTTAAGGTTTTTAAAGTCATTTTTAAAAGATTTTTAAAGCCTTTTCAAGCATTTTTAAAGATTTTTTCATGGATTTTTAAGCATTTTTAAGGTCCATTTATGGATATTTAAAGTTTTTTAGAGATTTTTCAAAGAATTTGAAAGATTTTAGATGTTTTAAGGGATCTTTAATTTTCTTTATTTTTTATTACAAATTTTAACAATTTTTTAAGCCTTTTTTGTTGGTCCCAATTATATGTGCTAGAGGGAGAGTGAATAGCACAAATCAGCTCTTGATAAGATAAGGAACTAATTTTCAGAACAAAGAAAATAAAAACAGAATATACAATGCACAACAATTTAGAGTGGTTCAGTCTAAGACCTACATCCACTACCTTGATTATCCAACCAAGGATTTTCCTAATAAATCCACTAAAAATCAATGAAATTCACAAGCTTTCACCAAACTTTATAATGGCTTTTACAAGGCTCAGCCAAAACCT
Source organism: Theobroma cacao (assembly GCF_053813885.1). NCBI lineage: Eukaryota > Viridiplantae > Streptophyta > Magnoliopsida > Malvales > Malvaceae > Theobroma > Theobroma cacao. The sequence goes on from NC_142648.1 coordinate 52,700, forward strand.
TTTACACTAGTTTTTCACAAGCTAAACTAAAACCCAACAACTAACTTTTCAAAGTTAAGTTAGAACCTTAACACAATCAAGCAATCTTTGCTTGAAACAACCACTTAGAGTGACTCCCTCACTCTAAGAATACAATAAGAAAGGTAGAAGAAAGTACTTATGATCACAAGTTGATCTAAATGATACAAGATTGAGTGTAGAATACAAATACAAAGGATGGACGTTTAAGTGCAGTGAGGTGAAGAGAGAATTTTCTGGTTTTTCAGTTTTTTTTTACTCAAATCTCTTCCAAAACTTCCGAAAGATTGTTTCTAAATGTTGGAGGACTCTTTTATACTTGGAGAAACATCTTTGATGGAGGTTTGATAGTTTTCTAACCGTTGAAGATAGTTTGGAGTCCGTTCTAGCCGTTACTCTGTCTTTTAGTACAGATTTCAAATTTACAAACAGAATGCTTTTAATCGACTAGCCGATATCTTAGTAGACTAAGTCGTCTATGTTCTCTGTTCCCTGTCTCTGGCTGTTCTAGCAGTAAGTACTTAGTCGACTAACTCATTTCTTGGTCAACTAAGTTGGTTCTGTTTCTCAATATTCTTCAGCCTGCCATTTCTCTAATTTAAACCTTGGCTAATCAACATTCTTTCTTATTCAACTAATGAGCCTCCTCCTTGTTAAGCAGTCATGTCTTATTATTTTTATCTCCCACTTTCTTTTAGTATAGATGTCATGACCCGGCACTCCCTTCGAGCTCATGACAACCGCCGCGAAGTCTCAATAATCATTCATTACTCGGTATGTCAACCGAAACCTCGCAAGGCTCTTGCATCAGTTTTCCACTTCCCCTATGAGCAATAGTCACTAAATATCGAGTTTTAAGAGAATATAAATTATTTTAGATCGAAAACAATCAAAATAAAATTTTGACCACACAGGGGTATTTTGGTCATTTTTACCTGAAAATTTCGAAACTTGATAAAAATACAACGTATGGCAGAAAGATATCCATTTCCGATTAAAAATAAATTTTTGTAATCTAAATCATCCATTTGGAGTGAAAAGTTGACTAATTAGACTAAATAAAAATATTCGATAATATATTTCATTTTCTTATAAAATAATTTTTATAGAACTATGCATAAATATTTTTTATAGCGTGAGAACAAAATAAATTCATACATATAGTAATACAGTAAACCAGGTATTCAAAATTATCCTACAGTGGCATATGGACCCCGAGATAACCAAAAGTGTGCAAGAATGTAGACCTACGATTTCCAAGAAAGTAAGTCCAAAAGAAATCCTTGATGAAATCGACTGCCTACAGATTATCTTGAACCTGAAATGGTTAAAAAAAGAAAGGGTAAGTTTTCATAAACTCAGTGAGTAAACAAAGTCCGTCATTAACATCTAAAGCTGAGTAAATGGAGACAGTTAACTTTTCATCATACCATAATCTACAACATTTTGTACTTGTTTCAAATCATATAAAACAACACATTTCATTATAATACACATCACGACTTATGATTTTTTTAAAAACTTGGCTCATGCCAAAAATCATACTCGGTGTGTCAAACCTTGCTTTGTAAAATAATTATAATATCATTCACATGCTCGATAGAATGTTTGTATATTTAGGAAGTTCGAGAAATCGTTAAAAGACGATATTGCCCTTAATGGTATCATTAAGTCGATTAAGCCTCGAACTAGTTCAAATAGGAATTTTAAGGTGAAATTAAGAGTTTCACAGTTCAAGGATGACTCAAAATGGTAATTAGGAGTTCGAGGATCAATTCGGAGTCAAATTGAAATTTTCACTATATAGGGGTAAAATTGTAATTTTTCCATCTGCAGACAAAATTTGAGATTTTGAGAGAATTTAGATCACATTTGACAAATTGGGGAATGATATGAGTATAAGGAATAAAAAATATGTCTATGGGCAATTTTTCAGTTTTTGGGGCAAAAATGTAATTTTTGATTTTTACGGGGGCAAAAGTGTAAATATCAAAAATTACTTCACCAAGACTTTGGATAAGTTTGAGAATTTTATCTAAGTTATGGATATTTTAAGGAATAATGTGTGGTGGAGATTTAAAGCTTGAAAGATAAGAATTTAAAAAATGGACCAATAATGTAGTGACATGTGGCAAGTTTAGATTATTATATTATTTAACTATAAAAATCAGCCCACACCACCATTTTCTCTTCATTATGGCCGGCCATAGCAAGAAAACAAAGGGGAAAAGAAAAACAAAAACCTAGGGGGAGAAATTCAAGGAAAAATTGGTGAAAATTCAAGGAAACAAGTGACCAAAGGTAAAATTTCTTGATTTTGACTTGTGCTTTACCTTTCCCATGCATTTCCCATCATTTTCCATGGTTGAATCATGTGATTTGAGGATGAATTCAATTCTGGAAAAATGGGTTAGGAGAGAGAAACTTGTTAGATTAATTTGATTTTAAGTTATGTTAGTGTTTTAAGTTAGTTTAGCATATTTAGGAACAAAACAACAAGAAAAGAATTTATTTTCCTCCATTACCATTATTGGCTGAATTTTCTAGGGGAATATTGGCTGATGATCTTGATGTTTATTTGAGGAATTATGATGAATAATGATGAATTATGAGTCTAGAAAAATAATGGAAATTTTTGGAGCAAAAATATGAATTTTTACCCACTAGGGGTATTTTCGTAATTTGCTATCAGGACTGATAATTTACACCACACCGAGGGACATTAAGTCAATTTGGGTGCAATTGAGGTATAGAAACTGAAAAAAATTAATTTGAGATTAAATTGGACGCGTTAGTAATTTAATCGGGTAATAGGCCGAATTAGGTCAGCACCACATTTAAGCGGTAGTCGGATAAGTTGCATGTCATATCATGCATATATACCAAGCCTAAATTGATTTTATAATAGTCAAGCATTGATGTGGTGAATTATGTATTGTACATTGTGGATAGGTGGTGATCAAATTACACTGGTAAAAGTACCAAAATTGTGCTTGAAGACTGGGATTAGGAGTACATCGACTCTTAGAACTGTGAGTGGACAATTTATCGTCTTAAATATCTAGAGTAATTATACTTGTTTGATGCTTTTATTGAATGGTGAATTTAAATTATAAAATATTATGTTTTCCAATTAAAATGTTTTTTAATAAAAATGAGATTTATACTGGTTTTGAAATCAAATATTGTTTTGGGAAAATTGAGTATATGGAGACTGTGTTAAAATTTATGATTTTATATGTTATTGAAATTGGGGCTTATGACACTATGGTAGCATGATGGCTAAATTTTTGGGGTTGGCATGAAATATATGAACAATTTTGGATTGGTCTCGGTAGACTGGATTACATTTTATTCGTCATATTATGCTATTGGAATTTTTATGGGTATGGTGGTATATTAAACGGTCACTGCAGTGGTGGGGGTTTCCGTGGACTGCCTATGAGAGGGGCACGGTAACTCAATTATATACTTACCTCCGGGGGGAGATGTTGGGTGAAGTATCTCCTGAGGTATGATTTGAGTGCACCTCACGTTCGGGCCACCACGTGAGAGTGAGACTCAGCCAACGCCAAGGAACGGCTGTGTGTCAGATGTGAAAACATGTTTATGGGTATGGGTCATTGAACAGCCTTGGCGGTCTCAGTGGGATACCTTGACGAAGGTACCCGCGAGAATGATATTGGCAGGGGCCAAGTTTAAAAAAATTCATAAGTCGGGAAAATTTTGATGAAAAGAAATTATTTGGTATAGATTAAAACGAATTTTGTGTTATGAACATTATTGAGATATAACGTTTTTATATTGTCTCAATCTACTTGGCTTTAGATGTTTTTGACGGTAATTGTTTACTCACTGGGATTATTTAATCTCACCCCTCTTCCTATTCATTTTTCAGGCTCAGGACAGTTTGTTTATAGTTGATTAAGACGAGAATTAATCTCGGAGTTGCATCATAGGAAGTAAGGGTTCGTAGCTCTACACCTTCTTGGTTAGTTGGGGGCCCACGTGTCACTGTAAACGAAATTTCATACTTTAATTATCTTTATTACTATATGAATAAATTTATTTTACTCTTACGCTACAAAAGTTATTTTAGGAAGACTTTGAAAATATTGTATTTTAAGAAAATAGAATATTTTATTTAATATTTTTATTATATTCAAATAGCTATAATTTTACTTTAAACGAATGTTTTAGACTTCAAAATTTAATTTAAATCATGAAATATGTGTTTCCACTTACATATTACATTTTTTCGGATTTCGAAATTTCAAAAAAAAAATGACGAAAATGCCCTAGTGAGCTAGAAAATAATATTTTTATTGTTTTGAGTTGGAAACAACTTATGATTTCTTGAAATGCGAGATTTAATAACTGTCGCTCACCGGGGAGATGCGGAAGTTTATGCTAAGCCTTGCGGGGTTTCGATCGACATTCGGGGTAATGAGTGCTTATCGGGACGTCGCGGCGGTTGCCACTGGCCCGATGGGAGTTCCGGGTCGTGACACGGTGATACCTTGGCCGAGGCATTCAACCGAGTCCGCCAAGGTTATTAAGTTAACAACTACTCATAAAAACATAGTTTAGCCATCCCTTGGCGTTGGCAGAGTTCATCCTCAAGTGGTGGTTCGACGTGAAGTGAACTATATCGTACCTTAGGAGATATCCTTCGTGCCTCTCTTACTAAGGTAAATATAACGGGATTTACCGTGCCCCTCTAATAGGCTGGTCCACAAAAACCCGCCTACTGCAGTGGCTAATTAAATAACTCACCAATCAATAAAATTTTGACAACATAACGTGGCTAACATAATACTACCCAGCCTGTCAAAGGAAAACAAACAGTTTATATATTTCACAACCCAAAATCCCAGCCACATATGTCATCACGTATCAGTTCATAAATCATCAATTCCAAACATAGGTACGTAAACTTAAATATATAAGCAACATCAAAGGTTGGTCTCCACATACTCACATTTTCAGAAACATTATTGAATTGTAAAATAAGTCATAAACCTTATTCCTTAAATCGATTATTAGTCATAAAACATAAAATTCATTTAGGTTCAATATTCTTAAAATCATAAAAAACGATTGTAAAAATACTTTAGATAGATAAGATGAACAGTGGTTACTCACTTTGACGGGAATTTACAACACTCTTATTCTTGATCCTCGGGTGCAATGCCTTTGCCCTTATCTGATGGCTCACCACTTATACATAATGTGCAACGGGAAATTTAATATACTTATGCTAAATCGTTACAAAACTATTCTATATTCTATATGAATGCATGCAATGAAATGGGAGGTGTTCGGCCTATCGTGCACTATGCACTATTTAATCGGTCTAAACGTCCAATTCGATTCCAATTAATTTATTACACTTCCAGTACTCCCCAAAATTCCACAAACTTCACTACAAGTCTATTCTAAGTGCAATTACCAAAATATCTCTCATTATGGTGCAAATTGCCAACAACGAGAGTAAAATTTTTCGATACCCGTTTTCGATTTCCGGTATTCCTAAGCACTAAATACATCTAAATGGCATGAAAAACAACCAAATTCATCATCAACCCTCACCCATAAAATTCAGCCAAGATAGGTTCTATAATGGGCATGTGGATTTCTTGCTTAATTTTCATACTAAATGTTACTAAACACCTAAAAACACTAAGTTACCTTGAAATTCAACTAAATTCATCACCAACTTTCTCTCTCCAAATCTGGCCAGCATATTGCCCCTCATGAAAACTTGAATTTAATTCATGGAAAATGGAAAAAAATGCATGGGCAAGATGAATTTCAAGCTTAATATTAAAAATCTTACCTTTAGTCATCAATTTCTTGAAAATTCAAAAATTTTTCCTTAGTTTTTCCTCCCTAGGGTTTTTCTTTTCTTTTCTTCTCTTTTCTGCAGGTGCTGGTCGCCCTTGAAATGCTGAGTGGAAGAGTGTGGGCTGGTTTTTAAATGGCAACATAAAAATATTAAATTTTTGACACATGTCACCTTTTTATTGGTCCACTTGTTTTAACTTAATTTTTAAACCTTTTCTTACCACCACAAATGCTCTAATATTTATCCATAGCATAAAATAACAAGAGGTAGAATTTTGGAGCTTGAAAAATGTTATGGTGGTGTAAAATTACAATTTTGCCACTGGGGTGGTAAAATTACCATTTTACCCCTATGCTCTGAAAATACCATAATTAAAATTTTTTTTCACTTATTAACCTCAAATCATACTCCAATACTCAAATCATACTATAATAAGTCAAATGGGGTCAAAAAATCGTTTCTAAAAATTTCCATTTTGTCCCCAGGTGGCAAATGACCATTTTGCCCCTGGATAGTGAAAATTCTGTTTGACTCCAAATTTATCCTCGAACTCCAAATCACCATATTAAACCATTCTGGTACTTTAATATCCTTAATTTCATCTCAAATTCTCTATTTGATCTAGTTCGAGGCTTAAATCAACCTTGTTGTACCTCTAGGTACAATACCTACTTTTGTAAATTTTTCGAGACTCTCTTAACATGCAATCATGCTATCATCACATGTATGTCATGACAAGTATTTTATAAGGTCGGGCTTTACAATATACTTTAAAAGATTGATTTATTAACTTCATTCATTAATTTTCCTACACACTTAAGTAAAGGCATTGACACAAACGAATGAGAATGTTTCATCATCATCAAAAACTAATGGAGCCAACATTTTTAATGGATTTTTATTGTCATCTTAAGTATTTTAAAGTTTTTTTATAGATTTCAAAAGATTTTTAAGGTGTTTTCAAGGATTCTCAAGGGATTTTATGCATTTTTAAGGTTTTGAAAGTTATTTTTAAAAGATCTGTAAAGTCTTTCGAAGCATTTTTTAGAATTTTTAATGAATTTTTAAAATATTTTTAAAGATATTTAAAGATTTTTAGAAATTTTTCAAGAAATTTCAAGGATTTTTAATGTTCTTAAGGTATTTTTAATTTTCTTAATTATTTATTATGAGTTTTTAGGATTTTTAATACATTTTTAAAGATTTTTAGGGTCTTTTCAAAAGTGTTTAAAGTCATTCTAAGTATTTTTAAGGTTTTTTTTCATTAACTTCAAAGGATTTTAAAGTTGTTTCCAAGGTATTTTATGAATTTTTAAGGTTTTGTAACTTATTTTTAAAAGATTTTTAAAGCCTTTTGAAGCATTTTTAAGGTTCTTTTCATGGATTTTAAAGTATTTTTAAAGTCCCTATAAGGATATTAAAAGTTTTTTCAGATATTTTTCAAGGAATTAGAAGGATTTTTTATGTTTTTAAGGGATTTTTAATTTTCTTAATTATTTATTACGAATTTTAAAGATTTTTAAGGCATTTCCAAAGATTTTAAAGCTCTTTTTAAGGGCGTTTAAGGTCATTTTAAACATTTTCAAGGTTTTTTTCATAAATTTCAAAGGATTTTTAAGGTGTTTTCAAGGATTTTTAATGGATTTTATGGATTTTTAAGGTTTTTTAAGTCACTTTTAAAAGATTTCTAAAGTCTTTTCCAAGATTTTTAAGGTTTTTTTCATGAATTTTTAAACATTTTTAAGGCCTTTTAAGAAAATTTAAGGTTTTTTAGAGATTGTTTATGAAATTTAAAAGATTTTTTTATGTTTTTAAAGGATTTTTAATTTTTTAACTATTTATTACAAATTCTAATATTTTTTAAGGCTTTTTCAAGAATTTTTAGGGTCTTTTAAGGATTAATGTCATTCTAAGCATTTTTAAGGTTTTTTTCATTAATTTCAAAAGATTTTAAAGTTGTTTTCAAGGTATTTTAGGGATTTTTAAGATTTTCTAAGTTATTTTAAAATATTTTTAAAGTCTTTTGAAGCATTTTTTAGGTTTTTTTCATGGATTTTTAAGGTCCTTTTAAGGATATTAAAGGTTTTTTAGAATTTTTTCAAGAAATTTAAATGATTTTTAATGTTTTTCGGGTATTTTAAATTTTCTTAATTATTTATTAAGATTTTTAAGAATTTTTTAATATTATTTTAAGGCATTTTCAAGTATTTTCAGGGTCTTTTTAAGGATATTTAAGATCATTCTAAATATTTTTAAGGTTCTTTCATAGATTTTTAGGGTCATTCTAACCATTTTAAGGTTTTTTTTCATGGATTTAAAGGATTTTTAAGGTGTTTTCAAGGATTTTTGAAGGGATTTTTTGCATTGTTAAGGTTTTTCAAGTCATTTAAAAAAATTTTAAAGACTTTTTAAAGGTATTTTTAGTGGATTTTTAAGCATTTTTAATGGCCTTTCAAAGATATTTAAGGCTTTTTAGAAGTTTTTCAAGAAATTTGAAGGATTTTTAATGTTTTTAAGGTATTTTTAATTTTTGTAATTATTTATTAGGATTTTTGAAGATTTTTTTAGATTTTTTAAAGAATTTTTAATGCCTTTTTAAGGATGTTTATGGTCATTCTAAGCATTTTTAAGGTTTTTTTCATTAATTTCAAAAGATTTTAAAGTTGTTTTCAAGGTATTTTATGGATTTTTAAGGTTTTGTAAGTTATTTTTAAAAGATTTTTAAAGTCTTTTGAAGCATTTTTAAGGTTTTTTTAATATATTTTTGAGCATTTTTAAGGTTCTTTTAACAATATTTAAGGATTTTTGGAGATTTTTCAAGGAATTAGATGGATTTTTGATATTTTAAGGGATTTTTTAATTTCTTAATTATTTATTACGAATTTTAAAGATTTTTTAAAGTATTTTCAAGGACTTTTTGGATCTTTTAAAGGATGTTTAAGGTAATTCTAAATAGTTTTAAGGTTTTTTTCATATAGTTAAAAGGATTTTTAAGATGTTTTCAATGATTTTCGAGGGATTTTATGAATTTTTAAGGTTTTGTAACTCATTTTCAAAAGATTTTTAAAGTCTTTTTAAGGATTTTAAACGTATTTTTAATGAATTTTTAAGCATTTTTAGGTCTTTTTATGGATATTTAAGGGTTTTTAGAGATTTTTCAAGAAATTTGAAAGATTTTTTATGTTTTTAAGGGATCTTTAATTTTTTAAATTATTTATTATGAATTTTAAAGATTTTTTAAGGCTTTTTCATGGATTTTTATTGTCACTCTAAGCATTTTAAAGTTTTTTTTTATGGATTTCAAAGGATTTTAAGGTGCTTTCAAAGATTTTCAAGAGATTTTATGGATTTTTAAGGTTTTGTAAGTTATTTTTACAAGATTTTTAAAATCTTTTAAAGCATTTTTAAGGTTTTTTTCATAGATTTTTAAGCATTTTTAAGGTCCCTCTAAAGATATTTAAGGTTTTTTTTTTAGATTTTTCAAGGAATTAATGGATTTTTGATGTTTTGAAGGGATTTTTAATTTCTTAATTATTTATTCTGAATTTTAAGAATTTTTTAAGGCATTTTCAAGGATTTTTAGGGTCCTTTTAAGTATGTTAAAGGTCATTCTAAGCATTTTTAAGGTTTTTGTTCATGGATTTCAAAGGATTTTTAAGGTGTTTTCAATAATTTTTCAGAGATTTTGTGGATTTTTAAGGTTTTGTAAGTCATTTTAAAAAAAAATTTAACGTCTTTCTAAAGATTTTTTAGGATTTTTTTCATTAATTTTTAAGCATTTTTAAGGTCATTTTAAGGATATATAGGGTTTTTTTTATAGACTTTTCAAGTAATTAAAAAGATTTTTTATGTTTTTAAGGGATGTTTAATTTTTTTAATTATTCATTACGAATTTTCAAGATTTTTTATGAAATTTTCAAGGATTTTTAGGAGTTTTTAAGGATGTTTAAGATTGCTCTAAACATTTTTAAGGTTATTTTTTCATGGATTTCAAAAGATCTTTAAGGTGCTTTCAAGTTGTTTTCAAAAGATTTTACGGATTTTTAAGGTTTTTAAAGTCATTTTTAAATTATTTTTAAAGCCTTTTCAAGCATTTTAAGGATATTTTCATGGATTTTTAAGCATTTTAAGGTCCTTTTATGGATATTTAAGGTTTTTTACAGATTTTTCAAGGAATTTGAATGATTTTTTATGTTTTTAAGGGATTTTTAATTTTCTTAATTATTTATTACGAATTTGAAGAATTTTTTAAGGCATTTTAAAGGATTTTTAGTCTCATTTTAGGGATGTTTAAGGTCATTCTAAGCATTTTTAAAGTTATTTTCATGGATTTCAAAGGATTTTTAAGGTATTTTCAAAGATTTGCATGGGATTTTATGCATTTTTAAGGTTTTTTAAGTCATTTTTAAAAGATTTTTAAAGTCTTTTTAGGAATTTTTAAGGTTTTTTTAAAGGATTTTTAAACATTTTTAATGTCCCTCTAAGGATATTTAAGGTTTTTTTAGAAAATTTTCAAGAAATTTGAAAGATTTTAATGTTTTTAAGATATTTTTAATTTACATAATTATTTATTAGGATTTTTGAGGAATTTTTCAGATTTTTTAAAGAATTTTTAGGGTCTTTTTAAGGATGTTTAAGGTCATTTTAAGCATTTTAAAGTTCTTTTCATGGATTTCAAAGGATTTTTAAAGTGTTTTCAAAGATTTTCAAGGTATGTTATGGATTTTTAAGGTTTTGTAAGTTATTTTTAAAAGATTTTTAAAGTCTTTTAAAGCATTTTTAAGGTCCTTTTAAGGATATTTAAGATTTTTTAGAGATTTTTCAAGGAATTAGAAGGATTTTTAATGTTTTTGATGGATTTTTAATTTTCTTAATAATTTATTACGAATTTTAAAGATTTTTTAAGGAAATTTCAAGAATTTTTAGGGTCTTTTTAAGTATGTTTAAGGTCATTCTAAACATTTTTAAGGTTTTTTTCAAAGATTTTTTTATGTTTTTGAGAGATTTTTAATTTTTCTAATTATTTATTACGAATTTTAAATATTTTTACGACTTTTTCATGAACTTTTATTCTCATTCTAAGTATTTTTAAAGTTTTTTTCCTGGATTTTATATGATTTTTAAAATGTTTTCAAAGATTTTCAGGGGATTTTATGAATTTTTAAGGTTTTGTAAGTTATTTTTAAAAGATTTTAAAATCTTTTGAAGAATTTTTAAGGTTTTTTTTAGATTTTTAAGCATTTTTAAGGTCTTTTTAAATATATTTAAAAAATTTTAGAACATTTTCAAGAAATTTGGAAGATTTTTAATGTTTTTAAAGTATTTGTAATTTTTTTAATTATTTATTACAAATTTTAGGATTTTTTAGATTTTAAAGGATTTTTAGGGTCTTTTTAAAGATGTTTATGGTCATTCTAATCATTTTAAAGGTTTTTTTCATTAACTTTTTTTATGAATTTTAAGCATTTTTAAGATCCTTTTAAGGATATTTAAGGGCTTTTAAAGATTTTTCAAGGACTTAGAAAGATTTTTTATGTTTTTAAGGGATTTTTAATTTTTTTAATTATTTATTACGAATTTTAAGAATTTTTAAGGCATTTTCATGGAATTTTTAGGGTCTTTTTAAGGATGTTTAAGGTCATTCTAAACATTTTTAAATTTTTTTTAAGGAATTTGAAAGGATTTTTAAGGTGTTTTCATGAATTTTCAAGAGATTCTATGAATTTTCAAAGTTTTGTAAGTCATTTTAAAAGATTTTTGACATCTTTTCAAATATTTTTAAAGCTTTTTTCATAGATTTCTAAGTATTTTTAAGGTCCTTTTAAGAATGTTTAATGTTTTTTAGATTTTTTTGAAGAATTTTGAAGGGTTTTTGATGTTTTTAAGTGATTTTTAATTTTTTAAATTATTTATTACGAATTTTAAAGATTTTTTAAGGCATTTTTAAAGATTTTTAGAGTCATTTTAAGGATGTTTAAGGTTATTCTAAGCATTTGAAGTTTTTTCTCATGTATTTCAATGGATTTTTAAGGCGTTTTCAAGGGATTTTATGAATTTTTAAGGTTTTTCAAGTCATTTTAAAAAGATTTTTAAAGTCTTTTTAAGGATTTTTAAGGTTTTTTCATTAATTTTTAAGTATTTTTAAGGCCCTTTTAAGCATATTTAAGGTTTTTTAGAGATTTTTAAGAAATTTGAAGATTTTTTTTGTTTTTAAAGGATTTTTAATTTTCTTAATTATTTATTATGATTTTTAAGGTTTTTCAAAAGTTTTTTAAAGGACTTGTAAGATCTTTTTGAAGATGTTTAAGGTCATTCTAAGCATTTTGAAGGTATATTTCATTAATTTTAAAGGATTTTTAAAGTGTTTTTATGGGATTTTAAAGATTTTTGAGGTTTTGTAAATCATTTTCAAAAGATTTTTAAAGTCTTTTTAAGGATTTTTAAGGTTTTTTATATATTTTTGAAGGAATTTTAAGAATTTTTTATGTTTTTAAAGGATTTTCAATTTTTTAATTATTTATTAATAATTTTAAAGATTTTTTAAAGCTTTTTTAATGATTTTTAGGGTCTTTTTAAAGATGTTTAAGGTCATACTAAGCATTTTTTAGGGTTTTTTTTTTAAGGATTTCAAAGAATTTTTAAGGTCTTTTCAATGATTTTCAAGGGATTTTATGGATTTTTAATGTTTTGTAAGTCATTTTTAAAAGATTTTAAAGTCTTTTTAGGGATTTTTAAGATCTTTTATGGATTTTTAAGTATGTTTAAGGTTATTTTAAGGATATTTAAGGTTTTTAGAGATTTTTGAAGGAATTTGAAAGATTTTTGACATTTTTAAGAGATTTTTAATTTCCTTAATTATTTATTACGAATTTTAAATATTTTTAAGGCATTTTTAATGATTTTTAGGGTTTTTTTAAGGATGTTTAAGGTGATGCTAAGCATTTTTTAAGTTTTTTTCATGGATTTGAAAAGATTTTTAAGGTATTTTCAACGATTTTCAAAGGATTTTATGGATTTTTAGGGTTTTGTAAGTCATTTTTAAAAATATTTTAAATTCTTTTTTAGTATTTTTAAGGTGTTTTTAATGGATTTTTAAGCATTTTAAGGTCCTTTTAAGGATATTTAAGGTTTTTTAGAGATTTTTCAAAGTATTTGAAAGATTTTTGATGATTTTGAGGGATTTTTAATTTTCTTAATTATTTATTACATATTTTAAGGTTTTTTTAAGTCTTTTTTATGGATTCTTAGAGTCATTCTAAGCATTTTAAGGTTTTTTTTTCATGGATTTTAAAAGATTTTTAAGGTGTTTTCAAGGGATTTTATGGATTTTTAAGGTTTTTCAAGTCATTTTTAAAATATTTTTAAAGTCTTTTTAATGATTTTTAAGGTTTTTTTCATTGATTTTTAAACATTTTTAAGGTCCTTTTAAGGATATTTAAGGTTTTTTAGTGATTATTCAAGGAATTTAAAAGATTTTTTTATGTTTTTAACAGATTTTTAATTTTTTTAATTATTTATTACGAATTCTAAGGATTTTTTAAGGCTTTTTCATGGATTTTTATTGTCATTCTAAGAATTTTAAAGTTTTTTTCATGGATTTTAAAGGATTTTTAAGGTGTTTTCAAGGATTTTCCAAGGAATTTATGGATTTTTTAGGTTTTGTAAGTTATTTTTAAAAGATTTTAAAATCTTTTGAAGCATTTTTAAGATTTTTTCATGGATTTTTAAACATTTTTAAGGTCTTGTTAAAGATATTTAAAGATTTTTAGAAATTTTTCAAGAAATTTGAAGTATTTTTAATATTTTTAAAGTATTTTTAATTTTTTTTAATTATTTATTACGATTTTTTAGGATTTTTTTAATTTTTTAAATGATTTTTAGGATCTTTTTAAGGATGCTTAAGGTTATTCTAAGCATTTTTAAGGTTTTTTCCATTAATTTCAAAGGATTTTTAAGTTGTCTTCAAGGTATTTTATGGATTTTTAAGGTTTTGTAAGTTATTTTTAAAACATTTTTAAAGTCTTTTGAAGTATTTTTAAAGTTTTTTTCATGAATTTTAAAGCATTTTTAAGGTCCTTTTAAAGATATTTAAGGTTTTAATTTGTTTTCCTTTCTTGTTGCTTATCCAATATTTGTCGTAACGTGTGGGTCCGGGAACCCGACCGTCAGACACGAGTGAAAACTCTAAAACTAGGAGTCGCCATCAATCTTTTTTATTAGGTGTGATTGGTCACCTATTGACTCGATTCTAATTGACAGAGTCTTAATTAGATTTAAGCCCGCCGAAAGAATCTTAAACTGATCTACATTTTTTGAGATCTAGGTTCGGGAGTACGGTTACGCCCGGAGAAGGATTAGCACCCCCGGAACGCCCGTTCCATGAACGGTACCATTTTTAGATTATCCTATTAGGCTTTATTTATATTTATTATTATTATTATTTATTTATTTTAGTTCATTTTATTTCCTTAGCTATAACTTGCTTATTATATCTCCAATTTTATTAAATTATTTTGTTTGATTTTAAAATGAAATGCCAGTGTGAGGTAAGATTAAATGCATGGCGTGGGATAAAAGTATGTCGGATGAATATCCTTTTATCGAGGGCGTTCTCCTGAATTCGCCCATCATACTGGTGGGATCTGGGGTGTTCTCTCACCTAGGGAATTATTCGAGAAACTCGCCTTCGTAAATTCAACGAATAATTCTCATCATTGGAGTCATCGTACGTTTTTCTTTAAAAAATAATATTTTCATTAATAATGAACCTAATACGAGCGAAAGCTTTTTATTAAAGATATTTACCGAGCCCTCCCATCATACTGGTAGGACTTGGGGACATCTTTTCACTTAGAAAACTTTTCGAGAAATACTCACCTTCGCAAGATCCTCGAAAAATCCCATCATCGGGGCTTAACTCGTAAACAAAAATACTTATATGCAATGGTATGCATGATGCAATAGAAATATATGTTATGTTTGTGAAGTTTATGCTTATTTTATTTTTATTTATTTTTATATATTTTTTTTTTCATTTTTTTCATTTTATCTATTTATTGTTTTATTATTTTTTTTATTTTTGACTAATTTTTTTTATGTAGTAAAATTTTATTTATTTAGAATAAAAATCTTGAAATCTCAAAATCGAGACCCTCCCATCGTACTGGTGAAACCTTAATTCAGATTTCAAACTTAGGGAAAATTAGCCCGAGATTACGACTTCTCGCGTCCCGACCGATCATCCCATCATCGGTTATATTACACTTGTAGTTAATATCATGGTATTTTGTATTTATTTATTTATTTATTCTATATTTTTTATTATTATTTTTTGTTAGAGTTAATTTTCCAAGATTGATTCCCATATCTATTTTATTATAATTATTTTAATACTTAATCAAATAATTTTCAAATTTTTTAGTTAATCTATATGTAAATCTTTATCCTACCCTTTATTTCCTTCTTTTATATGTTATTTTCCCTTTTTATATTTATTATTTATCTCCATAACTCCATCATTGTAAACATATTCCACTTAACAATCTATTTTTTTGCACATGAACTTCACTTGCCTAAGTTTAAATACTTTTAATAAGTATTCTCCTACATTTAAATTTTCCTTAATTAAATATACAAGTTTTTATTTTTATATTATATATATATATTATATATATATTTATATTCCCCTATATGTATTATTCTCTTTATCCGAAAAATAACATATAAAAATCTTTGAACATTATGCTAAAGTAATCCAATCTTAATCCTAAATGATTAAATAATAAATCTGAAAGCTAACAAAATGAGCAAGCCCAAATCATTACAAATCTTAATAGCATGACAAAGAATTTACCTTTATGGGCCAAATACCCACCCAACTTTAGTCCTCCTGCTTCTCCACGGCCCGAATTCTGCTTTAGGAGAACCTGGATCAGTAGACGGCCCGCTTACCCACTTCAGGGATTCGGTCCCTTCTCTCCAAACTGTGTCGTTTCAAGCTTTTTAATTGTTTACAACCTTCCCTGAAACGGTGTCGTTTGAGCCTAGATCCAAGTATAAAAGCTCCCTTTCTTCTTCATGTCTTCATTTTCTATCCCCATTTTCTCTATCTACCGCTGGACTCTCTCTTCCCTCTTTAAAAATCTCACCTTTCTCTCTCACGCTACCCGTCGGCAGCTTGAGGAGTTTCTTTTTCTCTCTGCTATCATTGGCTACGAGACCCAAAGCTTCCCTTTCGCCGAACCTCTCTCACTCCCCCTTAACCGATTGGTTCCCTCTCTCTATATTCCTCTATTACCTTTCGCCGACCGTCGGCTCTCTCTTTTCATCCCTATGCCTGCCGTTCGAATCTCTCTCCTCTACCTCTTCCTCTCGTCGACGGCAAGCCCAAAGCTCCAGATCTCCCTTCCTAAAACCGACGGCAGCAAAGCCCAAATCCTAATCCCCCTAAACCGACAACACTTTCCCAAAGCTTTTACTCAACCGGCTGCACTACCCAAACCAAAAAATCCCTCTCCAAAAATCAAAATCCACCCTTAAAAAAAAACAAACCAAAGAAACCTCTCTGTTTCTCAGTCTCCATGGTGTATTTTTTTGTTGATTTTTTACTTTTTTTTTTATATTTTTTGACTGTGGATTTTGTGGTTGGTTCATTGGTTGGCTGCTAGAATAGGATTTTTATGGTTTTGATGCTGCTAGGTTTTTGGGTTGCTAAGGATTCCTAGGGTTTTTCGATTCAATTTTTGGCTACTCTATGATTTTTTGCTTCTGGATCCCTTTTTGCTACAGTGCCCCATCCCCTTTATACTCAATTCTTGGCCTCTGGAGGGGGCACGCTCTCACTACTTTGCCAGACGCGAGTTTTTCGCGTCTGGCAGAAAGGGTGGTACTTGGCAAGGTGTGTCCGCACCTTGCCAGTCGTACCCCTCTCTCTCTCTTCTATTTTTATTATTTTTTTAATTCATTTTTGTTTATGATTTTTGTTTTATGATTTTTTTATTTTCTCTTTTTTTTATTAATAAAGTTTTATTATAATTTTTTAGTGTCTAAGATATTAAATAAATGTTGGTGATTGAATCTGCATGCAGGGTATTTTAATTGGTGAAGACCTGAATGGCTGTGCATTTGTTTGTGGATCATTGTTCATTGATCTCCTTGAACAATACCTCCTGTTCCTTTGTGAAATATTGCTACCACCACCACCACCACCATCATCATCATCATCATCATTATTACTATTATTATTATTATTATTATTATCATCATCATTATTGTAAAAAGAAATTATTATCATACGTACAAACCTACTAATATTTTTCACTTTTCTTCCTTAGGCAGACGAGGAGGGTGTTTCTTAATTCTCGCCAAGCAATTATCTGCAGGTCTTGAATGTGGTAAATACCTAATTTTACTCTCAGGATTAAGCCGCTCCAGCCTGCAACACACCAGAACAAAAGGAAAATATTACTAATTCATTCTTATTAGAAGTATGCTCCAATCAACGTGGTGCTTAAAGGCATTATCAAACACCAAACTGTGACTTGCAGCATTTTTCTTAAATATTGTTGGTGATTGTGATGATGTAATGTTTTTTAAATTATTTAAAAAATGATGTGAAAACCGATAATCACGTTATAAAGAAACCATGAACTATATATAAAGATAAATAACTGACATTGCAAAATAACTTACTGATAGTTGAGGAGAAAATGATGAAGAAAAATAGCAATTTCAAGCTTGGCAAGATCATTTCCAGGGCACAACCTGCTTCCTGCTCCAAAAGGAAGGAAAGTTCCTGCTCTGGCAGCATGATACTGCACAGATTTTTAAATTTGTACAATTTATAACTAATATGTTACGCTTATGGCTGATGCACATAGATATAGAGCAAAAGCATTAATTTAAATAAGTATGAAAGCGCTCTAAAACTTACGTCCCATCGAGAAGGATTAAATTCTTTTGGATTTGTATAAATCTCAGGATCCAAGTGAATGCTTCTGAACCAGACTAAAACTTTCCATCCCTTGGGAATGGTGTAACCTGAACAAAAAAAAACAAGAAATTCATGCAACAATATTAGTAATGTATGATTTTGGAGTATTTCATAAACAGACCTAAATTAAGAAATTCTGGAATGTCAAATTACCGCTTATATGGACATCTGTTTTTGCCTCTCGGAAGACCGTCAATGAGAATGTTATCAAGCGAAGCGTCTCATCAATCACCTTCATATATAAATAAAATTACTGAGTGAAATGAAAGGTTCCATCTTGTACTCAACATCAGACAATCTTGCCCAAACCATAAAATTCACCAAATATAACAGAGAGGTACCTTAGAAAGATAATCCATTTCTCTAATTTCCTTAAGGGTTAAACCCTTCTGTGTTGATGGCCTTTTTTTAATGATCCTCTCTTGCTCCGCCTGTAACATTGTCATGTCTAATGAAAAAGCAGCAAACGAAAGCTCTAATAATACTCAAGAAAGTAAATTAATTAACAAGAAACAGCTCTATGTTTTGTTACCTTTGCCTTTTCTAGAAATTCCGAGTATTGTTGCAGGAAAATAGTGGCCCACATTGTAGTATGGCCAGAAGATTCATGGCCTGCATTCAGGTACATCAGCATGATATCAATGATTTCCTCGTCATCTAATGTTTCACCTTTCTCGTCTTTGACATCCATCAAGGCATCTAACATGTCTTTCTTGTTCGTTGAGTTATTCATCTTCTTCTGCTTTCTCCGCTTATTCACCATAGATTGAAACACTGCCACTAAGTTTTTCCGAGCCTGAAGGAAAGAAAATCCAGTTCTATCCCTTGTTAACGTTCAATAATCATCTTCGCATGCAAGAAAAGAAGTAAGAAAATCTCACCTTGAGGGCTTTATGGTAAGAAAATCCGGGGACATTGATTGCCATGGCTCTAACTCCATAGTTAAGCGTTGTGTACTCCCTTTCCAAGGCTTCCATTTCCTCTTCGCTTTCTGAGCTGAGGAAAATATACATTATTATCCTAAAAGTGAGCTTTCGGAGTTCCGATAAGAATACAATATCTCCCATCTTGGACCATTTGTCCAAGGCAGATATCACATTCTCTTCAATGTATTGGATGTACATGGACAATGCTTCATGGCCATTGACAGAAGCTGCAGTTAAACGGCGGAGACGCTTGTGCTGTTCGTAAGAAATGCCAATAAATGATTTCTTTCCTATGAGCTCCACTGTGGCAGTCGGCCATCCTGGCTTAAATGCATCATCATCATTTAATACTCTTTTACATGTTTCGGGCGTTGTGACAATTACACTGGGGCTCCCAAACATGAAGGCCTTGTAGATTCCAATGTGTCCGAATCTGCGTGGTTTGTTCAATTACGCAGCAAAAGTTATTAGCACGTTGGGAAATAAGCTCGTGCATCAATGAAGTTGTGATAAAAATGTACAGAAATGCCTAATTTTTGGAGAGTTAGAGTATATTATTTATACAAAATAAGATAAAATATTGTAAAAAAAGTTAATTTTTTTTATGTTAAAAGTATTTGATAATGATTGTATAATTATTCAGAAGAAATAAATATTTGTAAAGTTACTATTTCATTACTTTATGGCATTATTAAAAACATGTGAGTGCCCAAAACCATTCAAGTTTGCATAGATACTGTGTTTTCCTTCATGACCACGATAGCTATACATGTTGGATTGTACATTGTAAGTGTTAAGGAGAGAGAGAAATGCTCAATATTTATCAGCTTCCCGCTGGAAAAGGAGAAAGTGTCCGATTTGGTTGCAAGCCGAACCCAAAAGTAAAACAGACGCTGTGCGTGTATGTTTGCCAAGTTTTTGAAGGTGTCGGATAACTTAACCGACTCCCATTGAAAAAGAAAAACACAAGTCTTGGACTAGGATAGTGAAGTGGAATGTGCAGATACGCGTGTTCTAGCAAATAGCAATAATAGTAGGCGACAAGAGTGCCAACTGCCCCATTCCCCAGACATGAAGTGGTGGGTCCAGAAACAAAGTTGGAGCTCAACTCACGTGGTGCCCAAACATGTACGATACGAGTCCATGTATTTTTGTTGAAAACTGGAAGTTAACATTGGACTCTCTAAGATGAACTGTGAAGGTTGGAGTATTTCATGACAGACAATGGAGGTCGGTCAGATCCTGGATGCTCCTCATAACACTACGATGCATCTATGATACATTTAAATAGCCAAAGCCAAAGGCAATGCTAAAGCAATTAATAAAGTGCAATTAATAAATGGAGGTCGGTCAGATCCTTTCTCTCTCTCTCGCTCTCAATCGAAGTATGAAACGTCTTGCATGACGTCTCTCAATGTCCTTTCCGCACTAACTAAAAGTATTTCGCCCGAGATGACACGCAGAGACAAACAGTTAGCTGCTCCACTTTGAACCACTTACCTACTTCAAACGATCCTCCACCCCAACAAATTCTATTTGGATTTTCCTTTCCCTGCCTAATCGTTAATTTTAGCTGGTGGGGATAGCTATTCCCAGAAAGACTCAAGAGTAGAGATGGATACTTCTGTATGTATATCACTGCAGACATACACTTTTTTTGGGGCAAATCAACTTTATATATAAATACATACAGAAACTTGAAGAGAGAGAGCGGTGAGGGAAAGTACCTGGAAACGAAGGAACGGATGAAAGAGTCACGATCGTCGGACTTGAAGGCTCGCAGGAAAGACCACATATCGCCAACAAAAGGCCAACCCAAATCCCCTGGCGGCAGAGAGTACTGCATATCACCCAACTGGGATTCATACAGCCACCAATTCACTCTCTCCAGAACCCATTTTACAGACGCCAAGCCAGCCAATATTGCTAAGAGGACCATCCACATCGAACCCATCTCCATTGCAGGGTGCTGCACAGCTTTAACCCCCAATATTTGTATATCAAACTTGAGACTTCTCTCAAGGATGTGAGTCGTTCTATATCGTGCGTTCTCAATGGCTGTTAGAGCCCCAATATACAATATACTATCACTGAAAGTGATAAAGATGAAAGGGCAGCACTTTGAGCATTTAAGGAAAGTGACAGAGAGAAACGAAAGCAAGACCACAAAACATGCTAGTGAAAGGCAAATGGTGCTACACTAACTTACCATATTAAAGGACCAAGGAAATAGAAAGACAGGAGGAACTTGCCGGCCTATATTTACTCTTTTGTCGTTTCTATATTGGATTTGATTCCCTATAAGAGCCTTCCTTCTACTGGTCAGTAGTCACTCTACAATCTACTTACCGAATTAATTAACATTTCTAATTATGCGTTTAAAATAAATACTATACAAAACATTCGTTCCTCCATATATATATATATATATATATGTATGTATATATATATATATATGTATGTATATTTGAGCTGGAATACTTTCATTTGCATTACATAAAATTCCGGGGTGGGAAATCTTATTTCTTCATCATTTCTGCCCTCTTCAAATTGAAATTACTTAATATCGAAGATACTGTAAATAAATCTCTACCACTACATAACATATAGGTTGAAGTAGTCTCTCACAAATTTAATCTTTTCCTAAATTCTTTTAAATGAACACATCTCCATGTCTCCAAAAGAATTTTTCAATAGCTTAATTATAAAATTAAAAATTTCAATATCAAAGATCTTATATTGGAATCTCGGATAAGAAGACAGAAGAATAGAGATTTTATCATTCAAATGCTTTTAAATTCTCACTCGTGCTCACATAGGGGTTGTGCCAAGATTTCGACAGGTGCAAGCAAACAGAAGCAGAGTTGATGGCTAAACTTCTTGATTGATCCCGATCCCTATACTGTATGCCTTTACTGTTCATTTTAATATGTTTGACGGTTGTTCTAGATGGTTAATATATAGCTATCAACCAAATAAAATCATTAAACATGATAACATGTTTTATAAATGCCTGTGTATATATATCACAAAGGTCAAGGGCACCTTATTTTTTTTTTTCCTTCCTTTCTTCTTTCTTGCTCTCAAGTCTGTAGAAATAAATAGGCGTTCTAGACACCAAGCGCAATTGTTGAACCACTAAATTTTGGTAGAAGGCACAAGGGCCATGAGATTTTAAGGCAAATCAAATGTCCCCTAAAGTTAGCACAGAAGAAGGAATTGGTGGTAGCTGACATTAGATCCTTCTTTGATCATGTCTGTCCTTGAGATCTTTGATTGCGACTGAAACGCAATACAACACGTTCCTGTAATCAGTTAGCCATACAAAAAAAGAAACAGAGAAGACATCTCTCCAACCTTGAAAAATAAAATTCACTGCCTTCTGACTGTTTGCATTCTTCTCCTATACGTACAGGATGTGGACACTTAAATTCCTTCAATAATTTCTTATTCTTTGGACCTGAAAAAGAGAAATATTATTCAAAGATGAAAGAACAATCCCAACCCCTGATATAATTCAGTAACAACATCATTCATCAGTTATGACCACACACATTGTACTGTCATCAGGTTAAGATTCACCATTAATTGTTGTTACTTGTTAGTTTTACAAGTACTAAAAGTAGGCAGTTGTACTAGTTGTTATTCTTCTTTGGGGTTAGGGTTTAGGGTTTAGGATTTAATTTACATTAATTGTTGTTACTTCATTGTGTGAGCTTGTATAGTTCGACCTGGTAAGAAATTTAACTCCACTTGTTAGATATCGAGCCAAGGATGGGTATCTCTTAATACTTGGCTTACGGGTTAACGAATCTAATCGATTTTAGCTCGACTCCAGCCCATCACCTCCCTGATTATATCGCATTAAATAACACATTTCAACAAAAAGTTAAAAGAGAAGTAGAATTTGCAAAGCATGCGTTGAACTGATGAAAAAGACGCATGAAGAAAGCATGCTTTGACTGCAAAGTCTATGAGGTTCATATGGCAAACAATTGAGTTCAACAGATACATCCGCAGTTTCACCAATATTATTTACAAGTCCACACACACAGAATGACAGTAGTTCTAGATCATAACAGACGATGATTGAACGATACATTACATGCACCCATTTACGAGGTTCAGAAAACTCCTCCCCAAGTCTCTCAAGAAGGGAAAAAGAGAAAAAAAAAAAAAAAAGGTAGAGGAGACGAATTTTCACCATCAAGTCTAATTCTTCGGTCCGTTCAGTGTAGATGGTAAGCTCTCACTGTCAGGTGACTGGGAATAGGATATGGAGATTAGCGCAGACCTGTATTCTTCGGCTCCATCACAATCTATTCCTTCATCCAGCTTCTCACATTTCAAATTATCTGATGAGAGTTTAGAAACAACACCCTGTCCGGTACAGAGGAGGAGATAGCAATGAGTGACTCCCGTGTCACTTCCCCTTGTCCCTCTCTCCTCGGTGTCTTATTATCCATGAAATGAAAATCTGCATGAAGCAGATAAGGTTATTCTATTTGGTACAACTCAACTAATTCAACGACAATATCAGGAATTCAGAATAGGAGCAACAGAAAAAGACTTGTACAGCAGCAGAAGGATTGAACGTAATCTGTGCACAGCCATCTAAACCCTAAAGCATGGAGATCAATCTCTTAAAACAATAGGGGAAAAAGCATAGAGCTACAGCGAAATACTTTAATGTACCAAATAAAACTTAGGGGCGTGCTTCTACTCTTTTCTCCTGTAAACTGTGACTTTGTTTTAGGGCCAGATTCCATAATTTTATCGATTCCCTTAACTCTTAAAGAAAATGACCCCATTAGATGATTGCCCCAGTAATCTTAAACACCTTTTCAATTGCATTATTAAGCACTCTTTTGTAGCGCAAACTATGCTCTGCCACTGTTGTCAAAGTATAAAGCCTCGAACTACTAAAAAGAGAATTATGAACTTTTAAACATATACAGAAGAGTTCAGTCAATGAAATGATTCTAATTTTCAAAATTAAAAAAAAAAACATATACAGAACAGAATCCAAGCAGTTGGAGGAAACGAGTTGATTTAGCGAATGCAGGAGAATGAGGAAGAGGTCTAGAGTTGGGGGCGTGGCTGCATGCAATCTTTGCAGTAAAAAAGGGTTCAATGCACACAACACAGACCCACATATCTTCCTATGGAGAAAACTGCTCACCAATGTTACTTTGAGAATTTGTCGAAGTTTCATCAGAGAAAGTAGTGGGAAAAACTATCCTGCAAATAAATCTAAAGAAGCAGTGAACAGCAGCAGCACAAGGTTCTTAGAAAATGCAGCGGCAGCATATCTTAACAAAGCCCTCTCAGTCACATATCTTGCTTCCCTGTTAGTTAAACCGCCTGGTCTTTCAAAATCAATGGAAAAACTGGAAATTTTCAATGTGGACATGACAAATTTCACATAAAAGACTAGTTCCAAAAATTGCGAATCTCTTACTCGTATCGTTTCTTAGTACTCTTTATAACAATGTTTCGTAAAACTTGGTTATGGGCTGATTAGAATAAGGAATATACCATCTTTTCTGTTGCCTGTATTAGCTATGAGAAAGACAAAAGCTTAAAGTCAAACGGGAAAAACAAGAAGCTTTGGAATTAAAATTAAAATCATAGATAGATCCATTAAATTGAATTCTGCAGAGGTCTAAAAAACTCATTTTTAAGAATTCACGAGGCGTAATTCTAACAGAAAAGAAAGCCTAAAGAAAAGAATAAAAATGGACATTGAGCTGCAAAGAAATAAATAATAGTAGTTGAAAACAGAGCAAGGATGAAAAGAAAGTAGCGACGGGCGGATGAGGTCTGGAAGAAACGAAATGGAAAAGAGATCGAGGAAGGATGAAGGAGGAACTGACCTATTTTCTTCCTTGTCCGCTTCTGCCGTCCGAATGGCTATTGCCTATGACTCTCCCTGTCCTTTTTATTTTCCTTTCCTTATAACAACAGTAAAAATTGTTTACTTCTCTGTCTGTTTTTTCATCCCAGCAGGGGTGTCTAAATAGCACAACGCTGCCATCTCTACGGAGTTAATCTTTGGCTTTTCTCGGAAGTTATCAGTTACTACTTACTGCCACTGTTTTTATACTCCTTGGGAACGTCGTGCTTCAATCATCTTTCTGTCCTAACAAAAAATACTGGTCTTTTCCTCCGATTTGCAATGCAAGAATGTATGAAGTATAAACTATAGACCCAATGCTTTCTTTCTCTTTTTTGGGTTTAACATAGCAACGCTTTCTTCGCTAATGCCAACCCCATGAATTAAAATAAAGTTGCTTCTCTTTTTTATATATGCTGGCTGGCTCTGTTAAACCACCATGATAAATGAAATAATCATAACATCATCCTAATTTGACACGTCCATTCAATTTTCTCTTTTAATCTCCCAATAACGTTGTGCACCATCTGATGTTAAATCTCAACCGCCCAACCTCACTCTCATGTCCTCCCTCTTCATACACCGTACCCACCCTTCGATTCATAATGACAATAGCTCATACGAAAAGTTGTACCAAAAAACCAGCACCACCAGTATCAAATTCATTGGTCAGTTACTACTCTAATTGTTTCTTCATGTCTAGTATCCTTTATACATTTCTCTACGTCAAACTATTCTTTTAACATAATAAAACAACTCTTGACTCAAAATAGTCCTCACACACAGACTTCCTTTCTGCTACCATCTTCTTCCAAGCTCTCAGCAGCTCGACGATATGCATGGGGAAAAGAATCCAGAAAGAATTACCACCTAAAAGCTTAAAACATTGCTGCTTAGACACGCCAGCCATTCTGCTTCTTTGCCTCAAATGAGGCTCCATCATTAAGCATGTCTTGCGCATCAGTTTCCATTCCAAGCTTGGAGAGGGCAAGAGCTTGCATGTAGAAGGCAGTGGGCCATTCGGGCAAGCACACCTGAGCCTGCATGGCATCTCTCAAGGCAAATTCTGGTTGACCAATCATCAAGAATGAGAGGGCTCTTCTCACAAATACAGTACCAGAAGGAACAGACATCATCGATACCAACTGCATATAGGGGAAGAAATGAACCAACTTTTAATACAAAACACAGTGCAAGTAGAGAGAGATCAAACTAGAGCTAGTCCATAATACCCAAAGCAAATATAAAGCCTTATTTTGCGTAGTTAAGGAGAACATGGAATAGCTACTTAACATATCAGCAGGTTGAACTACCTTTTGGAAATTCAACAAAGGCCAATTTATATTTTTCCAAACAAAAGAAAAAAAATACAAAATTTCTAACTTATTTTTGAACATAACATCCCAGGCATCAAGCTTGCGGATTGTAAATAAATCCACTAGAGAAAGAAAGGTACCTTCGAGTAGTAATCAATAGCATTTTTAAAATCTTTGTCTCTAAATGCAATATCCCCAAATTTCTTTGTATTCAGCATATCTTGAACCTGTTGCGTCCACTCTTGGAATGACAGCTTCATCAATAACACAGTGGCAGCGAATTAGATCGTGAGAGTAACAGAGAAAGGAAATGAAACCATGCATAAAAATGATATCAGAACAACCACAATTTCTGTGCTGACAAGAGAAAACACCCCAGGGAAACAATACATGCAAATTCATTTCAATAAATTCCTATACTATTAAATTAACAAAACCAATAGAAGCCCACAACTTAAGTCCTTACGGATTCTCAAGAAATGCCGACTACTTCTGTCTGTTTTTCAGGCTCAATAACAGAACATTTTTGTACCATTGAGAAGTAAGATAGCCGTAACCCACCTCATTTTCTGCACCTTCTTCATCTCTATAACCAGTTTTAAGCAAGATATCATGCACTGCAGTAAGATCCATCCTGGCACATGCCTTTCCAAGTGCAGAAAGCATAGTTGGCAACAGTGATGGGGTTCTTGATAGACCCATTAGAACATGTGATGCAACCTACAGAAAGCAATGTGAACCTATTAATTTAGTAGGGTTTAAGATGCATCCATATATCACACACTTTCAAAATTGAAACAGTGGTGACTTCAATGACTTGAAAATTTCACCTCTTTCTGCTTTTGAAGAGGTACCACTGCTGAAAGGAGGAATTCAATATCAGGTCGATCTCTAGCCTCGTACTGAAGACATTTTGAAGCCAATTCAACCAATTCGCTGGCATCTTCATTAGCATATTGACCTTCCAGAGAAGAATCCATTAACAACAATAAATTCTTTCCTCTTATCAAGTCCAATGCCTGGAGAATCAACAGTGATGCAATAGTGTTAAAACCAATGTACACAGCATTGACTGCAGATGAAGTTGTAGCATACTCAGAAGCTTATAAGAACAACGACCAAAATAAATGAATGAGCAGAATGTCACCATTCACCATTCACCAAAAAAGAAGCCCAAAATCAAAAAGTCACAGCCCCAAGTAAGGCTTGCCCAAGAAAAAGATATACAAGAGAAGGTACCATCCTTCAAACAGTGCAAGAGTCACCCGATTTTAGTGTCTGTTTGAGCCTCATACATATGATATTTCCATTGTTTTTCCTTGACCAATCTTATGGGACACAGCTGAAACTCACTACCAAATACATGGAGGTCCAGGTATATGATATTATCCATAGGACTGTTCCAGAATAGAAAAATAAATATTAAAGACTTTTACTTTAGGACATTTTGAATTCTGATAACATTTTACAGAATTTCCATGACTTTCTAAGCCTCCCAACATTAACAACTTCCTGTGGAACTTGGCAGGAGGTCTTAATTGCTTAATTAATTAAACAAGCTCCAAAATGTACAAAAAAAATCACCAAAAGCCTCAGTTCCAGGTACTTCTTAGATGAACAGCATCATCATTAAATTCCAATTCTAAGCTCAATTATCAAAGGAACAGTTTCTAAGAAACTCAAAATAGATTCATCCAAATTCTACCAGAAAAGCAAATTTTCATCACTAAGAACTTTATGAGCGATATTAGCAGGGAAAAAATAAAGAAAGAAAAAGTTATCTATAAAAAACTAAATAAGAAATCAAGGAACACATTGGAGGGCAACCCAATTAATTTGGATAACGTATCATACATGGCTGGGAGGAATATGCTTTCCACTTAAGAGATCCAAGAGAACAGTTCCATAACTGTAAATAACACTCTCAGGGATGACCCTGCCTGCAGAGTTGAACATTCAAATAATCAGCAGTGAAAATATCCATTCAGTAATTAAATGCCTTACATTCCAAAAGGGCCATAAAATGTCTATTCTTTCTTATTTTAAGATTAAAAAAGAAAAACAAATCAGTTTGTTAAAGTTGAAAATCCTAGTAGTTAATAGGTGAACAAGTGAAATCAGAAGAATATACCTGTCCTCAAAAACTCCGGAGGAGTATAAGCCAAATTAGTACTGTAACTTTTTCCATCTCGGCTATTTTTCATCAATCCAAAACTAGATAATCGAGGATCACCATCCTGGCAATAAATGAAATTAAAAGCAGAAAATAAACAGGAAAGTTCAATGTCAATGCTGGCAACTGGTCTGTCTCGAGATGCAAGTCATAAACATGAAGCACATATCAATCTAAACTTTTACATGGCAATTTAATACTTTTGAAGACAGGCCATATTTCTATTTTGGCAATGCTACTCTCTATATTCCTCTATCCTGCTCAAACAATCAACTTTGAGATTTCCCAAACTCACACCATAAGGCCCTTGCCAGGCGAGATGCGGCCAACCATTAGAAGGCTCTCCAATGAGAATGGGTTGAAATTCTAAAGAAATAATACCATTTTTCACCCACTACGAAAAGAAACTGACACATATCATAATGTCCAAAAGATTCAAACATTGAACTATACAGAATGCTGAGAATAAATGGATACAACAACGATGAAACTACTCCCAACCTGAACTAGAGTAACAAGAAACAAGGTGTCATTCAAACTCCTCTTGAATGAGCCCTATTTACTAAAGCCATGGAAGCACAGTTAAGATAAATATCGTGGTAGAATTAGGGAATAAGCAAAGCGTACCTCATCGAAAAGAACTCTGTAAGCATTTAAATCGTGATAAATTTTACGGTTTTCAGCGTTGCAGTGATCAAGGGCTTGTGCAATATGGTACGCAACTCTGAGGCGCATTTCCCATGGCAAAGGCTGTTTTTCCCCTGCATTGTTCATGTTTCATACATAAATAAAGCAAGCAGTGAATGATGGTGTTTTTCTTTTCAAGAAAAACATCAAGCAAGAAAATTTTAGAAAGGAGCAAAGACAAAAACAAAAACAGGAAAAAGACGTGCAGTGGAAAAGATGCTTAGAGAGGGTATCATTAGGCATATACTCAGCGACCAACAAGCGCTCGTCTCCCTCGGCGCAACAGCCAATCAAATTGACCAATCTTTTGTGGCGGACTTTTCCAACCCCAGCAGCTTCGTTAACGAACTGGTGAGGATCAGGCCATGACTGCCTCGAGAATCGCTTAATGGCCACCACTCGATTGTTCTTCAGCTTCCCTCTGTACACCACATTCGGAGCCTTCTCTCCGCTCTCTGAAACTATCAGCTCACTGCTGAATCCGTTGGTCGCCGCCCGCAGCTCCACCAGACCGAACTCCTTGAATGCGGGCA
Organism: Theobroma cacao; assembly: GCF_053813885.1. Classification (NCBI taxonomy): domain Eukaryota; kingdom Viridiplantae; phylum Streptophyta; class Magnoliopsida; order Malvales; family Malvaceae; genus Theobroma; species Theobroma cacao. The sequence goes on from NC_142648.1 coordinate 82,089, forward strand.
ATGACGACTGCTCCCCGTCCCCATCTGATAATTAATGATAATAATAGAAAAACATCATCAGCAAATAAATAGAATGAGCAAATGAAAATGTTTAATCTCTAGGAAGAGAGGAAGGAAACCTAGATCTGGCTTGGTTTGAGGAGGAGGATCTTGATCAGGGGATGGAAGATGGGTGGTTTTGGACTGAAAGCAGCCCATCACTGTTGGTCTGCCTTTGTTCACATATAATAGTATAAGCAAGAGCAGCAGGAGCAGGAGGACTCCAGTGTAGAGTATAGAGTAAGTGTGGTATAGTATAGTAGGAACTTGGAACAAGACTTGAGAGTTTGGGGAGGCAGGACTGAGGAGTGGGAAGAAAGAAAGTTGACTAAAATGAGGAGTTGAATGGGGGGTTCCAAGTGAATACTTTTGCCCTTTTTGTTTGTTGTGAATTGAAAGAATAATACTAACTCCAAGTGTGAGTTTTTGATGTGATAATATAAAATAGGGTTTTTTGTATAAATAATAACTCCAAGGAAGGATTTTTGTTAACATTACGTAATAATAATAGTAATAATAAAAGTATAAATTAGTGGAAAGCATGAACAGACGAGAAGAGGGCGTGGGGACTGACTGACTACTGGGCAACACAAACAGAAACATAAGGCAGATTGATTCAACCAACTCAAACAAGAAGAGTGAAGAGAGAAGTGGTCACATGACATGCTGATCCGCAGCACGTGAAGCGAAGCGTAGAGACATATTCTTTATTATTTATGGTTGGGGATAGTTACTGCAGTACAGTACTGTCTAGTACAGGGTTTGAGTGAGTAAGTAGCTAGGCGGAGCCTCTCATCCCATTCGTTTTCTTTTGCTTTTGGTTACTTCCAGAAGAAAGAGAGAGCTGTGGTGTTGCCCTTCTGCAAAATCTCACTTTCCCCAAAAGCCGCTGCCATTTGCCTTGCCTTTCTCTACCAGCTTTACATTTCATCATCAAGATAATTCTCGTCTTTTCTTGTTGCTGCCTGTTGGTACAAATAACAAAAAGCAAAAATAGCGTATTTATAGGTGGGCCAGGGCCAGGGCCACCAAAAAGTATACCCTTCTTTCCAGTACTGGAGAGGGCTTGCTCCCTTGGACACTAAATCCATCGAAAACAGGCCTATTTGTTATAGTGGGTCTGCCTCCTTCCATTGAAAAACAAAGCAACAACATCAAACGTTTGGATGGATTCCAATTGCGTTATGCCTATGCCGTGAACAAAAACCAAAAAATATGCATAACGCCTGCCTAACCAAAGTCATCCTACCTATCACTCTATCTATATCTGCATCCCCTGGCGGCCGCCTTGTATTCATAACAAAAGAGAGGCAAAACAGAATGACGTGGTCTACTTGTGTTTGCTTATGACATGAGCTATTGTTATATAGAATATGAGCATGAGCGTTTCTCTTCCTTATTCCCATTGTTTGTGAAACATATTTTAATTAAAGAGATAGGTCTTGAAAAGATGCTTGGCGTGAAGCTCATATATTGTAAAAATCAACGTGGTAATCGTAACAAGACTTTTTTAAAGTTGCAGCTAGCTAGTAGTCAACCGATGCTTATCCAAGAAAGTGGACACAAGCAAGAAACAAGGAGAAAGCTATGGTATAGGGTATACGTCGGGTTTGAAAACCTTGCCACTGGCTGATTAGGTTGCTGAAAATGTCAAATTAGCTGATAAGCACACTTTGCATGAGATATTTGAGTGTGCTTATTCACGAAGATCACATGTAACCACTTGTCACTTTAGACCTTGATAAGCGACAGGAAATAAGCCGTGGTGCAATTGAATACGTGCTGCTGCTTTTAATAAATGGACTATGGGAAGCCAAGTTGGACACAAAGTCTAAACCTACCCATTTGGAGGCTTTCTTTCTTGCCCCGAAAAGGCACCACAAGGCCACCAAGGGCAGAGCCATCACTATTGTCCACTTGTACTGTGCAAATGCTAGTTACTCTGTAGGTCTTGTAGCTTATCTTTAATTACTTTTGCGTTACCATACGAATTCCTTCAACTTGCAAGATTTTTATACTTTATTCCACAGATTCTCACTGGAATTTTGTTCCCATTTGAGCTATGTATGCAAGTGACATCTAGCTGGACTCATGAATCCCGTTTCACCTCTTGGAGTTGAAACCTTATTACAAAACAAAAATTAAAAAACAAATATCTTCTAATGTTGGATGTTCAAATTAAAAGGAACCACATATATAGTTGGAAAAAGATTTTTGTAATTCAGCTTTCACGCCCCACCCATGTCTAGTCTTCTAGGCATTAGGCATACCTAATTACTTGGGTGGACACATCTGATAATCCTTTCGGCAGTCTGCTAATTACAACTTGATCGCATTTAATATATATATATATATATATATATATATATATATATATATTTAAGGTAAATCAATCATATTTATTTATTGATTATATACTTACCTTAAGTAAAAATGATCCATATTCACTTTACAATGAAATAAGTTGAATAATTAGCCACAAAGATATAGTTTCTCATGAGACCATATATATTCATGTAACAATCATAAACTTTTTTCATATACATATGGATATTACAACTTAACAACCAATTAATAATACCTATTACCTAACAGTTATCTATGCATTTAATTTGTTAGGTAATAGTTAGGTAATTATTAAATAAATCTTGGTTAGGTAATTAATATAATAATTCGACATTCATTGTATCAAATTAATTAGGTGATATATTCTTTTATTAAATAACGCTTGGTGTAAATTACTTTGAGTTATTGATCAATAAATGAGAAATTGTTAGGCAATAGAAATAAACACAAATGAGGACCTATGGCCGTTGAAATTTTTGTACCACGCACTAGAGGAAAGAAAATATATATGACCATTGATTATATTTGTTTTGTTGGGACATACCATTGATCATAATTTGAGTGGTTGATATTAATTGAGAAAGTAGTCGTTTATATACTCAAAACTTGTGATTGTGGTAATGTCACGTCCAAAATTTCGTGGTAATTCTTTACTCGATGGGATCATCGATTAATTCGTAAAATATGTTCAAATAGACATACATGGCATACAATATAAGTTACACTCACCACCAGCAAATCATAAGAAAAATTTTCTTAGTTTAAAGACTTTTAAAATTTAATAATGATATTTGACCCATATGTTCATATGTATATCTTAATTCAAAGAGTTGGGTTTGAATTATCTTTCCCTAGAAATTGTATCTTATATGAAAAAAATTTATAAAGATATTAATAAAGCCATTTACAATCAAATTTGTTTATGTTTACAAGAGATTTATCAAATTAAATGTTGTTTCTAATGAGACATTTTAAGTGATAGGATTTGATATTTTAACCTAAAGATTTTAGTTGTTTTTTTATCAATAGAATTTTAATTTGACTCTTAGGATGGAGTGGAAGGGTTTATGGATATAAAATATTTACCTCCCTTTATAAAATAGAATTCTTCTCTATTGGGAAATAAAAGATTAATGGTTTAATTCTATAAGGACTCTAATTTGTTTTAGTAGGCCAGTAAACATATATATATATATATATATATATATATATATAATCTATTTGAAACCAAAATCATTAATTTGGGGTTTTTGTTGAGGTATTTAATTCATCATATAATTTTGGTGATTTTTGAATAAATAGATCCAATTACATACATGGATTTATTGTATACCTCTTTTATAAGTAATCAACAACAAGAATAATGTCTATATATATATATAGAAATTTAATAAAATTATTAAATTTTAACTATACACATATGTACACTTGTGTGTATATATACATATATATTTATTGAGTTTCAAAACCTATTCTTTAATTTAGAATATTCCAACCAAATACATTGAGGTTAATGTTATTTGCATGGGAACATCGTCTCTGAGTCCTAGCAAAAAAGAGAGGGAAGCTTGAGGGACAGACAATTACTGTGTGATACTTCCTAAGTAGAAGACTGAGGCTTGCTTTCTCGCCGTAAAGGTCATTGATGTATGGTTGTACTGTTTGCCTGGTTCTGCATCTGCATCAAGTCATGTAAAACATTTGTTTTGATATTCAAGGTGCCGCAGTAACTTGCAGCTAGTTATTAGCAAGAAAAAAAAAATCATCACGCATGGAACCAACTCAGAAAGCAGGCTTATGAATATGCAAGGCCTTAATTACTTTACATTTGGAAACCTCGTGCTTAATTAGTCACAAGTGGTCGGATCGTGAGTCTAGTCAGCTGATCAACATCAAACAACAGCATCGATCCCTGCCAAGATCTCAGTCTAATACGCAAATTATTTTAATTTGATGCCCCGCTCTCCCTCTAGATTAATGGTTTACTAGTGCTAGTAGTAATTAATTATAATAATGCATGGAAAAAAGTCATCAGAAAGAAACTAGACATACTTGGCTGCTGCACAATGTCGGGGTCTGCAGTATTCCTTTTTGCTGACTCATGGATGCCTTCTCCGGTGCTGGAGCCTGGAGCGGACTGCAGCAGATGGTATGAAATTGCTGACCACCTTGTTGAAATTTGAAACTTGAAAGTGGTCGTGCAGTCTAACCTGCACATGAAAAGTGAGCAAACAAAAGAAACAAAATTAAAGTATAGATATAGCGTCCACATGCGTTGCATCAATATTGTCTACTCAACGTCTATAGATAGCTTGCCCCTTTTTCCACGTCATAACATCATATAAATCACGTCTTAATCATTACAAATGTTGATCAGTTTCTTGATTCTAAGCGTATTTATCTTAATGTAAGCTTTGGTTGGCTAGAGATCAGCTTTTTTACATCATTCGTAAATCTGCTGGCCTAGCTATCAATGTTTTCTTCAACTTTTCTAGCAAAAGTCTTGCATAATTCGAGGAGCAAAATTGTTACGTAGCTAGGATATGGTCCATCAAAGAGAAAAATCGTGTTTTTCTTTGATTTAACGTCCTGGAAATGTGGCAAAAAGTTGTCCAAGAAACACCCTTCACTAGATACATTTGTGTATACTCCAATCATGGTCCCAAATAATAGCTTTGCCTATACTCCATTTCCCTGTTAATGAGGCCAGAAACTCTAGAAGGCTGCTAATAAATGAGCAATTGTGAAATTTCCCTTGGAAAAGAAGCCTAAAAGAAATTGAACAAATATTTGTTTGGTGATTGACTTGATTCTGCACACCAATAAACCCTTCAAGGGTCCTACAATGAATCACAACTCACAAGTCATACCAGAGAAAATAAATCATCAGATGCATAAAGAGCATGTCTCTCAATCAACAAAAAAAGGAAAACGGGCCATTTTCAAAACATGTCAATATCAGGACAGCTTAGTCACAACCAGCACCCCCTACGGGTAAGTGCTATGATTCCAGTCATAGTCATGATGACGGTGGTGAAGCTGGCGGTCAATTGGCCATCTCATCACTATATCCAGCAATATCACGACTCTTTTTCTTGTGCCCCCATCTAAGCCTGTTGCTTCCCAACGCTTTTTGCTTTCCTTTTCATTTCCTAATTTCCCCCTGTACACGTGGGCCATCCCTGTTGTTTCACCTATGAAAATTCAGCCGTCCATTAAATGCTGCCTTCCTCTATATAAGCACAACCCATCCACCGGTAGCCATTGCCTTCAAACTGGTCTTCTCTTCTTTGTCTGGTCTTTTAGTCTCATCTCCCAAGCTTGTTTTACTTACTAGTTTGAGATAGTCAGTATTCGTTTTTGTGAGTTGGCACCCATGGCTTGTCTAAATAACAATTGCAAAGAGGTTGGTGATTTTTTCTTTCTTCTTTTGGTCATCCCGTACCAGCAAGCTAGCTAGATCATGATAGAAGCAGATGACCTTTTGCAGAAGGCCTTTTCACGAGGGGGTTTCTGCTAATATTGTATCTATATGAAATGGGGTCGTCTATTTTAGTACCATTTCTGTTGATGTTATTTCTTCCGGCAAGCTAGCTAACCTCTCACCATATATACAACACACAAGAATAAAGCTGTGCTGCATGCCATGAGATATTTGCTATGCCTTGGGATTTGCTTTTGCCTTTTCACCTTTCCTATATTCCCGTATAATCTGCTTTTCTAGGGTCGGAGACAACAAATGAAAGAAAACAAAAGGGTCAAAATATTTTTCTTTCTATCTTTTTTGTGTATACGACTACTATGTGATAACCGTATGTTATTTATATATTTATCTAGGTAGATATAACTTGTTTACTTATGCAAGAAAAAGGATATAATTTAACACATATAGGATATGAAAGGCAGAGTCCACTAAATCAAAACAGGGTTAATTTCGTAGTAAAATGAGATGTTCTAGCTTGACGCAGGTGGTTTGCGTACCTTCTTGTTTCTTTTTAACAAGCAACGATTCGATACATATGGTGGCATTGGATTTCCACTAGTTAATTGGTAGTAGGGTTTGTTTGTCCTGGATGAAGAAGGAAATTTCTATTTGCTCTCTTTTTGGAACAAAATTTTGGAGTGTAGTCAGAGAAAACTTATAATTTGATGCACCCTATATATAGATGATTATAGAAAATCGATTATACACTTGATCAAAATAAGCTTTCACCAACAAGATTTTAAATATTTCTACGATTGTGATTCATTAAAGTGCTTAACTAACTAGTTGAGAAAATCGATGCTCGTGTATTTGTTAGGTATTATTCAGTATCTTCATGTTAACGTGGAACTGTTTACGGTCGTACAAAATAATATTTCTTGAATATTGCGACTTTTGTCTTAGGCTGCTAGACTGCGTTGCATCTTCATCGCAAGGAATTGATTGGTTCCAAGTCTAGCGAAGAATAAAAGAAAAGTCCTCTTGATCAGAATTTTAACACCATTATTTTTAATTTACGGATTAGATCTCTAAACACAAGGAATCAAACTCATTAATTAATTCTTAGACATTATTATTCCACGTCTAGCATCTTTCAATTTTTTTTATTATTATCCTTAAAATTGCAGATAATTAAGCTGTATACGTTGAAATTATCAGGTGAGCATTGAGAAGAAGATGATAAAGGAGGAAGAGTCATATACCTTAGATGGAGCTGTGGATCGACATGGTCGTCCCGCTATTCGAGGCAGAACTGGAACATGGGTTGCTGGAATTCTACTTCTAGGTAAATCTCCAAACTTACACTGCAATTAGAGCAGGTACACACATGCATGTATGTATGAACCAACTTCTCCTTGTAGAATTGTTGGAATACTTGGTATCAATATTTTTATTCTGATTCTAAAAGAGTTTTGAGAATACACTCATTTAACATGGCTTCTGTACACGGCAATCTTAATTAGTACTAGAAATAAGTTTGCGCCTATAAGTTTCTTGTATGCAAAGCTTTTTTCATATTGGATAGTCAACAAATTACACTTTGAACACGGGTTTAGCACTTGTGTTCTGTTCCCCTTACCACACCAATATCGACTTGCCCACTAGGTTTTTCTTCACATGGTTTACGTGATCCCTTTATTTTTGCCTCACATCATCACATGTTTATTATCCAAGATTCCTTCTCCCCTAATCAAATCTCTAATTCCTTCAATTCAAACTACTTCCATCAGTTAATCAAGGTCTGGCAACATTGGCATTCTTTGGAGTTGGGGTCAACCTGGTGTTATTCTTAACGAGGGTGCTGGGCCAGGACAACGCAGATGCTGCAAACAACGTCAGCAAATGGACTGGGACGGTCTACATTTTCTCTTTGCTTGGTGCCTTTCTTAGTGACTCTTACTGGGGAAGGTACAAGACTTGTGCCATATTCCAGGCTGTCTTTGTTGTTGTAAGTTACAAACAACTTCTCTCATCTCTCTCATGTACATGCATAAGTAGTACTAATTTTTTATTCATACGGTAGAAAATTGAAATTCAATTGTTGATTCCATGCTAATGCAAGTTTTGTTTGAACACAGGGCTTGGTGCTGTCATCGGTTTCAACCTCCGTATTCTTACTCAAGCCTAGCGGCTGTGGTGATGAAGACACTTCATGCGGATCTCACTCCGCTTTCCATATCGTGTTCTTCTACTTTGCCATATACCTCGTAGCCCTTGGAAACGGAGGTTACCAGCCTAACATCGCCACTTTTGGGGCTGATCAGTTTGATGAGGAAGACCCCAAAGAAGGGCACTCAAAAATAGCCTTCTTTAGCTACTTTTACTTGGCTTTGAACCTTGGATCACTCTTTTCAAACACCATATTGGGCTATTTTGAGGATCAGGGCATGTGGGTACTTGGATTTTGGGCATCCGCTGCCTCTGCCTTTGTGGCATTAGTCCTGTTTCTGATCGGGACACCCAGGTATAGACACTTCAAACCTACGGGCAACCCTCTCTCAAGGTTTTGCCAAGTATTGGTTGCTGCATCAAGAAAATGGAAGGTTCAGATGACACCAGGAGGAGAGAATTTGTTTGAAGTGGAAAAAAAAGAATCTGCCACGAATGGGGCTAGAAAGATACTCCACACAGAAGGTTTCAGGTAGGTTCATCTGCTCTCTCTCTCTTCTGCAAAATTGTTCACGTGCTTTCTGATAAATACTCGACAAAAATTCTCTCGAGTCTAATTAGATTAGATCAACTTGATCGTAAGATAACTTTATTAACATTGTATTCATATTCATTTTCCAGGTTTTTGGATAGAGCAGCAATTATGACACCCAGGGATTATGCTGATGGGCAAGAGAAAAATATCGATGGTCGCAATCCATGGTCCCTCTGCACAGTAACACAAGTAGAAGAAGTCAAATGCATACTGAGACTCCTCCCAATATGGCTATGCACCATACTCTACTCTGTGGTTTTCACTCAAATGGCATCACTCTTTGTAGAACAAGGAGCTGCCATGAAAACTACAATTTCAAACTTCCACATCCCAGCGGCGAGCATGTCTAGTTTTGACATACTCAGTGTGGCAACATTCATTTTCATTTACAGGCGAGTTCTTGACCCTATTGTTGCAAGAATAAAGACAAAACCAAAGGGCCTCACCGAGCTCCAGAGGATGGGGATTGGCCTTGTTATAGCTATACTGGCAATGGTCTCAGCTGGAATTGTAGAGCTTTTCAGGTTAAAGTACGCAGACAAAGATTGCCCGAGCTGCGAAAATGCCAGCTCTTTGAGCATATTCTGGCAAGTTCCTCAGTATATGCTTATAGGAGCATCTGAGGTATTCATGTATGTTGGTCAATTAGAGTTCTTTAACGGGCAGGCACCAGATGGGTTAAAGAGCTTTGGAAGTGCACTTTGCATGACATCCATATCACTGGGGAATTACGTGAGTAGCTTGCTAGTGACAATTGTTATGAAAATATCTACAAGAGATGATATGCCTGGATGGATCCCAGGAAACCTCAACAGAGGTCATCTAGACAGATTTTATTTCCTGTTAGCAGCTTTGACAACAGCTGATCTAGTGGTGTACATAATTTGCGCCAAGTGGTATAAATATATTAAGTTCGAAGGAAGGAGTGGAGAAGATAATAGCACTGATGGGCAGGCAGCAGCGGAGCTTAAAGTTTAAGGAGTATGTATGGTCAATGGTGTCATGGTGTTTGCTTGCGCAGGAATGTTTTAAAGATCAATGCCATGTTAATTGTGTTGTGATATAAATAAAGCACAAAAAAAGGAATGTGGATTGTGGAAGAAAAGAAGTCGGTCGGCTTCTGCGATGAAACTGGAGAAATTAATGGCATTTTTCATTTCTCTATGTCGAGCATTGAGCATTATTATTATAATTATAAAAGACAAAAGTTCATGAGTTGCAACTAGCAGCAGCAGAGATAGATATGTTCACATTCATATTCTATTATTTATTTCCTGGCCAGTGGCCGCTAGCTTTATGTATTCATAATTGTACTCTAAACTATTCATCTATAACTAGTACATTTTTTGCTGCAAATTGTAGTCGTAATCAAATGCGAGTTATGGCTTAAGCCACTAAATTGCCCTTGAGCGAATTAATCCGTTTCTCTTGGTTAAATTCGACCCATTTGAAAATCATGATTGAAATTAATGTGATAAAAACTTATTCTTCCAGCACAAAATCATATCACAGGTCGAAAACACCAAAGCTCCAAGTTTTTTTCCAAGTGAAAACTTTTTCCTGTACGCAAACACTCGTGAAGCAGGGGAAAGGACTAGTTACTCGCAATAAAAGAAAACAGCAAAACGCGGTCGTTGCCTTGCCTTCATTTGTGGCCGTGGGGTTGGGCTTGGCCGATAGGCAGCCACTTAAAAGTTGAGGCTTTTGAAAGCCGTCAGCCTTGGGAGAGGCAGGGGCAGAGGAATATTGAACAAGATGGCGGCGAGAGGCAGAGCGGTAGAAACGCTGCCCAAGCTGATCAGAAGCCTGAGGAAGGACTCACCCTCTTCAACCCGGCGTCAGCCCTTGCCATCCCTCAGACGCGCTTTTTCTCTCTATGATCAGATCAATCTCATCGATAATGTCCCCGAAGACCAGCTTCGTTTCCAAGGGTATATCTTCTTCTTATTCTCGTTAATTTTATATCAGCTAACATCAAATCCAACTTCTTTTTTCCAACGCTGACCTTAAATTTCATATGGGTGTTCCCCCCCCCCCCCCCCCCCCCCCCCCCCCCCCCCCCCTCCTTTGTCTTTTGGTTTGATATGGCAGATATACCGACACAGGATTCACCGTGAATGGGGTCAACTATGAAGGCAGCTTGCTATGTGTGGGACATTTGCTCACTTCTTGGGTTCCCAATAAGTTTTCTCAAATTACTCCCGACAGGTATTGGCTTCCCTAATTGTGCTTCAATGCTTTTCTGCTGTGCTTACTTAATCTAAAATTTAGTATGTCTCTTATACTAGCCATTGCTAAAATCCTTCTTGCTTGCACTCTCCAATCACATTTTCTGTTCACTTTACCTATTCCCCGGTGGTTATCATTTTTCCCACTAATAGTTTTCGAACTATAGTCTTAAAGTGAAACTAAATTTAAATAATACTTTTCTTCAAAAGCTTTAGCTTTTCTGTCCCCTAATCAAAATGATTAGTGCCATGTCTGTATTATGCACAAGCTTCAGCTGGCTAACAATTTATCTCCTGGAACAATGAAATATTGCAACTTTAGAGCACCAATATCTCTCATTATATCTTTATTGTTCTTTGTGCAGCTTATCTATCTTCCAAATCATACGACCTATTCCAGGTGAGACTACATGAAGAAGAAATTTGATACTTAATAGAGAATATCAATGATGCATCCCCTGGGGTCAATCATCTTGTGGACCTAATTTAAGTTGCATGGCACTTAGAGTTTAGGTATATCACTCAGGTATTAAAATAGAAATATTAATGCAAAGATGCACACATGGCCATTAGCCTCTTGTTGGGCACCTGTCCTTCACAGTTAGAGTGGCGGATGTTTAACTGTCAAAAGCAGTTCGGTCTCTCTATGTTGATAATTGGTTTTTTACATCTATCAGACTTTTTCAGCTTTTGTATTTATGAGCCATCACCTGTGACATCTCTATGTTATGGCTGATATTTTTTTCTTTTAGGAATAATTATAGTTATTTCATGATATCATTTTGTCTTGAGGCCAGATCTCTTGTAATGGTTTAACTAGGACATGTTACTTGCAGCATTGCCCTTCTGTTTTTAGCATTCCAGTAATATCACATGCTGCTATGCAAAGTGCTATTTCTGGAGAACAAACAATGCTGAGTATGATTGCCGGGCACAGTTAGACAAAGAAATAAGCTTGTTTATGCATGTGTTCTGTTTCTTCGTTTCTGCTGTTTTTGGTTCTCATGGAGCATTTCTCTCTCTGCCTCTCTTCTTATTCTTTTTTTTATTTTTTTACTTTTTTTTTGTAGAAATCTTGATTCTTGGCTGTGGAAGGAACATTGAACCAGTGGATCCTGAACTCAGGCACTTCATCCGATCTACTGGCATGAAGTTGGAAGCTCTAGACTCGGTATTATCATTTTCATTGCAGTATTGTAGTTGCTACTGAGTTTGAGAAATTTAATTTTGGCATTTGATAGTTTTTATTTGCTTGTATATCATATACCTGTGTGACTAATTTCCTACATGGCAGGGGTTGGACTGCCCCTCCTCTCCTGGTCAATCTATTGCCTACCCTTACATACGCGAGGCTGAATAAAATTACTAAGCTATGTGTTATTTCGCAGATTTGAATTAAATTACTAACCTATACTTTAAGTCATCAAATTATAGGCCTTCTCATTTGCAAGAAGGCTGAGAGGTTGCACTCTTCTTTTCTTATGTACAAACCTTATTTCTGTGGAGGTTAAGAGACTGAGTTTCGGCACCAGTTTCTCAATTATTTTTCCACCTTCAATGTGCCTGCTTCAAGCATCAAGAGCTCTTTTACGTTCATTCATTAGAATTCCACGTACATATTTGTGCTTGTATTTTGTGTTTGACTTCTATCTGTCTATTTGCTGTCTTGATTAATGCATGTGCGTAAATGCTGTTTGCTGATGCTTGTTTAGTGGTGAAATTAGAAGCACCAGAAGGAACCAACTTCGACCACAATCTCCGGGGGCTCAATTTTTTTTTTGTTTCTCCTGTTGCAGAGAAATGCTGCATCTACTTATAACATACTGAATGAGGAAGGTAGAATTGTGGCTGCGGCGCTGCTCCCGAATGGAGTTTCTTCATGAATCTTGCAACTTCTGATTTTACAATGGAGGGTTTAAATTGTGTCAGAGCTGACAATTATAGGTCTGAAGGGTTTACCCTTGGTTGAAAGTGAAACACAGTGGCTGGCTTTACAGCCGTTTCTATTTTGTGCCTGTGTTATTTTTGTTGTTCTTTTCCCCCCAGTTCTTGGGAGAGGTGGAGGCTGTGAACCCCCTGATAGTGACATAAATTTTAGTTGCTTATGATTTGTCGAGACCTAAAACTGAAGCCATTCTGAGTTGTGGACAGCTAGCTAATAGAAGTAATGCTTCAGGCAGTTGAACGTGATCGTGACTTATATGGATCTTGGTACGAGGAAGGAAGCTTTGTTGCTTCCATGATAAATATATTATTTTTTTCGGTTTCCATGTGAAATGTATTAGTTGCGTCCTTCGATTACTTTTATCTTGGTAAAGGCTGTTATTAATAGATGTATGATGGGGCTCAACAGTTGTCATGGTAAACTGTCAAGTCGGGGGAATTTGCAAGTTTTGGGCTTTTAGTTTGGATTTACTGCGGAATAGACAAACTTTGTTAGATGTATGATAGAGGAAAGGAAAAACAAAAGGGAAAATCAGAAACTTGATTGATTTGAAGGGGGTAATAGTCTTGGTTCTTGACACAGTTTGTACCCAAAGAAAGAATCTTTACACAGGATAGGAAAATAAGGGGAAAGAAATAATGCTTATTAAAACATGTGCTGTGCTCGTTGCACTCATACATGCTCTCTGAACCCGTAAATAAATCTTTGACAGCTTTCCTTTGCAAAATCAAGAGTGAAGACGTAGAGGGCTCGGGGATTTGTTAAATGTTTTGTTTGTGAAAAGAAAGGGACCTTTCTTTTTCTTTTTTTTTTATTTGTTTTTTGGGTTCCAGTTCAAATGCCTACCAAAACCAAAATATCTTCTAGGTCCTAGTATTACTATTAAGCCTCTACCGAGCACTTGAACAACACCCACAACAACAGGAACAGTCGACAGTTGAATAGAAGATGAAGAGAAGCATCTGAAACCCTAAAAAAAGACCAGAAACCAGGTTGAATGCATGGCCTCATCTCTGCCCTGCACTCCCACTTCATCACTCTCTCCCGCTACTCTCTTCAAGGCTCACCCTCGCTTCCCTCTCCGACACCGCTTCGTGAGTTCCCTTTTTCTTTTCTTTGCTGTTAATTCAAATCCTTTTTCTCTTTGAATTTGTTATGAATATCCAGCTAAGCTAAATCCTGGGCTTTTTGTTTGCGGTGTTTTAGAGATGTAATGTGGTCGAGCCGTTGAAGTTCGACAATGGAAAGCCTTTCTTTCCTTTCCTCACCACAGACCCTGCATTGCCCACCTTTTTGTCTTCAAATTCCCATTTGGAAAGGTCTATCAACAAAAACGATACAAGGCTCCGTATATTTTCTGGCACTGCTAACCCTGCTCTAGCTCAGGTTTTGATTTTGTTATGCTATATGATAATATACTTTTAAAAAACTTTCTTTCATATTGTTTGGCTATCTTAAATCTATAATCCATTTATGTTTGTGTAATTTTTGATATTTCTATTTCTGTATTGGATAGGAAATCGCGTGCTATATGGGTCTGGAGCTTGGGAAAATCAAGATAAAGCGTTTTGCTGATGGTGAGATTTATGTGCAGTTGCAGGACAGTGTAAGAGGGTGTGATGTGTACCTGGTGCAACCCACATGTCCTCCTGCCAATGAGAATCTTATGGAGCTTCTCATTATGGTTGATGCTTGTCGAAGGGCTTCTGCTAAGAATATTACTGCTGTCATTCCCTATTTTGGCTATGCCAGGGCTGATAGAAAGGTATCTCTTCCCCAACTATGCACAATTATTAGAATTTTGCTGCAATCTTTTGCTTGCTTTCAATACTTCTGGAATGCTTGATCAAATGGAATTTAGTTCCAAATATCCGGTTGAAGTATTGTTAATTCCATTTCTTGGAATCATTTCATTCATGTGATAAAATTCTCTTTATTGTTGGCTTTAAAACGTTGAATCTATGTCCTTTTGCATTGTTCTAAGTGAGGGAAGTTAATCTAATTCTCTTGATTTATATTCATTCCAAACAAGCTAATTGAAGTATGAAATGGATTTAGTTGAATTATTTCCCTTGGAATTTAATTCTTCAGGTTCAAAACGTTGGCTTTTTAGAATTTCCAAATATCCATTAAAACCATGAAGTCCCTGGATTTAGAGAAGCAAAAAAGAAAAGAAAGGATACTGTTGCCAAGTATGAAGCTTTAGAGGTCTTAAATATGGCAAAGGGACAACTGAAATAATAACTATATTCTGCACATGCGTTCTTCATTGAACACATAAATATTGCTTGAATGGTTATGTTTGTCCACTGTTCTTCCAGACTCAAGGGCGTGAATCTATTGCTGCCAAACTCGTAGCAAATTTGATTACTGAAGCTGGTGCAAACCGTGTTCTTGCTTGTGATCTTCATTCTGGGCAATCCATGGGTTACTTTGATATCCCTGTGGATCATGTTTATGGTCAGGTAATTCCCTTATATATATCCCTTCAATATTTTGTTTTTAGAGGTAATAAATCAATATTACATATAAGCATTAAGCACAAATATTGGAGTATGGTACAAGAATCTGAATTAGAATTACTTTTCAAATAAAAAATCTGAATTAGAATTTATTTCGAATTACTTTAGTACTTAAGAAAAGCTTAAAATATAATCTTCCCATTATCAGTTGCTTTATATTCATATTTTGTTTTTGACATTAACTTATGAATTGTTGCTGCAATAGCTTTATCCATGCTCTATCAGCTCCTCTTGCATACTGGTCTATTCTGTGTCAGCAACATTTACTATATAAACTTTTTGCTCATTATGAATATTTCTCTCTGCAATTCCAGCCTGTGATTCTTGATTATCTTGCTAGCAAGACAATATGTTCTGATGATTTGGTTGTAGTCTCACCGGATGTTGGTGGTGTTGCCAGAGCTCGTGCTTTTGCCAAAAAATTATCCGATGCACCTCTTGCAATTGTTGATAAAAGGCGTCATGGGCATAATGTTGCAGAGGTGAGATCTACTTCATTTTGGGTGTGGTGTTATGCTTCCTATTTGGATAAGACAGGATATCGTTTCTCTTTTTCGAATATGTCTTGATTGATCAAGATTTCAATGTTTGGGGTGAAAAGAACGTGATGGATAGAAATGTGAATAATCATGAACTCAAAAGAAACAAAGTAGAGAGTAATATAGAGGGTGTAAGGCAGGTTAATATCATTTCAACAGATGATAGATATTAACTAATTGAAATCATGTAATGTAGTGGCTGTGCACTGGCTATGTACATGGAAAATTATTTAAAACTGATTAAATAACACTCTTCTATTCCAATGTCTACTCCATTCTCATGCTTGATCCTTTTATTTCTTCCACTCTTTCTCATCACCCATTTTCATCTGTAAAGTAATACTATGTATTCTCAATTTGAACTCGACTTACAACTATTATCTTGTAGGTGATGAATTTAATTGGTGATGTGAAAGGAAAGGTAGCAGTTATGGTGGATGACATGATTGACACGGCTGGTGAGTTATGTATTATCTCTTTATCTTTTGGGAAAAATGTGATTCAGATGATAATTTGTTGTGTCCTAGAATCAGGATATATCGGCCATGCTATATTATATTTTCTGCTTTATCTAGTGTTAACATGTGAATGGTAGTTATTGATTCCTTAGTAAATGTTAATTATTGGGTTGTGGGCTTCACAGGGACAATTGCCAAAGGTGCAGCTCTATTGCATCAAGAAGGGGCACGGGAAGTGTATGCATGCAGTACGCATGCCGTCTTTAGGTATCTGGATTGTTAATGGCTCATGGATGCTTGGTAGTTCTATAGCATAGCGTGAAAATCTGGTCAGCAGAAGTTGTTTCCTTATAATTACATATTTGAGCAATTTCACCTTGTGCAGGGGTTTCCGCATATCTTAAAAGTTTGAGTTTATCCTGAATGCTCTTGTAGCTGTTTTAGGAAGTTAGTTCCCCTCAAAACTGTTAAAGTTTGCTATTTATTAATGAACTTTGTTTGAAATGCTATGAAGGCAATTGATGCTCAAGCAACCAAATGTTAAAAGAAGTGATTATCTTTTTTGACAGTAATAGAAGTCTAACTGAGTGTCTGGAATAAATCTGGCACCAGGCTGTTAAAAGTACTGAATGACTTCCATTCTGAGTTCCTTCGCATGCATTTATCACAATGAAATCCGACTGACTGTTGGAGATCACAAGTACCTATATGCTCTCCACAGAGGGTGATATTGGTTGCTTTTTTGTACTCATTGCAAAAGCCTTGTAGGTGAAGACATAAGACATTGTTTTACTGCATTCTGTTGTATGTGTATCTTTGATAAAGACTGCTATATCCAATGGTACTATTAAATGCTCATCATACTCATCCGTTTGTTTGTATGGTTACACAGTCCTCCAGCAATAGAGAGGTTGTCAAGTGGTCTTTTCCAAGAAGTAATCATAACAAACACCATACCAGTGTATGAGCAGAACTATTTTCCTCAGTTGACAGTTCTCTCTGTGGCGAACCTTCTGGGAGAGACAATATGGCGTGTTCATGATGACTGCTCTGTGAGTGAATCATTTTAATAATGATCGGCAATTAAATTTGTTTTTTCTAGGAAAGTAGAAAAATGAGATTATTTCATCTCTGCCTTAGTTCATGAGGTGTTGATTAGTTGCAAATATGTTTTTTTTTTCTTGTTCTTTATGAGCTTTGATGCATTTATGTTTCCGGGATCTGCTGCATCATAGATTATATTTCTAAAGATAGGCAGAGGGATTGTTAGAAAGTTATGATCTTTCATAGATTTCACCTAATCAGGGGGTTTTAATTCTGATTTTTATCTAGTTTGGGCAATGTGGAGTAGGGAGAGTTTATTAATTTGATCTCATTGTGATTGGCAGGGAGGGTTCGAACCCTATTCAACATTGGGCATTGATTGATGAGAGTTGCCTGGGAATCATTGTCTATCTGGTGCAGAGGGGTAGTCTCTTTTGATCCACACTTGGTCATTTGGAGCAAGGAGTGTGTTTTTCGCGTTTCATTTTGTGGGATCTCATTATTCTCGTTTACTTTTCCTTGTTATCTTTTTGTAAATAGTTCAATTTGGTTAAAAAAAAGGGGTAATAAAAATAATTGACTTTTATAACGTTAATAGTAATAGGATTGTGAATACCTGCTGCTGTTGCACCCAACCTCATCTCCATTGACAATGTAATTGCGTGGGAGCCACTGCAGTAGCAATGGCCTCCTCTAATCCTGTCCAACAGAAATACTCGTCAAAAATAGTATTGCCTCATCCTTAACCCATTATCATGTCATCTTATCAACACAATTCAGCACATGGAGCTTGCTTTTATCTTTAGGGATAAAAAAAATTAATGAATATGTATTAATTTTGTGACTTTGTAAGGGCATTGGCCAAATAATCATAAAATAATTCTAACTCCAAAAAAAAAAAAAAAGAAAAACCCCTAGTGTAAAGTAAAGTCAGGAGGAAGGAGGTATCCATCAGGTACGGTATAAAATAAAAAGTATAATTATTAGGACTGGTTTGAAAACCTGCTAGGCTAGGGTTTCAGGAATTCTGTCTCGTAAGTTGGCTCCCAAATCAAACCCCTTGGCGGGAAGTTGCCAGTGGGAACCCAAACCAACCCAAAAGATAAGAACCCTAGCATTCCCCGACGCAATTGACTGAGAGATGGGAAAGGACGAGGAAGAAATGCGTGGAGAGATTGAGGAGAGGCTGATCAACGAAGAGTACAAGATTTGGAAAAAGAACACTCCTTTCCTCTACGATCTGGTCATTACACACGCCCTTGAGTGGCCCTCTCTCACCGTCGAATGGCTTCCCGACCGCGACGAGCCTCCCGGCAAGGACTACTCCGTTCAAAAGATGATCTTGGGCACCCACACCTCTGAAAACGAGCCCAATTACCTCATGCTGGCCCAGGTCCAGCTCCCCCTCCAGGACTCTGAGAACGACGCTCGCCACTACGACCACGACCGCTCCGATCTCGGTGGCTTCGGATGCGCCAGCGGCAAGGTCCAAATTATTCAGCAGATCAATCACGAAGGGGAGGTCAATAGGGCTCGTTATATGCCCCAGAATCCTTTTATTATAGCCACCAAGACCGTCAGCGCTGAGGTTTTTGTGTTCGACTACAGCAAGCATCCGTCCAAGCCACCTTTGGATGGGGCATGCAGTCCTGATTTGAGGCTCCGGGGCCATAGCACTGAGGGGTATGGGCTGTCCTGGAGTAAGTTCAAGCAAGGCCATTTGCTTAGTGGGTCTGATGATGCTCAGATTTGTTTATGGGACATCAACGCCACTCCCAAGAACAAGTCTCTTGATGCTACGCAGATCTTCAAGGTCCACGAGGGCGTCGTTGAAGACGTTGCCTGGCATCTCAGACATGAGTATTTATTTGGTTCCGTTGGGGATGACCAATACCTACTTATTTGGGACCTGCGAACCCCATCTGTCACCAAGCCTATCCAGTCCGTAGTTGCTCACCAGAGTGAGGTGCCTATCAATCAAATTTATCTTCTTTTATATTCTATGTATGTAATTTATGTAAAGAAAATTCAACTGTTTTCACTAAACAATTGTGCATTAGCTGAATTCTTTTCTTTCTGTTTAGTTAGGTTGAATATTACTTTCGCTTCTTGCTTCATTTGTCGGTGCTATTTTAGTACAATTCTGTTCTGGCTTCAATTGCTGCTGCTTGTTTAGTCATAATTCAAATAGAGTAATGAATTGAATTTATACATGCTCCAATAATTTGGCTTTTGTTGATTGGAAATGCTAACAAGTTGCTAATTTTCAATATTTTATGGCAAGTTTGTATACCTTCTGTAGTTTAATGTTATTATTTTCATGTTATCAGGTTAACTGCTTAGCTTTCAATCCCTTTAATGAGTGGGTTGTGGCCACGGGTTCTACTGATAAGACGGTTAAGTTATTTGATCTCCGCAAGATCAGTACGGCACTCCACACCTTTGATAGCCACAAGTAAGAAATTCTACCCAAGACATATTATTGTTACTATTGTGGATTTGTGAAATATTCTTGTTTTCTCTCTTTTTGGATACTTAATGCATTGGTGCAATTCTTGGAGATATATATGTTTATAACCAATCAGGAAGTGTTTATCTTTCTGTCTCATGAAGTTATTTTTGCAATGGTGTGCAACAGGGAGGAGGTTTTCCAAGTTGGGTGGAATCCAAAGAATGAGACAATCTTAGCATCCTGTTGTCTTGGTAGAAGGCTCATGGTGTGGGATCTTAGCAGGTGAGTACTTTGTTGCCAAATTGTATTTCGTTTTCCAAGTGAATGTAACCTTTAGTATAGTTTCTAAGCAAAGAGAGAGAAAAACAGAAAGTAGAAAGGAACTCTGTACATTACATTTCATGTTTAGTTTTGTCTCAATAAAACTGACTGGATTACCTACTTATTTTCTTTTTATGCAACAATATGCAATGGCCTCTCTGGCATTAATACTATATATTATGATCATTTGAATCTTCTTTTGCAGGATTGATGAAGAACAGACACCAGAGGATGCTGAAGACGGTCCACCTGAGTTGCTCTTCATTCATGGGGGTCACACCAGTAAAATTTCTGATTTTTCGTGGAACCCATGTGAAGATTGGGTTATTGCTAGTGTAGCTGAAGATAACATTCTTCAAATATGGCAGATGGCAGAGAATATTTACCATGATGAGGATGACATACCAGGAGATGAATCCACCAAAGGTTCTTAAATGGTTTTTTCTCCCAACTTGAGGGGAGCCATAGGAGGTTGACAAATTTAGGAGTAAATTTAGCTTGTTTTTTTATGTTTCATAGTTAGAAATGGTGTACCCAACCCGCTTTCAACTCTTTTAACTCCTTTGTGTTGAGTTGGTGATGTGATCACATCTGCTGAACTGTAACTGTTACTACAATACATGCATTGTATTTAACTGTTTATTTCAGAGCTATCTTCTTTCATTCTCTATATTTCCCACGTTTAGTAAATAGCTAAAGTTCTGATTGATTAATGTTTTTGTTACTTATTTCTAGTTTTGGAAGTAAAAAAGCAAAAAAAGTAAATGGATTAAAATGTAAAATACATTTATTTTTGTTAGAAACTTGTCGAGAAGTAAAAGATGAAGAAACAAACGGAGATTGATTCGTTTCATATGCAAGTCTCAGACTGAGACCTACGGATATACAGGATTTTCCGCCCGTTCCCTGCCCTTTCTCACTCGTTGACATGGTGATGCAGAAACCAAACCCAGGTTTGGTCTTCATTTGTACTAAAAGCTACTGTCTCGCAGTAGTCCGTCACTAATTCTTTCCTCCAACCGGCCTAATCATGTGGCTCATTTCATTTTAGCCTCACTTTGGTCTTTAACTTTGCAAGACTTCCCATTGCTTCCTGCTGTCCAGCTCCAAACCAAAACCCTGAAAAGACAAATAATTCTCCTTTGGATGCAATTATTAAAGAGAAGGAGAAAGGGAAGCAGAGGAGGGAACGGTCTTTACTACACACCAGGTTTACTGCCTAGAGGCCGCAATCTCATTGCATCAAAATCTGCAAGGAGTATCAACTTGTTTAACATCTATGATACTAGCAATGTTTTATCCCAAATTCTTTAAGCCTGTAACACTTGTGCTCAATATGAATATACAGAACTTGCACCTTTTGGAATTTATGGTTCCCATCCCATCTAAGTAGAATTTCAGACGCACGTTTAGGTTTAATCACCTCTTGGGTTACAAAACATGGAGTCTCCTTCAGTAAGAGAAATTCAGTATGGAAGTCCAATCATGCTGTTATATCCATGTTTCCACCAGCTCTTTCTATCTCATCATCTGAATTGTTCTGCTCATGATGAAGCAGTCGGTCTGCTGCACTCTGTGAACCATGGTCACCTTGAATCTGATACTTGTTATCTTGGGTGTGATCATCATCTCTCTTCATGAAATGGAAGCCCATTATATACCTGTATTCCCCAGTTCCAAGGCATCGGGAGCAGTAGCTGAGGCCACTGCCACCACAAGTCCTGCACCTGCAGAAGTGATCAAAAGAAGTTGATTGGAACACCACTACCAGTGAATATTGCGGCTTACTTAGGAATGATGTTTATTTTGATACCTCACCATTTTGGCCATTCTCCTTTGGGAAGCATCTCTAGATGAACATGATTTGTCCTTCCTACAATATCACAACACAACAGTACCATAAGCTATAACCAAAGAGCTGAATACTGCTAAAAACCAATACAAGTAGTGGCAGAAAAAGGTAGAAAGCAAAAATTTACAGCCTCCCCAAAAGGGGATACAAGAAAAAAAAAACAAGTAGAATTGATCCAAGAAGCCTAAACCTTTTAAGTTATAATCCACCCCCACATCCCCACCCCCCAAGAAAAAAAAAAAAAAGTCTTGTATCTATGATTGGCATCAAGACTGCATGAGTTTTGAAAGTCTAAAATGGCAGTTTTAACACTAATCGTTCCCAGATATCATATAGGAGGGAAGAGAGACCTCTTCCATAACAATATTGGCAATCAACTCTTCCGCTTCCCTGGCAGACAACACATGGTGGATTAGGCTTCTTCACTCTCTCTCGCCGAACATTAGACTGCACAAACAAGAATTGAATGAATGGAAACAACCCCAATCACTTCCAATTTTTCCTCAATTCATAGAAACGTAAATTTTAGTTTGATGGCATTTAGGTTGCAGATAAAACAAATCCTTTTTAAACTGATGAGATATGTTATATTGTTTTTGTTCCAAAGTTTAGTTGCTACCGATTATAAGAAATTTGGAAGTATAGCTCATGGTTATAAAACCCTAATGCATTTAGCACAAGAATTACAATACAAGCATGAAAAGTTCTTCATTGGCGGTAAATTTCAGCATAATAGAATCAACTATGGACATGAGGGTTTGAACAAGAACTACAAAGAACATGAGCAGAAATACTAAAACATAGTTAGTATATCTTTTGCTTTTCAAGAAATCCAAGAGAAATTAGAAACTTTTGGAGCCCAAAACTACAATCTTGTTTTGCCGCAGAAAAAGATAAGCTTGGTGTGGTTGGTTTGGTTGTCCAGGGAAATGGAAAATTGAAAGACTTGGAAAAGAAAAAGAAAAAGAAAAGGGCTTTGCCTCAGTTCTGATGATCCAAGTGGGCTTAGCGAGTGAGAGACGAGGACGAGCAGGAACACCACCGTTGGACTTCCAACTCTCCAATCGGACAGCTGTGAGCAGGCTTGCCGCCGACGCCACCGCCATCGACATTCAATTATGCAGCTTTCCTTCTTCGCAGGCTATAGACCACAACTCGGAAATTACATTTACTTTAGTAGGTCGGGCCCCGCCCCACTAGTATTAATTTCCCCTAATTTTTCAACTTCTACTATTTTATATCCTTGTGACTGGCTGTGCTGTAGTAGTAGATGGCATTAAAATCTCCTCTCCATCTTCTTCCTGAACTAAACATGTACAACTTCCATTATAAAATTGCTAAATGGGAATATGGAGGATGATGATCAATTATTATTCCTATTAAGCTTGCAATGGGATTGGATTGGGTGTTGGTTTCTGTCTCTTTCCTTCCTTGCTTTCAACCAATTACAAGATTAAAGTGATTTACCCATGGTTTTTTTTTTTCTTTCTTTTCAACCTTCTAGTCGATTTTCAAATGGCATAGTACTAGTAACCCTTTTTGTCAGAGTATTAGTCATGAATATCAACTGATAAACGTTAAAAAGTTCTTTTTCTCAACAATTTTTAGTCAGTGCTGATCGAGGTAACTAGAAAAAAAAAGAAGGAAAGAATTCTTCAATATGGTAGGCTAGGCAAGAATTCTCATTCATCTTTTTTATTTGCCATAATGCTAAGTTGATTACCTTATACATCATCAATAATTTAATCTTGGTTTCGGACAGATCTTCTTCTCCCATCACAAGTAGTGTTTGAAAGTCTCGTAGATGCTACCTAGGATATCAGGATAACGATTTCATGACTAGGGGGCTACCGGTTTGACTCTTTCTTTTTTCCTACGTTACTAGTTACCAACATCGATAGTTAGATACTACTACGATCGGGGGATTCATTTCTGTCTCCTTTATTATGCAGAATGATCATTCAAACATCTTTTATAGGGGGATTCATTCGCTACTATATCATCTCCCTTGCACCATTCAATTTCAAATGTTTTATGATTCCCAGAAGCAGATGCAGGATCTAGATGTGCAGATTTGCTAAGCTGTTGAGGGACTTTGATCGCATGGAGTACTCCTTTATAAGCTTAGAGAAGAATGAATCCTCTCTTTCTAATAGCTTTGCAGGCGTGTCAAACTCTGCAACTCTTCCTGCAGTTAACAAAACAGAGATTCAGTTTCTTTTCTAATCATTCTACTTTGCTTATGTCATGTCTTAATTTGTATGCAGACAAATATTTGTTCATCCATACTTACCATCACTTAGAACCAAAACAAGATCGCTTTCTATTACCGTGTGGATTCTGTGAGCTATTGTCACGACAGTCCGATCTTTGAACTCTTGACTAATAATCTTCTGTATCACTCCATCAGTTGCGGAATCAACTGATGCTGTAGCTTCATCCAGTACAAGAACGCTGCTTTTCTTTAGCAATGCCCTTCCAAGACAGAATAACTGCCTTTGGCCCACGCTCCAGTTTTCCCCATTTTCAACCACTGTTGGAGGCATTTTAATTAGTAGCTTTCGCTAGCAGGTTAGCAGCGAAATACGATCAAACTATGTATTCTTGCTCAAGTTTATGAACCTGACCTGTGGCATCCAACTTTTCTTGCTTTGCACGCACTAGTTCACCAAGTTGGCATTTATCGAGAGCCTGAAATATTGGGGTGTTAGGTCCATGGTTATAATTTTAAATGAGTATTTTTGTACTACTAACAAATCGTGATACCCAGGAAAGATCGTGGCAGTAGCATTGCGCCACCTTTGTATGAAAACTTTGCATGCAGGGCACTCTATATATTGTGTATTTTCTGTTGTCTACCTCACAAGTAAAGCTGGGTTCTTGGTAAGAAAAATATTTAGTTCCATAATTCACTTTAAGGATATGTTTGTGAAGATCAGTTACCTCCCATACTTCATTGTCTGAATATTGCACTAGAGGGTCAAGGTTCCCTCGAACGGTTCCCTCAAACATTGTTGGGTCCTGTGGAATGATGCTAAGTCTTGATCTCAAGTCATGAAGGCCTATCTTACTGATATCCACATTGTCTATTATGATGCTCCCTTCTCTGGGCTCAACAATCCTGAAAATAGCCTGTATTAGTGTTGATTTCCCACTTCCTGTCCTTCCCACAACACCAATCTTCTTTCTTCCAGGAAATGTGCAGCTAATATTTTTTAGGACAGATGGAAGATGCTCAGCATAACGGATCTGCAAGACGGACAAAATTAGTCTATGCATCTCCACTTTCCTGCAGACTTAGGGCGCGTGAGAGGAAAAAACTTGCAGTGGCAGTAAACGTAGGTTCATTAAGAAACAAGTTCAGAACAGATTTGATTGAACCGGTTGTTAACATTTGCGAGGCAAATTTATTATGCTTTACAACCCTGCTGACCGCACCTGCAAATTTCTGAAGCAAATTGTTCCAACTTCTGGCCAGTTGTTAGGTGGTCTGCACTCTTCAATCTCGAGGGCTGATTCGCTAGCTAAGTTTGAGTACTGAAGAATTCTTTCTACTGAGATCATCTTGTTTTCTGCATTGCATATGTTCCATATTACTGACGCCTGCAAAACATTCAAGTTTATTCCATATGTAACTGCCAGTCCTGCGATGCCTGTTGGAAAAAATTTGCTTAATTTTAGTTCAGTGCTCATCTTTTTTTCATAGAAGATGCAATTCTTGTTATAACTTAAGTATTAGGTGACTCGTAAATAACGTAATTTGGAAATATCTCTACATTAACATGCGTGAATATCTATTCTATGTACGAACATCAATTCTCCCAGAAAGTAAACAGGGTATTAGAACATATCATACTTACTTGGATTGATGATTCCTTCGGGGAGCGTGACCAGCACAACCAATGAGAAGGCAAATACAAAATTGGACAGTAGATTTAGTCTGAAAGAAAGCCATTCCATTGCTGAGACATTATGAAACCATGGCCTCGAATGGTTGTCAATAAGGCCAAGATTTGCATCAATAAAACGGTTTTCTTGATCAAATGCACGGATTGTTGCTGCACCAGCTAGTGATTCTGCAAAGTGGTGGAGGATAGGAGCTCTTTGTATTCCTGCTAAGCGGGCCAGTTCTCTTGCTGTTGGTATGTAATATTGCTGAAACAGTTATGCATAAGATGAATTGGTAAAGCTATTCTTTTTTCAGGGCAGTTGGCAATAGTCGATTTTTTGCATGGAATATGGCATTTGCTTTAGCATTTTTCTGATTTTCTCTGAAATTAAACTGTCCCTAAAAAAACATTACAAATAAACAGGAACTCTATTTTCTATATTAACACTAACTCAAACTTGGTTTTTCTTTCTGCGTGGCATACCTATCTAATCATCTCCAGGTAGATTAGTAACGAATTTGAACTGTCACTTACTTGGTACCATATGCAGATTGCAGTTACTGGAATGAAGATGACAAACACTTCCCATGCGACCTGCGACATCACTGCTATGGTCCCAAGAATCTGTATTATTGAAAAAGCACACCAGCCTAATTTGGTTGCCATTTCCAAGTCTAGTACACTCTGATCAGTAGATGCCTGGAAATAAAACAACTTAAAGACCATGAGTCTTCGTAATGCAATCATATATAAATGATCTGTGGCTAATTTTCAATAAATAAATGATCTGTTTCTATTAAGCTCCTACGCCCGTAGAAGGTTGAGTTTACCCGTTAGTACAAGTGCAATTACTAATTTACAGACATTTAGCTGCCCATTTAATTACATTTTCAGGCTATCTTATTATATCTAATACCTTTAGGCATTTCTATTTTCAGAGATCTGATCATTTATGAATTAAAATTTAGACTTATAGCGTTTGGAGATTAGAGTCATTCGATATGACACCATCTTTGTAGAGTTTCTTCTCCCATAAGCTGTGGTCCATGAGGTGTTGGGAATTGAATTGAAGATAATGGCTAGGAATTGCTTCACCCCTAATGACCTATTAGGATGAAGGAGGGAATGAAAGAGAACTTGCATTTTGCATCAAGAACTATGATGAATTGGGTAATGATCTACCCGGTGTCTGTTACCTACATACTTCTGTAATTGAGATCAGAGAAAATTTGCTTAGCTCTATATGCCACTCACCCGATTTAAGATTCTTCCAGCTGGCGTTGAATCAAAAAATGCCATTGGAGCACGGAGAATACTGTGCAGCATGTTAATGAAAAGCTTCTGTGCTGTCCAGAGTCCTGCTACTGCCACTACCATGGCTCGCACCAAGACACAGAGTGAACTTCCAACGGCAAGTAGTGAATAAACAAGTAATATAAAGTTCATCCCAAACGTAGGCTCTGTTTCACTCGTCGGAGGAGAAGCCCATGCCATCCAGTAGTTACTTGCTATCTGTAATACTTGGAATGATGACTGTGCCACCAGTATTATTGGAATCAGAAGTCCACCTTTCACAGTGGTTAAATAGGACCAGTAAACTTCTTTTCCAATGCTTCCTTTCTCCCTCTCTTCATCCTGCACGAGTTTTCCTCCATTTTCTGTTATCTCTAGAGGAAGGTTATGCTCTGAGCCTTGCTGCGTTTGTAGCAGTTGGGCGTTTGAAGTCGAATCTGTGTTGGATTCACCATCAGTTGGCGGATCTTGGGATATTCTACTGGAATTTTCAACTGTCAGAACAGATTGTAGTGCTTTGCTATGGGCACCAACTAAAACTTCAAATCCTATATTTTGCTTTAGAAGCTCTTCAAATGTGCCTGCTTGTGCAATTCTTCCATTTTGCATCACCTGTTGAGATAGATCATAGATGTCAGTTATAAATGTATAAACTATATATGTGCAGAAACATAGAGTTGACACTCTTCAACTTTGTGCCAAAATCTTCAACTTTTTGAAAGTTCAGTTATTCCAAGTACCATGATTAGACGTAATCTAGGTACAAACCTTGCTTTCCTCTTTAAATTGTTTTAATCGATAAAAAATTAATTCGTACCATTAAAATAGAACACAGTAAGTCTGGTTAATTATTCTCAATGGACTACGGATTTATTCTTTTGAAATGACTCGAGAAATTTGAGTATCTTGCTTACCAGAATGATGTCCGCTGCTGGCAGAAACTCAACTTGGTGGGTAACATAAAGTGTAGTCTTGTCCTTGAGAATTCCCATCAAGCAATCCTGCCAAGTTAAAGGATAACTGGTCTTAAAAGGTTTTTTAATAGTTGAGAAAAGGTAGCCATAGGAATATAAAAAGTATAATTTTTAAGATTCATGATATAAACTTATTCTCTGGTATGCTGCCCCCACACCTTTCCTCCTCAAGGACACCAAGTCAGAATCTACATTATTTACCTCGAAGAGCTGTGTGCCTGTATGAGCATCCACGGCACTGAATGGGTCATCAAGTAAATATATATCAGCATCCTGGTAGACTGCACGGGCAATTTGTATCCTTTGCTTCTGTCCTCCACTCATATTAATCCCTCTTTCTCCAATCTCTGTTAAATCACCACAAGAAAATAGCTCCAAGTCCTTTGTCAAAGCACATGCTTTAACTGTTCTGTCATATTTGTTATAGTCATAAGGATTCCCAAATAAAATGTTCTCCCTGATATTCCCTGTCAATATCCATGGCGACTGAGGAACATAAGCCTTTGTACCACTAATCTTTATGGTTCCTGACAATTTCTGTATTTCTCCTAGAATGCATGAAAGCAAGCTAGACTTGCCTGACCCTACAGTCCCACATATTGCCACCTTCATCCCTCTCTTCACTTTTAGTTGCACCCCATCAAGGGTTGGGTTGCCTGACTCAGGGTCCCAGCTGAATTTTCCATTATCAATTTCCACTTCAAACTCTGTTTGATCTTTGGGAACGTACTTAATGGCATCCTGCTGTATTTCTTCTTCCTGGAGGTAGGAAGCAACTCTATCTGCGGAAACTTTCCCCTGTGCTATAACTGAGAGTAGATCAGGTAAATTGAATATAGGGTCTTGTAACATTCGGAAAGTAGCCAGTGCAGACAATACTCTGCCAGCTGTGAGTTGAATCCCCATCAGCATACACGCCCCAAAAGTTACTACAGAGATAAACGTTGGTGATCCCCAGAAAATGAAAGCTGAAATTGCTGCCAATCTTAGTGATTTCCATAACCATTCATACTCTATCTTCCTCAAACTCTTTAGCTTCTGGAGGAACTGACTGTCCCATGCTTGAAGTTTTATAGTCTTCATGTTTCGCAGAACTTCTGCAGTAGCCTTCATCCTGTTATCCTTCGCATCCATGATCTTAGATTGGTACCTTTTCTGGATTCTTGTGATAGGTATGTTGCAAGACATGACTATTAAAGTTGCAGCTAATGCAGCTAACGACCCCAAACCTAGACTCGTGTGCAAAATGCAGATTGCTAATGAAATTTGTATAGGCAACATCCATATAATATTTAAGTACCAGATGAAGTCTGTGATTCTTTGGATATCTACACTCATATAGTTGATGATCTCTCCACTCGTGTGGCTTTGCCGAGACTGACTGGACAAAACTAGGCCCTTCTTGTATATATGAGATATTAGAGCAGCTCTGAGCCGAAGACCTAACTGGCGGGCTCCAAAGATCCATTGCCTTTGTGCTATTGTCTCAACCATCTTGGCACCTAGAAAGGCTAGTGCAAGAAGGTATCCACTTTCTAAGTTCCTGGTTTTTTTCTCAGCTAGGAAGCTAACAAAGTCATCAATCAGATATGGACCAACATATGATGCTCCTGCACTTATTACTGCAAACAATGCATTAATTGCTGCCTTTTTCCTGATGAACAGAAATATTGCTTTGTATATAGAAGGGTTTGCCGCACCATCTTTCTCCCTAATTTGTTTTAGATTCTGGTCAAAGGCAAAGGAGACAAATTCAGCAGAGTCCTTAACATCAACGTCTGGGATCTCATCCTGTTCTAGGGGTTTCTTGACCCCTACAGAGAACAATGGATTGAGCCAAGAAAAGGTAATGAGTTGAAGAAGAGTTGCTCTTCCATATGGGGATTCCCTTTCCTGTTTCGAATGTTTATCAGTTTTTCCTGTGAGAAGTGGCTCAGCAATGTTGTTGGAGTCAATAAAGACTAGACCCGTCTTCCCGCGGATTGATATAACCAGTAAGAGAAAGGATGCAAGGAGACCGATAAAGTCTGCATAATCTCGCATTTTAAGATGGCCATGTTCTGCAGTTCTTGAGTAGGTATCAAGAACTGTGCAGATAATGGACAACAAGAAGCTGCAAACCCACCATGCTCTTAGAATCCAAGGAAATCTAATGTGCCCTTTGTTTGGAATCTTGCATACTGCAATTAATGTTACTGCCCATGACATCAGTTGCATGATCTCTGATGAGTAAGCTTGAAGTATGGAGTTGCAATGGGTGTCATTCATACTATTTAGCAGCATCAGTAGCTTTATGAAATGAATGCTCAGCATTAAAGTGGAGCACACTATACTGGCTATATAACAAAAGCTGACTTTTGCACCAATGGGGTAATTTTTTGCCGCTTGATTTGCAACCTTCCTGCTGTGTTTGAGCATCAGAGCCACACTTTTTTGAACAAAATGAAGCAATGCGATTACAATGAAGCCAAGTTGCATAATTACGCTGACCTCCTCCCAGAAACAAGGTGATTTTAGGTGCATCCATGTCTCTGGGAACTGAAGAAACTTCGAGTCTGTCAGGCATCAGAAAATAGCGCCAGGTTAAGCAATGTTTTAGTAGAGGCTAGCTATTGCTTGTAAATATGACGGCAAATAAGTGCATATTGCTGCCTCTAGCATGACGTTATGTTTTGAAAGCCCATCATATGACATTGCCATTTGCTATATATTCCGGTGAATATTGAGGACAATTCGTAATGAACGTATAATCTTTTTTTTTTTTTGGGAAAATTAGCGTACGTATAATCCATTCAGTAGAAACGTTTTTATCTGTCCCATCCTTTCTTAGGGAAAAGAAATGCAGTAGGGAAAATAAGAGCCGGGAAAAGGGAGAATGGGTGTTTGATGGAGTGTTGAAAGCCTGGTTGTGGGCTCATAAACAACTTACAAAGAAGTTTTAGTTTGTCATCAAGGAAGACGTGTGTTGATATATTCTAATATTGCCACTAAACAGTTTATAATTAACAAGGCACTACTACTTTAATGTGCATTAATTCTCTACTTTCATCCTTTTTCTTTTTTTTTTGTCTTTTTCCAGGTACATTAAAAGAAGTAGCGAAAAAGCGCGGAAACCACTAGGGAAAGATAATCAATATGGAGAAGTTTGAGTTAAGAAGGCAAAACAAAATTTTCATATTGCAAAGAATGAAGTAATCTAATCAAGTCCAACAAGACACAGCCAATATTACGCATAGGAATTGCAGTAATCCATCAATAATAAGAAGAAAATACCAAGAAACTCAACTCAGGAAAACCATAGTGCATGGCGGCCTAAATTTCATGTCCTTGCTTCGACCGTGATAACATCACAAACTAAGTTTGGGTACTAAGGCCAATAATTATTGGATGCAAATTATTAAGATAAGTTTTAATCTTTGGGTTGGAGTGCATGTATCTGCGCATGCCTCCATGCAACTATATATATATATATCTAAGGAGTAGGAAGAAATGAAGGAAAAGTGACGAAAAAGATATATATATATAGACTTACTTGTTGCAATGAATGAAGTGAACACGTCCATGGTTCCTTGTTCCCTTTCTAGCTTGAAACCTCCAAAGTGGCCCTTGAGCTTTGTATCTGATAAATGAATTCCATGGTGTGAGCGCAGGATGAGAGGGTTGAAAGAGCAGGTTAATGCATGTCTAAGAGATGATATTGAGTTTGAGGTGTCGACAAAGAAGATGTAATAAAATGGGGAGAGATTAAATTAAAGATTCGGAGAGCACAAGAATGTATATATAGCTATATTTGTGTAAGTAAACAAGAGGAAATTTTATTTGTTTATGTAACGAAGGTGGGGATACCACTTGATGGCTTGGCGACGGCGGTTCTTTGGCTGGTTGGTTAAACTCATGCTGATGTTTTCTAGTGACATGATTGGAAAGCATGTGGGAGAAGCATGGGAAGCTGAGTGATTCCTCCCAAACAGAAAAGTTGAATAAAGTCGAAGCGAGCCCCCACTAGGAGTGAATAAGATTGGTGCTTCAATTATTTGTGTTGCCTTTTTCATGGTGGAGAATCCTTCGAAATCAGCAGTCTGGATTTATGTCTTGTTTTGTCATTTCGTGATAAGATATAATTATAGTGAGTTTAAATCCTATCATGAATTGGTAATCCACTAGTTGTGCTTTAATTAACTTGACTTGTATTTCAATTTCGACCCTTTGTTATACGTCTATATGTATGTGCTCTCGTTTCAGGTGGATATATCTGGAATGAAAGACTTGGCGTTAGTTGATGTCAAATGGAATTAGGAGTCTTAGCAAGGGATATTCTTTATTTCATGCCTCGATCTTGATCTTGTGACGCCAGAGTGATTAAAGCAAATTAAGAGTGCTGATTAATTATGATGCATTAATAATAAAATTGCTGATGATTCTGATGTGAACCAACTAGTCAAGATGGATGGGATGTCTACTGGCCGGCACAGCCACTGCCACTGGCAGTTGATATCAAGGCAAGTCTCTTCAATCCTAATCCTCATGTTACCGCTAGTCTTAACCTAAACTTAGGGCCGCAAATATTCTTATTGTAAAGACTGGAACACACCAGACGCCATCAACCTTTCTCAGCATTTCAAGTGGAGTGAGCTCCACCTGTCCTTGTCGTCTCTGCATATAATTATGGGGAAATAGTATATTCTACTTTCAAACTATTTAATATTAATTAATTAATAAAAGGTTTCTTAGCTACGAAATTTAGGGTCGCTAATTAATAATTAAGAAATTAGCAATGAGAATGATTACATAGATGTTGTGCCGGAAATTAATGACCACATGTGAGGAATAATTTAATCCACGAGCATGAACAAGGTATTTTTCTTAATTAGAGCCACACCAACACTTAATTAATACTATACTCATAAACAAAACATAAATGGAAACTTAGGGAAGGCAACATTTCGTGGGTAGGCATATGGACGCATGTTTGTTTTATTTTATGCACTATGTATTAAAGCAGGCACTAGGCAATAGGCATGGTCTGCTACATTAACTAAACTGAACTTTACAGAATGATAGATAACTTATTTTAATTGTCTTGTGGAACTATTCTCTGACAGATGCATGCCTGATTTTTCAATATACGACTCATCCCATTATTAAACAATATGAATTCCATCCCAATCCGTGTTAATTTCACTATATTAATACAGAGATGTATGACTGTTCATAAGGACAGCAACAGGTCATATTAATCGTCTTCCCTCAAATTCAAAACCATGCGCCTACTTCCCTCTCTTTTCTTGATACGCAACTAATTGATTGAAATTCAACCGTCCATATCATATGCACCTACCTTGAGTCTACTTAATTATTATGGGGCTCAACAACTTGTCAAGCTTAAATCACATCCTATTAACATCCCGCATAAATTAAGTATCATAATTTCATCCGTTCAAATTTTTTATATTTTCATTAAGATCACATTGATATATTTTTAAAATAAAATAAATTATGTATTTCAAAGTGAAAAAAAATCTTACCTTTTCAATGTAAAAGGTTGTCTATTGACAAAGTAACCATTGGAAAGACAATTCAACTGAAAGCTTATATCACATTACGTGATCATGAGATTGTGGGTGATCTTTCACATGAAAAATTATATAACTTAATAGAGTGATATTTGAAAAAATATCCCCAAATCTAAAAGTTACGAGGCAATTGAAAAATATCATTATTCGGAAGTTTTGATATCAAAATTTATCTTATCATATTGTAGCTCAAAGATATCTTATGATATAAATAGTTGTTTTTTCATAATGTTATTATTGGAATAAGACTGTTAACCAAAACTATGTCTTGTAACATGCAAAGGTATATTTTAGACATAAATATA
Organism: Theobroma cacao; assembly: GCF_053813885.1. NCBI lineage: Eukaryota > Viridiplantae > Streptophyta > Magnoliopsida > Malvales > Malvaceae > Theobroma > Theobroma cacao. The sequence continues at coordinate 116,058 of NC_142648.1, forward strand.
CCTCTTAATGAAAGGGTTGTTTTCTTAAAGAAGAACATTTACAAAGTCTATATAAAATACTTGTTGTCAACTATTTTAATACATAAGAAAAAAACAAGGCAAGAGCAAAAAAATAAAAGCAAAATAAATCTTATGATATGAAAAAGTCTTGAACACTTTGAGTTCTTACCATCGACCAAAGGTATCTAAAGTTTTATAATCTACTTGTTACAAAAAGCAAGCTCTAAGACTAAACAATTTTTATTGTTTTATATATATAAAAATCCACTTTCAGTTATTTGTTGGAAAGTTTATTTAAGAAATAATATCATATAAAAAATTTACAATAAAAAAGATATAAGTATATTCAACTTGCATTTTAATACATAGATAATTTTAAAAATTAATATTACATTTTCAATAAAATACTTACAAATTAAACACTGTAATGTTATCTTATCAACATTTTAATCACACTTTTCTTAATATACCAAATGTTACTATATTATCTAATTAGTAATAATATTTTTTACAATCATATTATTTGTAATTGCATTGATGTGACTACATTGTAACACACCAAATGCAACTTTAGATCGAATTAAAATGGGCTTAAAAGATTGCTTCGGTTAAAAAGACACATTATAAACCCAATGCTAATCTTAATAAAATATTGAGGCCGAATAAAATGTGGACATTTGAAGGCCATTTGAGTCCAAGTCCCAACCAAAATAGGCTTTCAAGATTGATTTGAGCAGCCCATTAAAGAATATCCATAATCCATGCACATCCCACTGAGCACAAAAGCTAATCAAATGATATGCTCACTTCTCTTACTGTTTTACATATCATCATCATCATCACCATCATAGATAAAATATGAATATCTGCAGCATAATACGATCAAAATATAATTTTATATACACCGTTCAAATATACATATGAACAAATTCCCATCGGAAGGGGCTAATTTTACAATGATCTTATCTGAGAGCACCTCTTAAGTACCGCTTTGTGGTTGATATCCTTCTTCGACATATTCATAACGCCTGACTGCTCATCAACTTTGTCAATAAGAAGCTTAAGCATTGGAACCTTCGAAAGGGTTCTGCACGACCCCACCATGATCAACTTTTTCTGTACAGTACAGTGAATCATAAACCAGGACTTGTCTGTAAGCCTGTTTAGCTTAATTTTTTTTAACTTAAAAATTATTAAGAAGAAAAATAATAATTTTTAAAATTAAGTTAAAACTGTTTGATAAAATAAATTATATATTTTAATTTTATTTAAAATTACTATAAAAAATATTCATGTCACATTTAATCATCTAATAAACCAATACGAAATAAATTTACTTCGAACTTATATACGATTTCAAATATTAAAATAAAAAAAAAACCATACAAAAACAAAACAACTCTCAAACAGGTATTATAACCAACTCTTTCTTCCACTATGCTGTATTAACAGATGAATTTAACTCAGAAAACTGTGATAAAAGCTACCTTGGCTCGTGTTAGAGCAACATTAATCCTATGCCAGTCTGCAAGCAGTGAAGAAGAGCATTTTCTAGGATTCTCATTAGACCTAACAAAGGACACCAGTATGCAGTCCTTGTCTCTTCCCTGTATTATGGTAAATTACAACAGGGAATGACACACTAGTTAGTCCATAGAAACTTTTCATGCAATTCCATGCTCAAGAAGATGAAGAATAACACAGGAAAGACAAAAAAGGCTTTTAGCCTAACCTGGTATTTATCAATAGTATGCGTCTCCACAGATGCTATGCAAGCATGTCTGATGAGATTCGCCTGAGAGTTATAAGGGGTAATGATGCCAATATCTTTTGCTTCAATTCCATTGTTAACTAATCCATCCGTTATCTATGTTATACATAAAAGAAGTAGATGTCTTGCATAAAGTTGCATACTGGTCACATCAACAACACAAGAATTGCAGAAAAGCATTTCAGAGTCAAATGAGGATCTTACCTCTGCAATTATATAAGCTTCCATTGGATTATTCACAGTTTTATGGTCTCTAGCCTCGAAAGCAGGCAACAAATCTAAGTCATGGAAAACACTCTGGTAAGAGTTCAAGACATACAAGTATACAACATATCATATATAAAAGATAATAATTTTCAAACCTGTGTTAACAAAAATGACTGGCCTGCCTGGATTTAGAACCTGCAACCATGACTAAGTGTAAGTTTTAAATATCCTATCTAAATAAGTTTTGAAAGGAAAATGCTAATTTAAGTATCACAAACAAGAAGATTGAGAAATCACTCTTACAGCTTTTAGCCAAGATGAACAAGAAGCGTTTGGTCTTGAAAATTTGAGTTTGGCATTAGCTACTTCAGGGGAACCACAACGCAATCGATCACCATATACCAATGCATTTGAAAGTCCCATAATGCTTTCACACATACGATACTATAGAAAAATAATTTCATAAATTCATGCAATAGAAAAGTGCCAAAAGAAAGAATTGAAATATATAAATTTTGGTTGTCTCTAGAGGAAACCTGGCTTTGTAGTGGTGAAATTGCATGTGGATGTGCTTCTGATAGTATGCAAAACAAACTTATTCCCATTCCATTCTCTCGAGCCTCTGCACTCTGGAAATCAATCAGCATTGCAATGTTAAAGAGCTTCAGGTCCTGCCACGTAAGTTAAATAGCTAGAACTAATGATGCATGCATACATGCCTGAACCAGAGGAGGCAATTGGTAGTGATCTCCAACTAGCACAAATGTAGAAGCAAACATCAACGGTCCCAGTGATACCTGATAGGGCCATAAATATTTCATTAACTAAGCAGGAAATTAACAAAACATTTGACTTTCAGCATATACAAAATATACTAAACAACATGACAACATCCTCGCATAATCAAATATTAAAATGTGCATTGGGTATACTTTTCTGGGCAGCAAAAGCTCAAAAAATAGATTCCTCAGCATGTAACTTTAGGATTTATTTTCAATTATTTTAGCCTTTCTTTTGTGCTTTTTTTTCCCAGTTTCACCTGCATTTTTTTTTTTTAAAATATCAACTAAAGACTTCTGTTTCTAACTCCATTCTTTACTTTTCTTGCCCCTTTCTCTCAAATTCTAGAGGTCTACAATCTAGATATAGTATCAGTGAACATGATTCATAATTTAAGTGCATAATTGCACTTTCACCATACAGAAATCATGAATGTTAGATTATCAAAATGCATAAACTTGAAGTAATACAAACCGGGAGAGTTGTCTGTCCAGCTTCATCTATAATGCAAACATCAAATTTCTTTCCAGAGAGGAATGGACTAGTGATGCCCAAGCAAGTGACGGCAACAACTTTGACTTTGTCAAATTTCACTTTAATTTCTTCAATGCTACTTAGGTTCATTCCTGTCAGAAACAACTTATTACATGAAGTAAATATCAAGTAACATGCTGATTGCAAATCGTTAATGACATACTCTCCTACCTGAAAAACAATGCCCCTTAATTTCCTCATGCACAGATTCATGTCTTCCAATGCGTACAAAATCAATGCTCTGCATTTTTTTTAATTTCAATAAGGAAAAAAAGAGAAATAACTCAGAAAATTTGCTGATTCATCATATGTGAAATTCAAAGTTGATCCACCTAATTAGCCTTCAGTGACAACAGTAGAAACGGATGACAAGAGAAGTTAGTGTCTAGAAAAATCTTGGAGAAGTAGCGATAATGTCAAGCATCACATTGCAATGCTTACAAAATGAAATCGTATTTTGAGACTTTTTAAATGGCAATGTAAATGAAAAAGGAAATAATAAGATAGAAGATGACTCAATTTAAACAGTGAGGAATAGAATATTTCCTACAACTTCAACATGATATATACATTAAAAAGTACCTTAATCACACTTACACAAAGGAAAAGAATGTATATATGTATGAATGAGTTTGTACAATCCCTGTTATCACATCTGTTTTCTTGGAGTCATAGCAGTTTTCTTCCTCTAAACCATTTTTCTTACATGCAGACACACCTAATATGCTAACTTACCCATTTCACCAATCTTGTATAGCTATGCTATACGCATATTGATTTTGCAACTTAAGGAGTTCTGCATGCTGGAATTACGTGCACCAATAAATTGAAATGACTATGCAAGAAAGCTAACACCTCGAAACATAACAAGACAATTTGAGAATAAAGATGACCTGAGATTTTAATTTGATGAGTAAATTATCAACTGCGGAGTTTGTGTAGGATGTAAGCAAAATGGATGCACCTCTCATCAACAAGGCTTTTACAGCATGTACCATTGTAGATGTCTTGCCCGTTCCAGGCATTCCTAGAATTAGAGCATAATCCTTTGCTGTAAGTATCTGAAAAAGGAAAAATGGATTTGCAGAATAAGTAACAACGCATTTTCTTTAGAAAATGTTAGGTCAACTGGGAATGTTTCTTTTTGAGAGATAAAATAGGTAAAAAGTCATGTTAACCGGGAAGTGGAAACCTTGAGAATAGCTCTACGCTGATCATCATTTAAGCTCTTCTCTGACCACACATAAGATATTGCTGGATCTTGGCTGAATATGCATCCACTGTCAAATCTAGGAGCCTGCAGTAGGCAAAGCAACATACATAGAAAGATAAATAATAAAAAAAAAAAGACATTACATTATGCAAAAAGCTATATAGAAAACAATATGAGAGAGCAAGAAGCATTCACCGCAAGGTCAACAATCATCTTCCTGAGATGAGAACTTTGCTCATTTTGTAGAAAAATTTGAATAAGGTTGAACCTTCAATGATAACAAGGAAACATAATGAACATAAACAAAGAATATTTCTTATCTCTTGACAGTCCAGATGCCACAAGAGAATAGAAGAAAATAATAAAAATGGTCAAAATTTAACTATAATGCAGAAATTACCGCATAATGGAAAATGAGGTCATGACTTCATCCTTGTCAATCCGCCAGACCTCCTGAAATAGTTTCTCCGTCATTGAAGACAAATTACCCCCAGGTAGCCTTAAACACTTAGAAAAAGAAACCTGACTTCCACCAAAGCAAGACAATCTAAAAGCGTTAGACCAGTTTGAATCTGATTGTTTAAGGATGGTTAACATTAATTTCTGAGCCACTTTAGCATGCATCCTATGACATCTTGTAGATGATGTTACTGCTAATAATCCAATTCCATAGTAGTAGCACAGGAAACTTTAAGCTTACAGAAACACGGACAGGACTGATTTCCACAATGACCCCACTTGCTACAATTTGATGACCAGATTCCGTGCTAAGTATCTAACAACCAGAAATCAAATAACAAATAAATATTGTTGGCAATGAGAATTTGGATGCAACATCATGAAAAACAAAATTTACGAAAGAAACTGCTCATCACCAGTATTACGAAAAAGAAGAAATGGTTCATGATGTTTCTTAACAAGCTCTAGTCAAAGACAACCAAAGTGTAGCAGAAGAGTGTGGACAGTGTTTCAGATTTTCATGGAATCAGAGCAGCAAGAACGTACAACAGAAAATTAAAACTATACAACCTCCCAAAAAACGCAAACATGATGCATTGCAGATGCATAACAATCATTTTAGATTCACTGCAAGATTTTAAGGCATACAACTTAAGGCAGAACAACTAAAAGATACATTAAGATAGGAATGATCAAGCAGAAGAAATGCAAGAAATACCTCAATATTAATTCTTTAAGTTGGAATTGTAGTGTAAATAAAGATGAAAATGGATTATTAATGTGATGAGATATTTAATTAGAAAAATTTGAAAGAGAAATAGTTTTAGTAACATCTTGGAAGCACATTAAAGAGAAACCTGAATGAAAATAGTAATTAAATCTTAATAAGCACTGCTTAACAAAAAAAAATCTTAATGTTCACTTTGTGCCAAATGAGCAGTAGCATTCAGCTGCGTTTCTGTGATCTAAAGGCTTGTTAGACGAGTAATCATACCACATAATCTCCACATTTAAGTGTGCAATCCAAATCTTTGGTCAGAGAAGAGGCAGCACTAATAGGATTTCTATCAGATCCATTTAGATTGGAAGCAGGTGAATGTCGACACACAAAATGATAGATGAATCTATTTTCTTTGTGAGATTTCTGATGTGGAAGTTCATCAAGAACAAGAGAAGAAAGGCAACCAGTACAGTCGTCACTCTTCAGATTACGAGAATGCCAGAGATCTTTCTTTACAAGCTGGAATAGTGAAAAAAAAATTGTTCAAGGTGAAAAGCTTGATCAATTTATTATCTGTGCTGCTTTGGAGTAATCAAATCACCTGCATCTCTTTAGCTTCTAGGTCAATCAACCGATCCCAATGTCTGAGGAAAACACCATGAGCATTTGAAAAATGATGTACATGTGAATCAAATACATCACCTAATCCACTACTCTCTGTGTCACCACCAAGTGCCTGCAGCAATTAAACAAAATGGCCAATAATAAAAACAACTTGATACTCAGAGTGAGGAACTGCGGCTCATAGAACCATAAATGAAAATCTCGATTACGCTTTCTCCAAGGAATTTGACTTCCTCATGTGCAATATTTTGACAGGATAGCCGCAAAAGAACAGGAATCTACCTTATAGGGATAGCAAATTTACCTTATGATAGATGGTACAAACATCAAGATGGCGACAGCCTTTGCACATGCTTGGAATCTAGGATAGCAATATTAGTAGAATTTCTGTTGAGTATCAAGTAAAAACTTCTCTACCATCATATGGTTTTGATAATTCAGTAACAGGCATACCTGTAACATTGGGGGCAATTGTTGTGTTGTTAACGCCTTAAGAATATCATTTGCAAGCTCATTGCGACGCATGATTAACCCAACCAAGTCAGATCTTCGAACTACAATTCCCTACACAAACCATCAACAGATGCTTAGTGGCCTTGAAAAGTAGAGATCAATAGAGGACAGAGGGTAACTACAATTCCCTACACAAACCATCAACAGATGCTTCATGGCCTTGAAAATAGAGATCCAGAGGACAGAAGGTAGCTTACTTACTTGTGTCTGATCTGACTGGAGATAGTATAGAAGGCCAGAATCAATACATTTTAGGTACCTAAAAACAAGACGAGTAAAAAGTGAAGAAAAGAATCATTACTCAGCAACAACAACCCCACACCACTGCTGCACCCAAAACACACAGAAGGTAAAAAGAAAAGTAAAAGGAATAAGATGTAAATACCTTTCAGACATAAGGAGAGTGTACAAGATCACTTGGGCACAGTGTTCCATAGATGACTGCATTAATGACAAGGATAGGTCAAGGACAATGAGGTCAAGAAAGGGGTTTGGAAAATGCCATGTGCATGTTTCAAGATATGATCCCAATATAATTGCTTCCTTTTATTACTTGCCTGGCCCTTAGGCATTTTTCCAGTTTTAAACTCTAGAGGCATAATCTTCTCGTTGTCTTCTTTTCCACCTGACTCAATCTTCACTCTGACTGAAACATCGATCATTCCTTTCAAACCATACTTTGGGGCCCATGCCATTTCCTCAATATCAATCACCTACAATTAGAATGAAATCAATACATATAAAAATACTTACTTCTTCACATGAAAACTTATAATGACCAAACACTATCAGTTCATTTTATGAGTTCAGATTTAGTATAAAAGAAAAAATCTAGGAGAGTTGGACTCAGCCAGTGCAACTAAAGACAAGCCAAACAAAAAAAAATGCAAAAATAGGTGAAAATGCACACATATCTTCAACATTGAGTTGTGACCATATTTTGAATCCAGGAAAGTTTTCAGGATACTGTAGTGCGAATGCATGAATACATAGGTATGATTCTCATCTAAATATCGACAATATCCAAGAGCATGCATATCCAAAAAAAGGCTGTAGTCAATGCAAAGATGCATATAATGCATAGGAATCATGTATAAGAAAGGCTGAAGGAGATGCTAACCTCGAAAATATTAACCTTTTTTGGCCCATTATCAGATCCAAAATCTACAGTGGGGACTTTTGGGTCCTGCCAAAAGTTAAATTTACTCAACAATAGAAAGTTATCATACAGTAATCATCTGATATGCATACAAAGAGATTTTATATAGTTAATTACAGGATGCAATTGTCTCTTAAATTCTAAGGTGCCTGGTACATCAACCTCCAACAAAGAGAAATGTATCTGTGACATATATATTGCACCTTACAATCACCCCAGCCACCCTTCAGCCGGGAGGTCACTGACCCACATGATGACGAAGCCAGCCTTCAGGCTTGTGCATTTAGATGCAGGATCCTCAAAGCCTATATGACTAAGTGTGTAGAAGAACACAAGGTAATTAACAAGAAACAAGTAACAATAATGAGAAAATATCAGCGCACCTCTGAATCTTTGAAGAGGACAATCCAATTTACTAGTTTTGGAATAGCTTCAGTCAAGGTTTTATATATTTCATTTTCATTTACTGCAATTAAGCATTAAAAAAAATAGAATCAGGATTCAGATAATGATCCCTAAGATCTACTGCTAACATGTCATTGAAACATTATCAAAAACTTAACAAAATGTGGATAAGATTTTACAAGTCCAATGGACTGATGAACCTAGATGATCTTGCCAGCGAGAAATTGGAAAATGGTAAAGGAACATTTATATAAATCTCCACCTCCACATGCATACAAGCTCTCCATGTTCTTCTGTAGCACTAGTCTTGCATATTCTTCCAAAAAGTGTATTGTAGGGGCCTCCTTCACAAGTCCTGCCTGTAAAATAAAAGAAAAGTGATATGCCTATAGATAAAATCTAAAAGCTAGTTATTTATAGGGGGAAATTAATATGAAGTATTGGACAATTTAATAAGATAATATGATAGCTTTTCCGATCCCAAGACCTGAAAAATTTGGTGGAGCAAGGTGCCGATAAGAGCTGCAGTTGAATGCTCATTGCATCGTAATCTCTCATCTAGGACAGTTCGCCTTGGGCAACTGAAACTAGCTGCAACCTAAATTGTTTTTGATTTATTAGAAGAGAAACAATTTGGTTTTAAATACCCACATGCGTCTACTCAACCAAAATTAATATAACAAGGGTAGCTGAGTGCAGCCATGATTACAAAATCCATAAGAATACATGTCACATGAAAATGCATAAAATTAAAATTTGAATAAGTGGAGGACACTTACCCGAGTTCCAGAGACCAGAATATCTGGATGAAGAATAAGAAAATTATTTTCATGATCAACATTACACTTTCCCTCATCATCAAATTCACCAATGACATTCACAGTGTCTCCTGGGGCAACAACAGTATAAGACCTGAGGTAATTGTTTCAAGGAAAAGTGAGAACATAACCTCCCCAGTGGCAACCAATCAAGGAATGTGAAAGCCAGAACCAAAAATTCTTTAAAATTTTCATCAGAAGATCAAGAGCATATGACCATTATAGCAAAAACACTGATGAAGAACCATGCAAAATGCCACTAGAGATGGGTCAATAAGCATGTAGAGCAGCCACTTGACATTATTGAACATTAGTAAAACCCTAGCACTCTCTAGCCTTATTACATCTACATCAAAGTTTTATTCGACAATTCTATTAATAAAGCTGGAAAAAAAAGTGGGCATGATCTGAAAAGTGCATTTCTGAACATTGCTCAGGTAAATATCGAGAAATTATTGAAAGTAAACTGATTTTGAAATAATGTCAAAACTATTGAATAGTTGATAGCACATTCATTGAACTACATACCACTCTTCCCACAAATAAACGGCGCGCTCTTCCCCACATTTCTCATTTACCAAGCGAAGAACCTGAGAAGCAATGTTAATAATCCCCTTCACAGTCCAATGAAGCATTAAGTGGTTTGTGATTATGGCACAGTAAAAACCTTATATGGGCATTGTAAACCAACAGACTCAGAAAAAGTTCGCTTTTCAGATACCTTCAGCAGAGATATAGTTGCAAAAAAATCAGTATCCAAGAATATATTGTTTCCTTCATAAAAGGTTACTTAAAAAGAAAAAAGAAGGGAAAAAAAGGCATACCTCCAACACTAGGAAATAACCATTAGAAGATGTTTCACTGACTTCGTGTGGTGGGCCCATTCCAGCTCCTTTTACTACTGAATCAGCTATTACAGGCATTTCGTTGGGCTGTCCATCTTGGGCGTCAGATGAATATGGCTCTGATTCAGTGGAAACAAAATCCTCAACAGAAATGACATCTTCTACTTGATCTAGAAGTGCAAGCAATGCCTATAAGAGAAAATAGACAAATGAAGATGAACAACAATAAAAACAGGAAGATAATTGAATGCTAAAGGTTAAAAGGAATAGGTAATTTAAGTAGTGTGGAAACTTTTTTGATAATCTATGCAACAACATAATGTATACCTAAAATGTAGCAGTAAATAAACTTCCATTTTTGTTATATAACAATCAGATGTGAAAGCAAGGTACGGAAGTATGTTAAGATAAAGATATGAACATTGAGAAAGCATTTTAAAGTGAAACCTTTTTGTGCTGCCTCAAACCCAACTGGTCAGATGTAATACCATTAGTAAGCTGCATTTCAGTTAAGGCGTAAGTCAGAGAGAAGACAAATTACAGAACCAGCATTTCTAAGAAAATTCAAAAAAAAAAAATGCAGGTAGTATGACCTTCAGTCACTTTCCATTTGAAGAGGACTAGTTTTGGTCCAAAACCAAAGAGGAAACAGGAAAAAAAAATAAAGAAAAGCGTTACTATGAAACCAATTACTACTAATTACCTTATCAGGACAATATGGTAGCGATGGTGGAGTGCGGAATGGACTCTGTCTACTTGCTAAAGAAGTTTTCTCATCAGCAATTCTCTCACTGACCTCTGTATCCTGAAATGGGTTCGCTCTTTTTAACCCAACCCTGTTGTCTGAAACCAAAGATTTTTTATCAGCTTTGGGAGAAGGCGAAGAAAGCCACTTGTCAACCTTAGCAGACATATTTAGACCCTGCAAAGTGCAGTGCATCGATTTGTTATTAATTCAACAAAAAAAAAAAGGCATTTGATAGAAACCAAAAAAAAAAAAACATGCCTTGTTTTGGGAGCATTGGTTTATGCTGAAAGAGTCGTGCTTCGAGGAATCAGCCAATACAGGCATGTGCTTTGAGAGTGCTTGAAGCCGTTCGTTGACCGGAGATATCTTCCATGTCACCACATCCCCTCCATCATCTTGGCTCTGCTTTATCAACTACAATTCCAATTCTGCCCGTTAGTTTAATAGACTATGAAGAAAGAAATGGAAAAAGGAGGGAAAAAAAGCTGAGAATTTGTTTACCATTCCAGGGGAAAAATTGAAGCGCTTCAGAGACGTAGACTTGGAGACTGAAGGCGACACCTCAACATTAACATCAATGGCAGGTGGCTTATCGGCAGAGGAATCAGAATCGATTTTAGGGTTTTGCGACGCAGAATGAGAGACGACAGCGCTGCTAGCGGCTTCAAGTGGTAAAGGCAAAGCAGCTGCATTGGCGTTGGAAGAGGATAAAGGGTTATGGTCTGGGATAGGAGACTTAGGGGCTGCTGAAAGGAGGGCGTTGGGAGGAGAAGATGGGTGGTTGTGGGTAGCTACAAGGGCGTTTTGAGTATGGCGTTCGAAGAAATGTTGGATGCCGAACTTGGACGGTTGAGATTGTTGATTTGAAACGTTGGGCTTCTTGGATGAGGAAGAAGAGTTAATCTTTCTTCTGGGAGGCATTTTGGGCTGATAGGCAGAAGCAAGCTTTCCAACTCAGTTAGCGCTGGCAGCAGCATAGTGAGAGACAGAGAGATATAGGGGTGGGACGAACACAACCATTTTCCCGCCAAAGCAGTTATTTTTGGTTTTTCTCGCGTTGAATAAGAATTGATATTGGTCCGGCCCATTACAACAAACCCAAACTAAACATCCCCTAGGCTATCTACCTCTTGTTTGTTTTTTAATCTTGTCACCTGGAAAGGAAATGAGACGAATTGTCTGGTATGGTATAGATTAAATTCATTCTATTTTCCAAACACTTTCTAAACCTTTCCATCGGAGTTTTGGTCACATGACAACAAACCTTATTAATTTTGAAAAATCATAAAAAGTAACAATTCTATCAATTTCAGACAATCAAACAAACAACAAACTCTGAGGAACAGGCTATGGCCTAGGTAGGCAGGCCCCAACCTCTCAAGGAGAAGAAATGTAGGAAGTTGGGGAAGATCATAGTATGTTGGCAGAAGCCATAATGGAATTATTACTTGTAGCCAATTTCTCACGACTGCCCAGAAAAAGAATGCTGCTTCCCCATGCCTGACTGACCCTACTGTTGTGACTTCTGTGGATATATAATGCGATCAAGAGGATCCCATGTACTCTACGTGACAAGCCACATGTAGAAGGCTGTCCAGAGCGTGAGAGAGAATGCCGCCACCACATAATTCCAAAGCATAAGTACAGAAAATTCCCTCTCACCGCTTCCTAGCATCTGGCTTATTGTACCTGCATATGTTAATGTGCCAAACATCAATAAACCAACAATTCCATTATATATTTACCACAATTGTTAGGCCATCTCACCACTTTTTCACACACACATACACACAATGACAATGGTTTTCTTTGTGTGGCACTTGTTATCTCCAAGGCCCTTGAAAAGCTATCTGATAAAAGTCACCTCTTTTAAGCCTCAATATTGGTTTATACAACATAGAACTAGCAGAGAAAACTATCATTAAGTCTTTACCTATGTTCACTGCGGGTGGAATGGCATACTGTAGCAGAGGAGTGAACTGATAAAACGAGTCCGACTCCACTACACCTATATAGCTCGCAGCTTTTACAACAAGAATGCCAGATGCAGGCAAAAGAATAGTCCTTATCACGATAATGCCCACAATAAGAGATGCCCCTACTCCTGATCCTCTCAACCCTGGAGGGGGTAAGTTAGGTAGACTCGTAGTTATTCAGATTCAGAAAGAGCGATTAATATATATAGAAGCTATGCCCTTATGGTACACAAGAGCTTGAATAATACCTGCTTAGCAAATTACCTTTTAGAAGATTTGCTCCCACTATCAGGGTAATGAAAGGGATTCCTGCCTCTCTACACATCAGATAATGAATATAGAAACAACCAAATTATTGACGGATGTACTGCATCAAAGAGTACATTAAGACTATATATTCCAACTATCTTTGTTCTCTACACAATATTGTCTAAATTACATACTGTAGTTATTAAAATACTTAGCCAATGCTACACAATATTGTTCGATGAGTATGCCAGGAGAAAATTAAACGAGCATTGGCAACATAGACACACAGAGAGAGGCAGATATGTCCACCTGCATGCATACGCTCGTATGGCACATGCACGAGTACTCAAATAGAGGGAGAGATAGAAAGGACCAACGGACAATGATAGAGGCCTTGGAAGCAAAACAGTGTATTTGTCGGGATTTGTACGTACCCTATCAATTCTGTGGAACTGTAGATGACATGTAGCGCAGCACTATCACCAATCAGTGCCTTTCGAATTGGAGAGACTATTCCGATAATAAACCCAACAATCTACAAAAGAAAGCACCAAACTCTTTTAAGTTTCCTCCGTAGCATGAGCAAAATGCAGACATGCAGACAAGAAGCGGTTAATACAGCACTTTATTTCACCCTGCCAAAACCGACAAGTAAATTTTGAAGTCGGAACCTCTATATATTACTGTACTCATAGTCATTGCCACCATGACAAATTAGGTAATACTACATAGAATCTTTTTGTCTCCTTTCCCCTCCAAGGCTCCATCATTTGTCTAATCTGTCTTTAAGTTTGCAAAGGTCAAAGCAGCTACATGTACATATTGTTAAGCAAGGTAATAGGTCTACTAAAAGTACTCTACATGTTGGGTTTATAATACCAGTTAGAAGTATTGACCAGTTTCCAATAATACCATTGTTAGGAAATTCAAGAAAAGTTGATCGCTAAACCAAATGACTGCAGTGCCAAAATGAAATGGACAGATATTGCTACCTAAACTGAATTAAATGCCAGATATTGCTATCTATACTGAATTAAATGCTTCTTTCTTCAGTGCATTTTACTAAATAAGCACTTACACAAGGTACGTAGGGAAGAAGGAAATTAGTTTCTTCCTTAATTAACAGCATGGAAATGCGACTTTCACACAAGATAAGCAAGGCAAATGAAATGAGCATATACCGCTGCAATTGTAGATGGTGCAAAAATCATCTTCAAGCTCTTGCTTCTAATAACGGCCATAAAACATTGCTTCATCTTTCCAAAAGTTGAAATCTAAGAAACCATCATGAGAAAAATGTTATTTCGATAAAGCAAAAACCTCAAGCATCCCTTCCACCATTCTCCAAAACAAAAGAAGAACATCGCCTTACCCTTAGTAAAGGAAGATTATATATATGTACAGGTTCACCATATATATACACACGTCCTAGACTCCAAAAAAATCTAGTTTAGACTTTAGACAAGATCTCTCTGTAAACAGAATTCATAGAGACTAAAGGGGCTACCTTCAGAAGAATATAAGAAATCCAAGTTACTGGGTTAACAAAGTTATAAAAGAACATGAATAAATGACTAGCAGAATACATGACACAACTGATGATCATGCACAGAGTTAGAATAACTCTTAATTCCAATATTAGTCATATGAACAGAGTTAGAAATCAGATTTTCCTTCTGGTTTCTAATGGTTCAGATCATATTCATTGCTATTTGCTACCAATAATCTCTTTATAGCTTCTTGAGAAAAAAATGTTAAATCGGAGGGGAAGGGGATGGCAAATGTAATAGAAATTGAATAATTGTATTCAAAGCGAAAGTGGAGTAGTAAACCTTCTCTTTCCCCTCATCCCCAATTTGAGGCAAGTCAACTTGATATATGCTGTCGCTAGGGCATCCATTTGAAGAAAGTAAAGGTTCTGTGTAAGTCTCTGAGAGTATTTCTGTGGTTTCTCCAGATGACTTTACGGTGATTGTACAGTCATTTGTCTTGATTTCTTCAACGTCACAGTTTGCAGACACCCGCATAATAAAGTACAAAATAGACCAGACATATATTGCTTGTATCTGTATTATTAGCAATAAAATTACATGCTCATTACTATATATAGCCGCAAGAAAAACTAAAGGAGTTTAAAAAATGCAGAACTGATATATAGCTGCCTCGAAATTATTTAAGGGAAAGGAATGTGTCCTAAAAAAAATTTGACAGCAAGACAATTCATTCAAAGTTACTCGATGAGAAATCAAAAGATGCACTACATAATGCCCCCTATTCTACTAAGCAGTAGACAAGAAATCGGGCCAGGCATTGGGTGACCTCTAATCTTTCATCACAAACATGTCATATTACTACACTTCTTTGGACAGTCATGGATCAAAAGTTTTCGACAATATCGCTAGAGAAAGTGAAGCATAAGCCTCTCCCTACGCAGCGCAGGTGGATGAATCTCCAAATGGACTATTTGTCTCTTCACAGATTGCTGGAAGTATGATAAGAAGCATGTTTCCCAAATTTGCTGTGCACATCAAACACACAAGCCTTAAATTTCAACTTTGGGGCAATGAAGCAGAAAGAAAAAACATAATGAAGGCATTTAAAGATGCAGGTGGTGAACAACTTGGAACACAAGCTCAACATAAGAAAAGGGGATTTCGAGTTCTTGCTAATGTGCAATCTGGTACCCAACTTATCTCCTATTTCATTTTTGTTTTCTTTTCCTCTGTCAAAGAAAGAAAAAAGTAGACACTATGATCTCAGGCTTAATGTAAGTATTGAGTATGAGTCTCCTGCACGAGTGACAGTAAGTTGAATTTCTATATCCTGTGTCAGATTTGTTAAAGCCCAACAAGACCCTCATTTGTGTTTGTCAAATTTCTTCTTCTTGAAGTTTTATAGTTTCGTTGTTTCAGAGGTAAGGTATGGCTAACATTAGGCTGCACATCGGCCGCCTATTACCAGTTATGATTCCTTTCTATTTGTCCTCGTTCCATGCATCATTATCATAAAAAAACGACTGAAGAAATCTTCTTACCTGCAGAAGAGCAAGCGATTACAAGGCCCTGTAGGTGTCGAGGAGTTCTTGCAATCTTTACAAGTATCCATCTATCACGCCTCGGATCCGAGACATGACAGACGCCGCATACCTGTAAGGTATAATCCTACAGACATGTAAGACTATAAAATATATATCTTAAACCATTACTAAAGAGATTGATTTACCTAAAGAATTTAATATTTATCGATAAAATTTTCAAAGATCATAATTCGAAAATATTCAAAATTAAATCTCCAAAACCATAAAGCTACTAAGTCAAGATAAAAATCTGAATACTAATTAAAATAGTTCGATGTTCATAATATTTAAGTAAATCCTAGACAATTTAAGTGCTACTAAATTAAACACCACTCCTCGAAATTCCCGCGTGGTTGACCAAATCATAACTTGAAAAAAATTTGAAGGAAAGAGTGAGTCCAACTACTCAGCAAATAACTAACATCCCTTCAGTTGGATTAAGCATGCTTAAAACATTTAGACTAAAATATCATTTACAAATACCGAGACAAAATATTGGGTAATTTTATTCAGAATCATATACTTCAAAATTTACGCATTCAAATAACAGAACAATTATATTCACAATATTTAACTTTTAATGATCTCCCGTAACATGCTACGACCACACTTAACTCCTGTAGCACAGGTTAGAAATAGAACCACAATTAACCCCGGTGGCACGGGTCAGAAGAAGCAACCATTGGCTGCACTGAACAGATATCACAGATACCACTATTCTATAACCGGTGGTACGGTTGGGAGATCGATCTCTAATCACATAATATATGTCGACATGGCCAACATGTAACCCTCATTGGCAGGGTCAGAGTATAGCCATACTAGGAGACAAAACAAAAATATATATATATTTTTAGATTACTCAAATTTCATAAAATAATATATCAACTTTCTCAAGCAAATCTCATATACCTCAAAAGCATATTCCTTTTAGACTAAATATTTATGTTTATATTCGCAAAAACATATATGTATACATTATACAAAGTCATATATAAATTTCAAAATAAAAAATCATACTTTGCATAAGCTACATTCTAAATCCAACATATAAACTTATATACATATACATTTTGCATGCTCAATCCAATAGTAATAAATCATATAACGAAATATTATATCTTATGTACAAATTCAGATTGAGGCTAATTTTTAAGATGTAAAAACACCGAAGGGATATCAGTCACTTACCTGATCTCGTTAATTTCACTTTCAAGTAGTAAATCCAAAAATCTTCTTAGTAGCCTAATATTTCGAGAAACACATACATACAAAAATCAGAACTAAATTTGCAAACAGATCCTACAAGGTGACTTTCCATTGACCATCCTAAGCACTTAGGGTGTGTAGCGATTTCTATTATAATTTAAAAATATTTTTGGTTAGTAAGATAATATTTTATTATTATATATATTTTTCAATTAAACAAAATTTTCAATAAGGTTGAAAATTAAACTTAAATCATAAAATCAGTAAAGATTTTAAATTTCAGATAGAGAAATAATACTAATTTCACTTGTAAAAATCATATTTATAATGATTAATTTCATAAATTTTGATATTTTAATAAAATCTACTAATTCAAGAAATAAATTTATAAAATATAAAGATACATACTTCTTGACATAAAAATACAGTAAAAATCACATACCCAATATTTATGAAATTTACAGTAGAATTTATCACATATTAATTAAAATCAAATTTTAAAACAATTTTAAAAAAAACGATTTTCTGTTTTCTGGAATTTCCAGAATCTGTATGGCCATTTGGCTTATTTCAAGCTCTCATAACTTTTGACCCGAATTATTTCCAGTGATGAAATCAACACCAATTTGAAGTATTCATATCATACTACAAGACCAAAATTTGTTTCGGTTAAAAAGACCACAAAACTCCTAAGTTTCGAAAGCCAAAATTCAAGAAATCATAACAGAATACCTAGATTTTTGGGTTTTTCAGTATCAACGAGCCTACTTTGAGGCTTTAATTCTCTTAACACAGGAAGCTTCTGACCGAGCCATTGACTCCAAATAAAACCTCTCATTTCATACTACAAAAGCCCTCAAAGAAAAGACCAAAAATGTTCCCGGAATATGGAGTTCCGGTGACCCAAAATTGGGCTGTCAAAACTGTTAAAAATCAAGTTTCTAATTAATTTCAAAAATTCATAACTTCCTAACCATAAGGCCAAATGAGATGTTACAAAAACCATTGGAAAGATCTTTTCAAGACCTTTCCATTGGTACCCATCATGCTGTTGGAAAGTCATCGAAAAAGTGTCGGATTTAAATAAAAGGTAAAAAATGTAATTAATTTAGAATTTTTATATCCAAACTATAAAAATATAATTCCAAACATACCTTAATCAGTAATCTTTTTTCCTTTTTTTTGTCTTTCTTCTTCCCTGGTATTAAGCTTTTTTGACTGTCTGTTGTTTGAATTTGATGAATAAATTAACGTAAATTGTTGTCTGTTCTTTTAAAACTTATAAACTATCTAATCTCACTAACTTAAACGTAATAATAAACTGATTTTAATTCCACTAACTTAAACGTGATAAGTAAACTGACTTTAATAAAACTTTTTCATTTACTTAAAAATCCTTTTTTTATTTCCTAATTATTAAAGCACCAAAGATCATAACTACAAATAAACGAGTGGGAAATATACTTCAAGTTTGTTTAGGTAATAAAGTGATCATAAATGAACTCACCGGGTAGCCAAGTTCTCAATAGTGATGGTATCAGCAAGACTGCAGCCGATGAGAGCAGGAAAGAAAACATAAAACACCAGCTGCTCATAAGAATTTGTTATAATGAGTCCTTTGTCTATACAAGT
The DNA here is from genome assembly GCF_053813885.1 of Theobroma cacao. Taxonomy (NCBI): domain Eukaryota; kingdom Viridiplantae; phylum Streptophyta; class Magnoliopsida; order Malvales; family Malvaceae; genus Theobroma; species Theobroma cacao. The sequence continues at coordinate 134,997 of NC_142648.1, forward strand.
ATTTGTAATGAACTTAAAAATAAACACTCATGGATACAATATATCCCTCCATTTAGGCAAGGGAAAGATGTTAGTAATAACTATTGAAAAATGCTTCACCAGCTATATAAAATATACTTGACAAATCTCCTCACTCTGTTGTGGCAGAATTTGATTTTCTTCTTTCGCAGCACTGTAAATATCTGTGACTTTTATTTTGGTCAATGTAGTAGTCGCAGCGGTGCAGTGTCTGTCAAAGTTACACTTGGCACCATCGGTCTCTTACTTCCCTAGTCCGTAACTGGCCAAGTCTCATGATTCGTTAGCTAAATGTTTTTTTCTACATAAACTATTCCTAGTTGCTAATAAGGATTTATCCTGGCAAGATAAGATTAGATTGCTTTCTTCATTCTTGGTTGAAACTTTTCTTTTCCTTTTTTGTTCACAGCAGGCAGAACCTACTTGCTTGCCATTAGCAAGAATTTGCTTTCTAATATCGCCTTTTAAGCGGTGATGGCGATGAATGGCGGAGCAGCACTCCAGTGTCACTGTAACAGTGATACACATTCATTCCCATACCTCTTTTCAAGTCCCACACCCAATCATTTTCAAGTATTACTTTGTCATACTTTTGTTGCTATTATTATACACATAAAATGTGAACTTGCATTATTCAAATGGCGCCTTGCATCTGCCCCCAAAAGATCAACACGTTCTGTTGCAAGGAATAAGCCAACAGCAATAACCAGCAGTACTTTTATAACTGGTATCACTGATGTAATGAACAAATGCAGCAACTCCATTACACAACTCTGCCAAGAAATTCACTCCTAGAAAGTAAACCCATTATCAAGTTAACATTACATTAAAAATACGTTCTAAAACAAAGGGATAGCACATCAAAGTCCACAGCTAATATATTTTCTCTTGAATTTTTCACCGAAGCACCAGATTGATATGCCTAGTTTCTATCAGAAAAGGCAAAAAGAAAACGAAAAGGTGAGAGATTCTGTGTTCTTTATTCTGTAAGACGGACAGAAAAGAAGGAACCAAGAACATGAAAAACAGAGTACCTCGAAATGCATGGTATTGCTATTGCGGATTGTTAGGTTCTACGACAGAAAATAGCTCAAGCTTTAATTTGCAACAGAAAGAAACAACCTGAACTGCGCATCACAATTAGATGGAACCAAATTTCTTTACGTTTTGTTTGATAGACTGGCAATGATACTAATATAAATTGTGAACTTCAATAGTGACAAATTTAATCAAAGCAGGCAGCTCATGGTAAAGCTTTCACTCCCAGGAGATTGGTCTGGTGGGAACAACTACTTTAAATGGTAAAACAAGTCCAACTAACTTATTAAACTGGACTGGGGAACAGTGATTGTGTTATTGCAATTATAGGTTTCATTGTTAATAATGGTTGCACAAAAAGCTAAATACTGTTGGGAAGGTATGGCTATAAATGTACTATATAGTATATACTAAACAAGTAGCTCCACTTCTTGCCCTTAAAAAGATTTCTTAGGTTTGAATCTTTGCATTATAATCAGGAAAAACATTCCGCACTAGGAAAAGATAAGAATCTTAGAAATTAAGAAAACACAAAGAACGAGTAGCAGAGCTGATGTGAAATTGTTTGCGTCCATGTGTTATAGTAATAAAAAATCAAGAAAAAGTCCTTGTAACACGTTGTTGTTCACTTTTCACCTACAATTCTACCTCCACACCGACCGCTCTCCTCCAGGATCCAGGACCAGCTCGCTTTTACACATAAACCACGTGCCAACACGATGCCTAAATAAAAGCCAAACCAAACAAGGGTCCTCGTTGATTTTGTCTCCGACAAATAAAACATTGACTGCCATAAACCATGCATAATCCGAAATACCATGATATTTTTTATGATTTTGGATCTATCTGAGTCTGACTAAACAGTGATTAACCTCGTCGTAGACTAGCTCATTTCTTTTGATTTTTGACCAATATTTTCCACTGGACACACAGCTTTCCTCCATACTTGACTATGTCATTCACTTTCTTTCACTGCTGGGAAACGTCAATTCTCTCTTGGCCCTTCCACTAAGAAAAGGAAAAGAGCAATTCATGCTTTCTTAGGTTTAAAGCAAAGCCCTAGCCCTGTAACGAATGACGTTAAGTTATTATTTTATTTACTATATTCATATTCATAGTCATAAAAACCTCCTCATTGAAAAATGGAAGGAGGGGCAAGAAACGCAAATATGACATTTTCCGCCAAAAAGAAAAGAAACCCAAAAGACAGTGTGAAAGCAGTGTCAGACTCAGGTCAACCATTTCATTTCATTTCTCACGGCAGCAAAACTGGTCTGAGATCATACTCATAAGCCTCAAGCTACTAATCCGTTTTGTCCATCCACCTACTCTTCTGACGACAGCTGTCTATCAACAGGGTTAAGGTGGGAAAGGGATCCACCAGGGAATGCTTCACAATTACAACAGAAAATAGCAATGCTTTTGGGACATTGGTTGGCTCACATTGGAACCATGGACCTGGGAAGGTTTATTAAGTTGAACGATAGCACGTCCTAAAAGCCAAAAGTAGATCAAGTTGCGTTTACCTTTTCCTCCCAATCCCAATCTAAATTCATTAGCTGCGTTCTTCATGATCAAATTTCTTTAAAAAAGTAGTAGGACTGTAGGAGCTGCCCTAGATTCTCATCAGTTTTAGTAGTAATTATGTTCAAGTAGCTACAAATTTGTGCCAGGGCCATTTCTATTACTTTCAAAAATATTAGAGTAATCCAAAATTTAGATAAGATGATCAAATATATACCTTTAAGAAGCTTGGATAGAATGAACTTCTCTCAATGAGGAAGCTAGGTACAGCAATCTAGCACCACGGTGGAGTGTTTAATCGAAACAATAAGTAAATATGAATAGGTAGTTCCGTTTCTGATACAATTCGTCTTACATAGTTCGCATGAAAGGACAGTAATGGCACCTTCGAATGCCAAGGCTACATATTTGTACTATCTAGCAGTAGAAACAGTGCTGCATCAATGGTTGGTTGAGATATTCGAGGGTACTGAAGCAACATATTTGTACTATCTAGCACTAAAAACAGGTTCTGCATCAATGGTTGGCTGAGTTCTTCTAGTGTACTTCAAAAGCAAAGCTTCTGAGGAAAGACCCGGTACATTTAGATCCCTAAAAATCAAAAAATCAATTTCGTAAATTATTTCTGGGACAAGGAATTTGACGAAACAGATCAATGTATGATACAAAATACAAAATACCTGACATAGGGCTCTAAATCCTTCCACTCCCATTTTGGTCGTTCTTTGAAGAGGATGGAAAAACGTTCTGCAGGAGTAGAGGGCAACGAAGAAACACTGAAGGCATGAACCCATGTTTCTACACCAACCTTCTCGGTCAACACTTCGCCTTCCAACATATCAAAACTGGCCTGCATCTCTTCTGGAATCTTCCGTGTCCACTCCTCCATGAAACTCTCCATCTTCCTCTTCCCTTCTCTCAAGATCTCCCTTGCAAAATGCACACATACTCTTCTTGCATCCATCCTCCACACACCTTTATCCATTACCTCCTCCACCCTACTACCATAGACATGCAAACAATGGTAGGCAAGTTTGCGTGGAAACCCATCTGATTCCAGTACACTCACAACTTCATCTTCAATAAGTGTGTTCAGTGACCAGTCATTCAACACAGAATTGTGCAAAAGCATCCTCAGAATCATGTCCATGTATTTTTGATCCACAATTCTCCAATACCCATCAATCTCCAGAGCTGAAAGAGCCTTTAATCCAGACCTCAATTCATCATCACTAGCCTGAACCATGTTAGTAAGGTCATCCCATGTATACAATCTTCTCATACTTCTCTCCATAAATTCCAAATCCTCCATCACTAATGCCTCATCAGAGCTGTAAAGATTCTCTGAGATAATTGATTTGAGCTTGTCAAGTCTGGGAGCAACCTCAACAAGCTCCATGTTACCAGATGCAACTTTGATAACTGACGCACCAACTTGTTGCTTGTAATCTTCCCCATCACAATCTTGTGAATTTTCGCAGAATGTTGAATAATCTGCATGTGGTACCAGGAACACAGAATTTGAGGTTCCAACAAGCTTAACTGAGTAGGTTTTTGACTTAGTGCAAAAAACTGCATCTTCATCAGGCTGTCCTCTTAAGGTTACCCTGAGAGAGAGAGAGAGAGAAAAGAAGAAGAAGAATTCAAAGAATAAATTGGAATATTAGAAAGATTACATGAAACGTCTACATACTGAATTTAAGTTATATCTTACCTCTGGTACAGGACATCTGGGAGAAGTTTCTCATCGAGCTCAAGGAGAACCAAATCATCATGAGGACCAAAGAGCCGGTGATATTGAATCCAAACTGAAGAGGTGGGTTGGAGATTTAATAACACTTCAGCTCCCTTGCAACATGGCTGAGGTTGTTCCATCATGCACACCAAGCAAATGAGAAACACCTAAGTAGTTGGGAATTCCAACAGTCAAATCTTTGGTTTCAAAGGCAAAATGAACTACAAGAGCTCTTTCGCAGCCTGTTTGATCAATCAACTGCATTTTGGGCGTACAAAAAGGAATTACTCTGCTACAATCTTCATTTAGTGATACAAAGCAGGATGCACCACAACCTACGACAGAACATTTGAAGGCTTCCTACTAGAACAACCAAGATAAACAGGGATACTAAGCTATAACCAATACAAATATACTAGGAAAAAAAAAAGATCAATTGATAGTCTATTTGCGGCTTGCACCAAACAAACTACTAGTTCTAAACCAAATTTCCAGGTAACAATATCCCAAACTAACAGATGATAAAGTACATTGCCAAAACAAGACCCACATCCAAGACATTAAACATGGCAATTGAAAGATGAGGTCAAAGTGCAGACAATTGAAAATATCAAAAGATTGAATGCAATTCATACCAGCTAAAAGAAAATGCAAGATCCAGCCAGACCCTGATAAAGTTGTTTTTTCAACTATTTCTTAGAACCCCCAAATTGATAAGCTTTCAAAGCATTGACATATCCCATTTCTTATTCCCTTCAAATAACAAAGAAAAGAAAAGAAAAGAAACAGGAAACAGGAAACCATTAAAGAAGGATACTTGAAGAAGAATCAACTCACCGTTTAAGCTGAAACTAAAATCCGAGTGAGCAACGAACGAAAATCCTAAACACGATGAGTAGTTAGGGTTTTTCAGCATTTCATGGATGATCTTGATTTCCTCCTCCAATCCAAATTACCCGCCAATATTTGTCTGGGCCTAATATGGGCTTAAATGAGCCGATACGATAATCGTGTCAACCCAGTTTGTTGGGCTTGGGCATATAAACAACTTAAGGGCTAAGCTAACCCAAATCCCAAATGACGCTGTCGAGTAGAGTCCACAGATTTTAATTTCTGCTATTAATCCCAAACACTAAAATAAACAGTCCAAATCCAATGAATTTATAGATACTCATCCTTGGAATATTAATTGAGAGAAAATAATAATAGAAAAAAGAAATGTGATAAATTTCATTAATTATTTATCCTATATTTGATGTTATTCAGATTATCCAACATTCAATCAATGGTCATTCGAATATGTTGGGGCTGCTTGATTGTTAGGTACTTAATTAAGGCAACTCAACCCCCCTCCCCCCACCACACAAAAAAATGTTAGATAAAAAGTAGAGTTGGGGTATGTACTTATCATATGCGATACATATGCCTATTCCTACCTAATATATTCTTTTACATTATTATTATTATTATTATTATTATGTTTAATTTGATAAACAAAGTAGCAGTTAGATATTTGGTTCTGTAGTCTTAAGCATCCATTTGTCGCATTGCATTGAATTGGGTCCTTCATAATTAATTAATTAACTAACTTAATGAGTACTTGCAATTAATATAGTAATTAATTTGTACAGTCCATGTACAGTAATTTCTATCTCTTAATTTTCATAGGTTTGCGTAGGTTAATTGGATCCCATATGCTTCAACTCAGAATGAATGGAGTGTATAATTAATTAATGAAGACGTAATTTTGAGATTATTGTTCTATATGTGAGAAACGAATACAAATGAATTTAGAAATTATTATAATAAATAAAGTGAAGAATATATGTACATTAATTATATGTATAGATAATTATGTATGGTGTGGTCAAAGTGGGCTACATGTATCTGTTGAATTTGGCATACAAATGGTGAAAAGACAATTAATAGATATTTTATTCATGGATTGCTCAAATTTTATATAATTAATTTATATATATATATATATATTGTTCGTTGAAAGCTTTCAAGTTGCAGTTGCCAAATTAATTCTTAAATAAAGATATATCTGCTTTGCTCTAATTAATTAATTCGCAAATTAACGTACGAACTTTAGGCCTAATTTGACACGATTGGGTTAATTAAGGTTGGGACTAGTGTTTAAAATGAATATTTGAAAAATGATACGATTTTTAAGTAATACTAGAACAATCAAACTGCTCAATAGAATAACTACATCTACTGTCTCCAAGGTAAAACGAAGAAAGCTGGTACAACCAACACAATGGTTAAAGGCATAAGAATATTTAATTACATACTATAACAGATTTTATTTAAGAAGTCATTGTAAATAAATAGTTTAAATCTTGTATATAAGAGAGAATGTACAGATAGTTCATATCAAACAATTTAACATTATGATTATATAAAGAGAAAATAATAAAAATTTATACATTTTCAACCTCAAGCTCTTTCCTCAATCCTTTCATTGCATGTTCAAGTTTTTCTACTTTCTGCTCAAACACACATTTGCACATTAAATGTCAAATTCAGAATCGATTTGCATGTGCTTGTCTACATAAGCAGGCATAAAAAGACATGCTTATATTTTTTGCATTTGCTGCAGCTTGTTGCGCTTCACAAAATTGAATTTTTAGTTGGCAAACTTTATTATTAGAGTTGACCAATTTCTACCTAGTGTAGATAAAAGAATAAAAATATGATCCTTTCAGAATTTAGATGAAATACTAGTATCATGTGTTTATATTTCAAAATAAGATGGTAATGCAGATGTTACCACATAGATGTAATAACTGTTGCATCCACTTGGAATGGGTTCTTAATCAAGATTTCAAAGGGTTCTAAAATTAGATTCATTTTGCACAAAAAGTTAGATCATTTCATTTATTTTAAATAATCAAACTAATTACTCAAAGAAAATAAAATTAGCAGATTCAATCAACAGGTACACAGAAAATAAAATGAAAATTTTCATATTAAATTAAACATCTCTTAACACATATTCAAATGAGGAATCAGAAAGAGTGTACTTTAGAGAAAATTGATGTTGTTTCTATGAAAACCGTCAACAAAATGAGAAGAAGAAAATGGGGACGAAGGAGATGCTATTCAAAAAACCATTTAACTAATTGAGTGAGAAGAGAGAGAGAGGAAGATCGATAGAGGAGAAAGACTCCGATGTGACAGGAGAAGAGATGGAAGTTGGAAAGAGAGGAACCAACTCGAAGAAATAAGGAAGAGTCAAACGTCAGAGAGATAAAGAAGAGTCAAAAGCCAGAGAGATAAGAAAGAGTTAGACAAGAATGTAAAAAGCTTAATATCAATACGACGTCGTTTTAATGGATCAAAGATAAAAAAAATAGAAAAATTTTAATTGAATGACAGAAACTCAATTGAAAAAAATTGAAATATCTTATTTTTATATATATTATAGATACATAGAATTCATTTTTTACTTGAGGTGTTTATCAGACTCTGGGCATGGCCGTGTGGTAATGCTGTACTCACTGTCTGGGAAGTAGCATTAATACGACGGAAATTGGCGTTTGAAAATAGTCAAGAAATACCGGCAAATTAAGCATGAGAAGTTGCAGCAATTAATAAAGAGGTGCAACTCCACTCCATGGACAAGGAAATCTATCCTCCACCCGCGCTTTTGATTTAATGTCCATGTTACACTAACAAGGAAAACTTGGAAATGCTACCGACCAATCCAAAGGGGATGTGATTCCCGAGGGAAAGTGACTTCCCATGGAAGAGGGAAAGTCATGAGAATGGGTTGGACAGGTGTACTCTTTCAAATTAAATATTGGCAACTCCTTGATCAACTGTTGTTTTCACGTCATCTCCAGCTTAAAAACAACAGAAAACAACTTTCTTTAATTTCTCTTTCAGAATCCACAATAAATATTAGCAGTTCAAACTATGAACATTGCACTAGATCATGCTGTCTGCCTGCATGCGGAATCACAGATGACGTTCCCCTTGAAGCCGGGTGGAGTTCTCTAAATGGCTTCTCTACCGCGTTACGTCGAGGCTCTCTAACTAATTAAACATCCTGAAAAGTATATAACGCGAATCCATGAGATATATATATTAACCTTCAACACAAGGTAGAATTAATTAGAAAAAAGGGTATGCTGGGAGTAGCTAGGAGGGAACCTACGCTAAACATTGCAATTTGCATGAGCTTGCAGGTACCACTGTTTCGGGTACAGTTTGGCAGTTAAGCCATTCCGAAATTAGAAAAACAAAAACAAAAGATTTAAAGACATGTTTGGCCTCTGATCCATATGATATAATGGACCACCAGCAGAAACCGTTGAGAACAATAAATATACGAGTTAAAACAGTCACCAACAATAACCAAGTGTCTGGCATCTTTCACATACTAGTGATCACTTATGGATTAATTGCTCTCACAACTCTGATGTCTTGCATCTAAGTTTAGCAAGGAGACTTAAATCGCGACAGAGAAACGACGTCACGGGTCAATTTTTGATTGGTTGCAAAAGAGATCTGATTCACCCCTTGACAGCTTGAATACACCCTACACAAAACCTTATAAACCCCCCCCCCACCCCCCCCCCCTTCCCTCCTCCTAAGCGATTTGCACAGAAACTGTAGTTAAGCATGGCCTCTAAACCAGGAATTCTCACTGACTGGCCGTGGACGCCTCTCGGAAGCTTTAAGGTCTGCTTAACTTTGATGTTCCTCCCATCCTGCATTCAGCCTCAATTTCAAAAGCATGCAAGTCGTATACTTCTTTGCCCTCTTACTAACGCTTTGTTTTGTCGTTTCATGTATTTTTACAGTACATAATCTTGGTTCCATGGATTACCGAGAGCATATACTCCTTTATAGCTAAAGATGAAAATGAGAGGGACTTTTCCAACCTTTCCATATTCCCATTTATGTTGTGGAGAATGTTTCACAACCAGATATGGATTAGCCTTTCTCGTTATCGGACTGCCACAGGCAGCAACAGGATTGTGGACAAGGGCCTTGAGTTTGACCAAGTCGACAGGGAAAGGAACTGGTCAGTAGCAAAATAATATAACAGACAGGGCATATATATAGGAAAATCTAATGTAACGGGGGAAGAGATACTATCTATGCATACGCCCTGTTAATTAGTACATTGTAAACTTGGTTTATTTTGATTTGCAAATTCACTGATCTGAGGAGTTTTGCTTTGGCAGGGATGACCAAATTTTGTTCAATGCAATCCTGTTTTACTTGGGGAACAAGTACGTTCCTGGAAGTTCTCACTTACCCCTTTGGAGAACGGATGGTGTGATTTTAACCATCTTACTCCATGCAGGCCCCGTGGAGTTCCTTTACTACTGGCTTCACAGAGCACTGCACCACCATTTCCTTTACTCTCGCTACCATTCTCATCACCATTCCTCCATTGTGACGGAGCCCATCACTTGTAAGACCTCCATGCATCCCCATTTCTTCATATCAATCACTATCCCACATGCATGCAGGCTTTAATTTAGAATTTTGCCAAGCTTTCTTGTTTGAAATTGTAGTTCACATGATAATGTCATATATAAGTAGTAGTAGTCTTGTTTGACAACAACTACATGGGCAAAAAATTTAAAAGAAAAAGAGAATATGTACTACTACATTTTAATTCTTGATGTACAACTTTGGTTGACCCAGATTAAATACGTAATTAATCTTGCTGACAAAAAGTGGTTTTGGTCGGATTAGGCGCACTTTGGTAATCAATGCAATTGCATTATTGAGTTTTGAGTGGGTGTAACGTGCAAAAGCAAAGAGCCATCACGTGGCCTAACTAACTAAAAATAGAAAAAAAGGCATTCGGTTGTAGGAACACTATAAAAAGAAAAAAGAACATAAAAATAAAGGAAATTAACAGGAGATAACCATTTTTGTTTCTATAATAATGTGAAATTGCGTCTAGCTGAGGGTTTGATTTAATTTGATTGCCCCAACCCCAATTCTCAGAATACTTTCTCCTTAAATATTAATTATATAATTTGGCATAAGAAACAAGCGAATTGCCTAAGCAGCTGGGGCCCGGTTGCTAAAATTATAGGTGGGCGATGAGACACCTTTGTGCCCGTGAATCGAGGTGCAGAAACATCCATTGATCTGTAGAGAAATGAATGGAAACTAACTGGCAAAACCCGAATATTTGGTTAGAATGATGATTATTTGTATTTTTGTGGGCACTCGCAGCTGTGATTCATCCATTCGCAGAGCACATAGCATACTTCGCCCTCTTTGCAATTCCATTGTCGACAATTGCGTTGAGTGGAACCGCGTCCATAGCCGCCATTGCTGGGTACATCACTTACGTGGACTTGATGAACAACATGGGTCACTGCAATTTCGAGCTCATTCCCAACTGGCTCTTCTCCGTTTTCCCCCCTCTCAAGTATCTCATGTACACTCCGTCGTAAGTCTCTCAACCCTCTCTTAATTTCTATCCTAATCTTGTACTTCTTGCTAAGAAAAAAACCAACGAGTCAACGCATTACACCTCACCTATAATAGCCAAACCATTTCAGTAGAGTGTAGAGAGTAAGAATGAAAGAAAGGCCCAAGTCCGAAGGAGGTAGTGGCTGCGGGCCTTGGTGTCAGCTAGTAATTCATGGGCTTAGCTCTTCCAGTCCAGCTAAAGCAGGTTGACTGGCAGACACGTGAGGTGTTTTTTGTTGGGGAGCATTTATTAGGCAGCAGACGGGCTAGGTTGGCACCGTACCGTTGGTCTGCAATTTGAACAACTTTCTTACTTTTCATTTATAACCTCAGACCTCGGGCGTCAGCTAAAAGGACATTCAGGTCGACTTGGTTGATTGCCAAGTGTCTCATCTGTCACCTGCTTTTCTTCCCATTTCCCATGCCCTTACCCTGTAAGCTTAGTTTTTTTAACTTAAAAGATTATTACGAAGTTTTTATTAAAAATAATAATTTTTAATAAAATAAAAAGCAACATATTTATACAAACATTAATGGCATCAAAGGCAACATATTCAGTGTTGCCCTAAGCATATTGCTTTATGCATCCCTATCAACTTAAATGTTTTTTCACCAAAAAACCAAGAAGATGAATTCCCTGCAAGAGATTTATATTGCTAGCCAGCTAGTGTTTCTACAAATGTGGAGGGCACCTTTTGCTCATTTAAGAAATAGGGTCCATAGATGATAGCTAGGCTAGCTTGCCCCTTCGTCTTTTTGCAATGGTTGTAAAATTAAAAGCCCTCGTGTAAAGTATTTTGTCTCGACGTTGAAAACTGAATTCGTCGATTGATGTCAGGTACCACTCCCTGCACCACACGCAGTTCAGAACCAATTACGCACTGTTCATGCCATTCTATGATTACATCTATGGCACAATGGACAAGTCTTCTGATACCTTGTATGAGAATTCACTCGAAAGAAAAGAGGAATCACCCGACGTGGTGCATCTAACGCATCTAACCACACCTGAGTCAATCTATCATCTCCGTCTTGGATTTGCCTCCTTGGCCTCTAAACCATACTCATCAACTTGGTATTTGTGCCTGCTGTGGCCTCTGACATTCTGGTTCATGATACTTACCTGCTTCTATGGTCGCACTTTTGTCGTTGAAAGGAGTCGTTTTGATAAAATCAGACTACAAACCTGGGCCATACCAAAGTACAAAATACAGGTAAGGGAGCTTTATAAGTATTCCCTCAATGGTGCACCCAAATATTTTCTATGTACAATCTCTATGGTTGACGTTGCTGTTAATTTTCAGTACCACTTGAAATGGCAAAAGGAATCCATCAATAACTTGATTCAGGAAGCCATATTAGAGGCTAAGGAAAAAGGTGCAAGAGTGTTGAGTCTAGGCCTCTTGAATCAGGCAAGTTATTTTCCCCCTTCTCCCATAAGCAGTTAGCGGGACAAACTACTGCCAGGACATTTACGTAAGAAGAAAAAAGAACTTAAACTTGTCTAACAAAAAACATTTGATGCTAAAATTTGCAGGTTGAAGAGCTCAACAGGTATGGCGAGCTGTACGTGCACAAGCATCCCCAGCTTAAAGTGAAATTGGTCGATGGGAGTAGCTTGGCAGTGGCAGTTGTGCTAAACAGCATACCAAAGGGAACAACCCAAGTACTCCTGAGGGGCAACCTAAGTAAAGTTGCTTATGCTGTTGCATTTGCCCTATGCCAGAAGGGCATCCAGGTAGTAGGACATCCCTTTGCATGCTATTGCTCCTTATTAGGCAGCCCCAAAAAAGGCCAAGTTACTCCTAGTGCCTACAATGCAAATTGTCAACTACGCCTAACTTTTTGCCCTTTTTTCATCTGCCTAACACCGTTGGAAGCTCTAACTCTAATAATGCATTGTTTTCTGACAGTTTCTCATTTTCTTATTTCTAGTTAATGTTCTTGCATGATTTGAATTTACTGTAGGTCGCTGTATTGCGTGAGGATGAATATGAGAAGCTTAATAAGTCACTTGGCACCAAATCTGAGGGTAATTTGGTTATCTCAAAGGGTTACTTTTACAAGGTAAGTCGGTTAACACTGGATTTCTCAACTCTCACTGCAAGCCAATACAAGTTAAAACAGAGGAATGGCAAACAAGTTTTTGATGGAATTAATATGTTGCACAGACATGGTTAGTTGGAGATGATTTGAGTGAAGAAGAACAAAGGAAGGCAACCAAAGGAACACTATTTATTCCCTTTTCGCAATTCCCACCAAAGAAATTGCGCAAAGACTGCTTCTATCACACCACACCAGCAATGCAGACTCCCATGTCCCTTGAGAATGTGGATTCTTGTGAGGTCGGCCCTGCACATTCTCCATTTCCCATATTAATTTATTATTGATTCTCATTCCTACATTCTGACGTTAAAATTTTGTTGATAACAATGCTACCATTTGAATGTGACAGAACTGGCTGCCGAGGAGGGTGATGAGTGTATGGCGCATAGCTGGAATAGTGCATGCACTAGAAGGATGGGAGGAGCACGAATGTGGTTACACCATGTCAAACATTGAGAAAGTTTGGGAAGCAAGTGTCAAGCATGGATTTCAACCTTTGAGAGTCCCAACTCAATCAAAATCCTAGAATAATTGGCAATCTCTAAATATTGTATGGTCTGCAGCATATTGAGCTGCGGTTAGCTATGTGTTTGCTATGCAGTAAGCATTTAGGTATCCAGGAATCATGTGAGTCCACATCCAACTGCAGACTCCATGCCTCCATATAGTATGTATTAGTATTTTCAAATAAATGACAAATCAATTCGGGAACACTACTCTCAACAGCAAATTGGAGTTGATAGAATTCAAACCATGAATCAATCTCATATATTTCAACTGTATTTTGGTCCACGTGGACAAAGTTACAAGAGGAATTCTTTTTCTCCATGTGTTTTGGGCCATTAATGGACCCCTTGAACCCTGCCATTGGACAGCCCACGAAGGAGCATGGTGCTGCAGAATTGGCCCCAAAAGGTGCCAATTGCACCCCAATCAGTACATGCCGGACGGGGCCTAAAATAACACAGTGCACGCATGCGTAATATATTAATTGAGACACGGTAAGATCAACCAACTATTTTTAGCTTATTGCTTAGAAGCGACTAAATAGTAATTATAATGATGAGACTGATAATTCCTTTCAATTTCCTTGGTGGGATGGCTAAACAATCATTTAAGGCTGCTTTTAACTTACTATTTACTTTTGTAATAGTACTGTTACATATTTATACCTTTGAAGGAAGCATGAAGTGCAACATTGAAGAAGAATTATATCTATACGTGGTAAGATAGTTTTCAACACGGCTTGATTGAAATCCTCATATCTCCTACATGGGAATATTGAAGCTAATAATTGATACTTTCCGTACATACATATATCAAAATGAACCATAAGTAGATCCAATATGCGTGATATTTGAGGGTCATCATTATGAAGGCTGAGCAGCTGCACTGCCACAGACTACTGTTTTTGCCGGTAAACCACAAAATACAACACCTTGACGTCCAATGCAGACTTGTGTTTTCCAAATGGGTGGTTGAAGAGCAAGCCAACCAAACCACATGAAATACAAAAAAATCCCAACAAAAAGGCAAAAGGAAGAAAAGTTCTTGGCTACCTACCATTGAAGCTTGTATAAAACATGAATAATAAAGTTCAATAGCGTAATATAATAGTATTTTTTTTGAAAAGCGCGTAATTAATATCATAGTAATAATGGGGGAAGGTATCAAGTTACAACAATGCACCCTGAAGTGGTAATACAACAGTCCTCTTTGGATCGTACTTACCAAAAGCAAAGCAAAGATGACAGATGGGTAGACGTGTTCATTATGATGATGAAGAAAATTGTGCTAATTATTCTCCTTGAGATGTGGCTACGTCTTCTCACTTCCCACTAACATTAATGGGTTGGTAGGATTCCAGTGGTCAACCAACTTGAACCATTTTCATTCACTTTCTTAAACCCCCACCCATCCTTGGCCCAAGCCTCACAGTAATGGGCGTTTGGTAATGGAGAAGTGAGGAACATTCCTTGCAATTAAAAATATAGAGAATCGTACTGCAATATTTGGTTGATGTTTTGAGATGGGAAAGTAATTCCTCAACAATGTGATTGCAATGAGAGGAAAGTTACTTTCCCTTAGCAAATGGAAAGTAAAAAACTTTTTGTTCCTCAACTTAACCTCCTTACCCTTTCTCTCCTTCCTACCTTCTTCACCACTTTCTTCCTTCTTGCCTTTTGGCTTTTTCTCCTTTTCTCACCTCGCCGTCTTCTCCTTCTTCTCACTACCCGTGGGAAGGGTAGCTTGTCACTAACACATTTTGATCAAATTTCATCACTAAATCTAAAAATTGGAGAGATTGAGATTTTGAATTTTATGAAACTCTAATTTAAATTTTCAAGAATTTATAAGTGTTTTGAGAAAAAAATTTATATTTTTTATTTGAAAATTAAAAAAGAAATATTTAAACGGTTTAAAATGGAAAAAATTTACTAAAGAATTAAGAGGATTTGAGAGGGAAATGTGTTTGGGTGTCACTGTTTGACAGAAAGAAAGCGTTAGGCAAGCTTAAAATAATACATCTATGGATAAATGAAAACATCTATCCTTAGATTAAGTTCAAACTTTTAGTAGCAGATATCTATCTATCGATAGATAGATTATGTGATTTATCAATAGAAGTTTTTATCTATCAATAGATTTTTTTTGGATAATGTTTCTTATTTTTAATTATTATAAGTTTAAGGTAAAAATAAATATTTAGTAATTTTATATATTTTAATATTTAAATAATTAATATAAAAATATTATGTTATTTTTTAATGTTATTATTTATTATTTAATTACTTAAAATTGAAAAGTTAAATTTTATATTAAAAATTATAAATTTATTCAATTTATATATTTTTTATACATAAAGGTAATTTTGTCAATTTACATTACATTTCAAGTTAAATGGTTACAAACCAAACACTATAATGTAATGTTTTAGACAATCACATTTCATGTAATCATCACTTTTTCTTGTTATATCAAACGTTACAAAATTATATTTACAGTAATCACATTTTCAACAATCATATACCCAACAATCACATTTCAGTAACATAACAAACGCAATATAAGTCTCAAGTGCTCCCGCCTCCCTCCCAGTCTCAGGTCACAAAGGGCCATTAATTACTGTACCATAATCATAATTTCCTGGAATACTCGGAACTTTTGGATAAAGAATTCAATGATGCAATAAGGTTGATATGCAGCTTGCCGCCTTCAAAGAAAGCACAGCTAATTCACATAAAGATATTGGTAATAAGTTTTGCTATCTCAACTTTCAGCAGACAAGGATCAATCCAAGAAAAGTTTGAAGAACTCGTTGCTCAATTACAGAGAATCCTTCTGTTCAGATAAAATGAATGCACTACAGAAGAATGTGTTTGGACTTAGGACACTGAGGAAATTAATTAAGGCAGGAAGAGCTTTAAGAGCAAAAAAGAAATGAAAGCAATCTTCAAAACTATACCTGGATTTCCATCCTAGATCAAGGTACTTGTAAAGTTGAGAGGACGACTACTCATTTTCCTAAAAAGATTCTGCAAAATTGATAGAATAATGGAAGAGAAAAGACCACGTTGGTTTTGTCTCCGGCGAACAGATACCTCATTTCTGCAAAGAGGACAAGTGGGGCGATTTTGGAACCACGTATCAATGCAATCAACATGGAAGCAGTGGTTGCATCGGGGGAGCCGCCGGAGCCTCTCGCCATCTTCAGCTTCGTAAAGGCACACAGAGCAATAGGGCGTGGGTGCTGCACCAATTCTGCTGGGATTGTAATGGAAGGTAAAGACAGGAAGGCGGTCCTTACTGAACCATACAAACTTTGCACAAAGACTAATGGCAAAGAAGATGATGGTGAGGACAAGGGTTTTGTTCTTCCAGCTACTTGTAGCCAAGGAAGTGCCAATCTCGGTAATGAATTCCAAGTGATCTCTCATGGCAACTAATGGCTTCATGGAAAACCTGATCTCTCCCCTGTTTCTCTCAGCTCCAGAACATGAAAGGAATATTTTTCATGTCGGATTCCTTGTTAGTATTTTTCTATACTGTATATGATAGAGAAGTCCACCCATAACATTATTAAATGTACTTTTTTTCCAAGACGATATGTATGTGGCGTCCAAGCATATGTAAAGTATACTCGAGTATACTTGACTCCTTAAAACCAACTTTATACCTAATAATAACGTGGCATCCCCTCATAAACATATTCCTTTCAATAATCCAATCTCATTTCTCACAAACCCTTTGCCACTTTCTGCTTGATTTTAAGAATATGTGGTGAGAGATGATGTTTAATGAGGAATGCTTATATCAAATGTTGCGAGTTGGGTTCTTAAACCCTCATTAGTGAATATATAAGCAGAGCAATCAATCTTGGAGATTACTGTAAACGTAGATTGAAGCAACCAATGGTTTGGCAGAGAGTGGAAACTACGACTCCAAATTCCAATCAGTAAGGTTTCAACTGCTTCGTTTGAAGGAGAGGAAAACAGGTGTACCAACTGCAGGACTGCGATGTCAAATGCTTCTTCGATAAGAAAGGAAATCAGATTACATTTCGACGGGTCCTTGCCGTATCCAATCCCACGTCTAGGTTTGGTTCTTCTATGTATTTTTGCTCAGAAGTTTTGTCACCGACATGGGCATCCTTACGTTGGAGATATCCAGGTTGGGCTTAGAATCACTCCAACATGGATACAAGGTCAGCCCAATCCTAAAGCCTAAAGCCTGATGCAAAGGATAAAGCCCAAACTGGCCGAGTGTTTCTGTTTTTGCTTGTGAGTTGCTGCCTGCAGCCATTCGGCTGGCTTGCCTTCGCCGGGCCGTTGGGGGGTTCTGACTTGTGAGAATATCATTCACAATAGCAGCAGAGTGAGAGCGTGGAGAATCTTAAGATGGACGGCAGCATTTATTCGTCTTCATCCACCTCCGTCCTGCTTTCTCCCCAGTCGACTTATCCAAGTTGGCACCTCAAAACCAATTCTCTGTCATGGTCTTCCTCCTTACCCAAGCTTCACCTCTCTACTCCCACTCCCATTCCCATCCGCCGCAAGGTTTGCTGTTCTATCTTTCTTTCATCACGGGCATTTAGTTTTCCTTATATTTAGGATATTCCTTATTCATTTCTTTCTTTCTTTTCCTTTCCTGAGGCTTAATTAAATTCCAGCGAAACCCCGTGCGTGCAAGTGAATTTGTTTTAAAGGGAGTGCTAGTTAATATCAAACACCCAACTTATAATTCTCAACCTGTGCTGCTGAATCATCTATACCTAAACTTGAAGTTGCTTTCTGTTGATAGGATTTTACTGTTTCAGCTGCATGGACCAGGAGATCCCGAGGTGAAGTAGCAAAAAGGCCTAACCGGAAGTCATGGAAGCAAAGAACTGATATGTACATGAGACCCTTCTTACTGAATGTTTTCTTTTCAAAGCGATTCATCCACGCCAAAGTGATGCACAGGAATACCAGCAAAGTGATATCTGTTGCTAGCACAAATGCCAAGGACCTAAGGTACACATTACCATCACTCACCGACGACAATGCCTGTAGGGTTATAGGGAAGCTAATTGCCGAGAGGTCCATGGAAGCTGATGTCTTTGCAATGTCTTATGAGCCCCAAAAGAATGTGACAATCCAGGGGAAACTTGGGATTCTCCTTGACACCATTAAGGAGAGTGGGATTATTTTTTACTAAACCTCAAATACTTGGTTTTGCTCGAAGTTTAGTAGCAATAAAAGCTTCCGAGTTGCTGTTGCATTTGAGATATATTACTATGATTATTTTTTCAGGTTTAAATATCATCAAGTTAACAGCCCATAATGATAAATACACTCCGCCTTTGAAGCATTCACAGAGGCAAACTTAATAACAATAATAATGCAAAAGATTAAGAATCACGTCGATCATAACTATAGAAATGGGAGAATTTATTGTGAAAAATCAGCATAAGCGTTACGATAACAAGAATATGGAGGCATCAACCTCTCATCATGTAACTATGAACTATAAAACCCGCTATTGCTAGCATAAAATGGCAAATGCTATGTGATACAAAGCCTCACAAATCAGAATACAGAAATGTGCAGCAAACCGTGACATATCCTGCACGGAAGAATGTGATATCAGTGACAAAATGTATGCTTGATATAGAGCACTTCAGAAATTTGGATAAAGATGTCACCTCGACTGAATATGCTCTTACAACACTGGTAGAGTTGCAAAGCCTAGGCAGTGACCTGCATACACCACATATATCAGTCGAGAGGAACATGCAAACCAATATGGTTTATGCGTTGAACCAGCCATGTTATGTAATCAAACTATACTCTTGTAGTTGTTGAGCAGTTATATAATTGCTCGTCAATTATTCAAAAATTAATGTATTGAAAGTGCTTCAAATGACCCTCCTGGGTTCCTAAGTAATCCCAAATCTATCCTCAAACATTAACAATTTATTTTCCTAACTTTCACAGATCAGTTGCCAAGACCTATATATTATTTAGAGCAACATATATTTTTCGAGTTTTTGTAGCACTGGATATTTCAGTAAGAATTTCATGTTTTGATAGAAAATTCATGCTATGGACAAGTACTACTCTTTTTCTGGTTCCATACATCACCTCAATGGCTCAGTCAAATAGTTATCCTCTACCTCCCAATGATAATTAAATTCTTAATGCTTTACATCACAATTTAGAAAATAGTACGCCGTTCATCTAGCAATGACACAGATATCCTCTTTTCTTCTAATGACAAAAACATTCTTTTGATGGTGTACCTATTGACTGCTTCAAAGAAAAGTAATAACGTACGATTAAATATACAACTATGACTCTTTACCTTTTCCCCTTTTGGGGTGAACACAACTTTAACCGCCTCAAACACCTCTTCAATGGGCTTTGCAGCATCAATCTAAAGGTCAAAGCAACACAATATGACGTTGAGGTAAAGATTCCAATATCTAGAGAATAACCAAACAATTCAGTAACAGAAGTTTACCTCTCGAACCTTCCCCTTGGCCTTATAGTACTGAATCACAGGAAGGCTGGACTCTAGAAACACATTGAATCGCTTCCTTATCGTTTCAATGTTATCATCTTCTCTTCCCTTCATTAGAAAGAAAAGAAAAAGATTAAACCAACACAAAATGGCACAAGACAAAAAGAAACAAGGACATCTTCTGATATAAAACATATAAATGACCCATAGAAGGAGAGAGAGAATCAAGGAACCTGGTTCCTACTCAGAAGACGCCTCTCCATCTCTTCTTCAGGGCACTTGAAAAACAGGACAAAGTCTGGCTCGATTTTAGTCTGCAGAACCACCAAGTTTTCACCATGTTAGAGTAGCTAACTGAATGATGCTGAGAAGACTAGGTAAAAGACACAAACAAGGGCATGTAAACTGAAAGAACAAATATGGAACCAGAGAATGATAAACTTACAACAGCTTCAAATGCTGCACGGTTTTCCTCATTACGAGGAAAACCATCAATAAGGAACTTGTCATTACCACTTTCAAGCATTGCTTTTTGAAGAAGCTTAATTGTGACCTCAGAAGGAACAATCTTTCCCTCTTTGATCATATTCTGAATCATAGTTCTGCAGATCAGAAGAAATAATGTGTTCAATTTGTATAAAATGATCTTGCAGATATGGGGTGGCATGGGGAAAATGGTTCAGATGTAATCAGAAAAAATTCTCTACATACAAAAAGGTTCAAATACAAACAACTGGTGTCGAAGGAAATAAAAATACAAACAACTGGATTAGTACATGAACCTCCACCCGCTTCTGCCTCTAGCTCAATGTCAGAATGCAACAAACACAGAAAACATGCAGTTCAGATTCAGGAACCAAAGAGGCATGTCCTTAGAGTTAAACCAGAACAGAGAATGCAAAAAGCTTATCTATCCATTCCATGTCATGTCCAAAGAGAGGGCAAACCTAGAAAATTTCCAAGGATACAACTTATTTGTCTAAATGATTGACTAGCTGAGGATAAAACAGCCAATAATCTTCAATGAAAGCAATCCTATATTAGAAAATCCATCAGATCTCAGAAGGAACAACCTAGGAACTAGGTACATCAAGAGATAACAATGATAAACAATCATTAGAAACAAGTTTTTCCTCAATCCAATAAGTCTAAAAGTTTAATTGTTTTCTTAAATTGAAGCTGAATCCAGATCTGAATCATCTATAATGATCAGACTGTAAATCAAATGTCTAAAGTTAGCTAGAAATCTATGCATGTCTGACTTTTTCAGCCATGAAAGTCATACCCATTTTCAGAGCCAGACTTAATTTCTGCTCGGAGAAGATCTCCAGCACTGAGATGGGTGTAAAGAAAGTGTTGGACAATATTTGCACACTGGGTACCTTTCCCACTTCCCGGGCCACCTGATCCATCAACAGAAAAAAAAAAAAAACTTTAAGAGTCTGTAGGCATTTACAAACAACAAGAAAATTAACTGGATGAGAAGCTAAATGTACAACTATTAACAGACAAAAATAACAGAGCAAGAAGTGGCTTACCCAGAACAAAAACAACTATTGGCTTTTCGTCGGTCAAGCTAACATTGACATCCTGTAGTTAGAAGATTTTGTCAGAAGCAGATGTGGTGGTAAAAAATGGGAATCTATGATAAAGGATGCTTGGAGAGGGCATCACTTTTCCAAAAGTAAGGTATTTTGACAACGTCCTAATGCATGACAAGTCTAATTCTTTTGTTCTTTAATAAATAACAATTGGATCAACAGAATAAATTCCATATTCCTCATTACCTTGTTTGCAGCATCAACAGTTCCCATGAGTGAAAGCTAACTGCCCAGCGTTTAAATCTGCATAAATCCAAAAGAACATAGTTCAAGAAAACGAACAAGAAAAGCAAGAAATCCAAACAAAACACGATGATCTGATCTGTTTAATTACGCACACAAGTTTAACATTGAGTTTTTAAAAATGGCAGAACAAAAGGCAATTCAGAAGATTTGGAAACAAACGTAGGACGAATCTATAGCAGCAGCAGAACATGCAATGCAGGAAATGCAAGAAACAAAAGCAACGTTGCTTAAACAAAAGAAAATACATCGGATCCATGAATTTCAAATCCAATCACATTCACATAGACGAAGCCAAGAAATTTTATAAAAAAAAGAAAAATCAAGTAAAAATGAGCTGAAGCACTCAACCCTACACAGATCGAATCAGAAAACAGATAAAGATGGCGTTTTGGCTGGCATTGAGAAAAGAAAACAAGAAGAGAGTGATCAAATCGGTTCAGATCGGATCCAAGCAGATAGAGAGAATGAAGGAAGGAAAGAGAGAGGTCAGCTTACCTGAATTATGAAGTGAGGGAGAAAGGACTTTCCTCTCTGAATGGATCAAAACCGGAACTTGGAAGGGCAGGGGAAATTGAAACAAAGAAATGCAGAGAGGGCCTTTAAATACAGGCAGGCCAACACTTTTGAAATGAGTGTTGCCCGGACCCGGGGTTGGGGGGAATTGAGCCTTATTCGGTTATTGGCTTCCCAAGGGTATATTCGGAATAACATAATCAAAAAGTGGTTGTTCTGTTTGCGTAATTCTAACTGCTAAAAAACGTCAGTCGGTGTGCCGTTGAATAAAGCGAATCACTTGGATTTTTTTCCCCCTTGTTCGTCTCAATTCAAAGGTATTTCTTTTTCTTTCAACAAAAAAAAAAAAAAAAGGAAGAAAAAGGAAAAAACCGTGTCGGCTTCTGAAAGAAAGATCTAACGCGCCCTCGTCTGCTTGCATTTTCCGCTATATTTTGTCTTAAAAGAAGGGGAGTTTTTTATTAAATAAAAATCATAGAATATTCTTTTCTTACTTACATGGGAATATTCTTCTTCTACACATGAAATAATGTTTCCCCATCAATCAGAACTATTTAGAACATGCCAAACAAATGGGATTGAATCCTCCATTCCAACCTTATCAAAATTTAATACAAATCAGAGATGCATGGATGAACCGCAATCAAGGAAAATGTAGAGGGGAAGGCCGGGAAAGAGCTACATAGATAGATAAACTCAAGCATTCGTAACAGTACTTTCCTACATAAATATTCAACCCCTCACGAGGTTTCCAAAGTCATAAAGAATAGCATAACAGCAAGAATACATCCAACAAAGAATCTACGCTGTCAAACAATCAACAAAAGTTATACTACTGCTGGTATCGAATGTGGGTGATTCATTTTCGGAATTATATGATATTATAATAGACGGTAAGTATCATCGGGCCCATGATACAGAATCTATCTCGTCCCTTGCTGCCTTGTACAATTCAAGCCTTTTAGCACACTGTTGTCTCCTTTCCATCAAGGCCGGATCCTCATCTAACAATTGCGAGAGCTGCTTCGCCTGAAACAAACAGATGCGAAAACCATACGACCAGTTAATACGTATGAAGAAATCCAAAGCACTGTTTTGCTGAACAGCCAGAACCATACAACCACTTCAACCTAAATGCTGTCAAATGCATGATTCACCATAGCATATGCACATGGAAGAAAGGTCACATATGACCCACATGCACAGAGCAGTGTCTCACCCATGCTTACCAAAAGATAATAATCTTAATAATTAGAATTTTTTAAAATTTAAGGAAAATTGGCATTACCTCTTTCTTCCCTAGCAGTGTGTAAAAGCGGTTTAGCAATGATTGTTTTGCCTCCCTAACTTGACAGTAAACCACAGCCTTCGGAATTGTGTTCTTAAGTGTCTCTGACACCATTCCAACATATGAGGAAACATTTGACCCTATCCTCCGAAAATGGCCCTCACCATACCTATCTGTATTTGTAGCTGTGGCTGCAGCTGCGGCTGCGGGATTTCCTCCTTTATCTACTTCCTGTGGTAGCCTCCGGAAGAAATCCACCGTTAAATATGACGATTCCATATCTACCAATCGGATAACTGTCTTCTTACTCTCATCCCGAAATCTCTCCAAGGCCTCATTAGCAGCTGCTGCTATTTCAGCTTGCAGAGTGGGAAAGCGTTTTAATTCCTGCTTATACAAACATCAAAAGATCGTCACCTTTTGCAGGATACTAGAACAACTTAAGCTATATAAAATATGAGATCAATTCCCAAACTTTTACCTGAGTTTCTCCTACAGATTTCCTCACAAGTTCTTTCAGGACAAAGTGAACCTACATCGAAAATATTATATCAGCTAAAACTAGTGTGCCAACTTCAGAACTTTGACTATAAAAAGATTTCAAGATAGATCTTCAATGACCATAAAATAATAAAGGATGACAACTTACAGCATCCACAGAAGCTTCAGCTGGTCCCCTGAAATAATTTAATGCCCCTTCAATGAGCCTCCTGTAACCTTGCTCAGGGGCTATCAAGTGTGGTTGATAACCATCTGCCTCAGACACTACTCTCCTCACATTTTGCAGAGAAAGATGCCGGTCAAAGGGAAGCTTCCTCAAGGCAGCAGGCAGCTGGTTGTCAAAAACTCCATAAACACGATCACCTCCAGGTCGCCTAAGATATCATAATCCAAAGGTAATAAGGAAGATGCTCATAATCTTAAATTTTTAAAGTACTATAGTTGATTACACACTGATTTAACGTCTATTTAAATTTAGATCCTATAGATTAAGTATAGCCATTCATCAAATCATGAGATGCAATGACTTAGATTATTTTTGCAACCTTTACTAAGGATATTTTTATTTCAAAAGCAAAGAATCACTCCAAATCTGCCTAAACATATTATGAGCTCAAGAGCATGGATCTAATTCGAGGATAAATTATTTTTAACACTTGAATCCTGTTTCACCAGGCTTTTGCTTTTAAGAGGTAGATAAGTTGAAAAAAAACTAGGCCAAACAGGCACTCAGGCCAATAATGCTGCCAGAGAACAAAAAATGGCTTACTCTAAGAAAGCAGCAAAAGAGGAAAAACGAATTAGTAGCAGAAGCAATTTACCCTCCATCTAGATGCTCCTTGAATATCCGGTCAAACGCACGGCAAAGTTCCAATATGGTGTATAATTGAGCCTAAAATACAACATCACAATTATACACAGCACAGAAAGAAGCTTGTACTTATATGGGAATAGGAAAGCTATGCTACTCACCCCAGCATCAAGGGCAATAGGCCTACCAAGATGGTCCATCTCTGATTCAAGTTCATCAATGCTTTTGTTTATCAATGAAGTGATACTTGGTATTCGAGCCCTAATTACAGATTCTAAATGCTGAAAACAAGGCAACATCATCAGAAAGATGCCCTTTAAGATTGTAAAGTCAATCCTAGAATAGAATGCACGAAAAGTCAAACCTGTGAAAGAAGTTTTGCAAGATACTCTGAACCCATTTTACTCGCTAAGTGGCTATAGTCTGGACTAGTGGCAAAATACTCACGCTCCTTGCGTCTTGCCACAATCATGTCCACATTTTTGTTTATATCAGCTTGTGAACGGTTCACAATTCCAACCCAAGGATGTTGCAGCCGGTAAGATCTTCCTTCAAGAACCTTAAGAAAGAAAAAGGCAAATGAAAAGTGTCATGTTTTCATACAAAGTCAGCAACAAGAAGAAAACCAACAGATAAAGACACATAGATACATTAAATTAAAAAAGTTCTATATAAAAGAGACAGCACAAGAACTCACATCCAGAGCATTAGTCCCTTTGTCCATAAGATCCAGCTTAGTTAACACCCCGAATGTTCGGTCACCTGGTAAAAAAGGGGCACAAGATTTTGTCAGAGAGGAATAAAACAAGCAAAAATTACTTGGCAAAGATATGCATGTATGCCATAGTGAAAAGATACATACCGGAAGGATCTACTTCCCTAGCAATTTTGATAGCATCTGAAGTTGCTATATCTTGATTGGCTGGAGATATAGCTAGTATGATACAATTAGGCTGCCAGAAGCATAATAATGATTCAGATTGCAAATAAAACACAATTAAGATTTTTCAGTTGAGATTGTTTATGCACATAAGACTTAAAAAAAAAGTATATATGTAAAGATTTTGCAAATAAAAAATAATGCTATCACAGGTTGGTTAGTTCAATCATTCATACAAACAAGGAAGATATTTCTCATATAGTTTTGATTAGAAGATCTTAAGTAGCCCTTCTCTTTTCACTAAACATCAGAATCTAAGAAAAACGGTCCAATTCAACATGAGAGAGAGAGAGAGAGAGAGAGTAAAGAACCATGATCTGTTAATATAGCACGGTTAAGGTCTTCAAGGTGCTTACCTTCTCAACATATGATCGAACCATGGTTTCAATGTCTTGAACAATACTTTCAGGCTGTCCCTCTGAAAGAATAATGATTTGCATTCATCAAATGAATAGGAAACCCAAACAATGAAGTTAAATTCAGATGAAACAATTAAAATAACACTTACCGACTGCAACTTTTGTTAAACCAGGCAAATCAATCAGGGTTAAGTTGACAACTGTCAGAAGAAAATAAATGGTGTTAGGTAAATGACTCTGATTAAAAAAGAAACATAACTGTGATGTTGTTACGAACCATGTGGAGAGTAGATACTGAGATGAATAGGAACAGGAGATATCTGCTTGGTCTTCCCAGTCATTCTATCAGTTTCATCCTGAATTTCTTTGCGGACCATTGCTGCAAGTTTCAAACTCAAATTAGGAGGAAAAAAAAAATCCATCTTTAACAGAATTTGCAACTAGCAGGTCCAAATACAAGGACGTAAGGTAAGTGTTATTCTTTCATTTTTAATTGCCCATAATTTGAAGAAAGGAAAGCTAAAACATGACAAAGTAATTTTCAGGTATCCAAAGGCAAAGTAATATGAAAAAGATATGGTCTTAGAAGATTATGTAAAAAATAAAGCATACCAAAATCCGTGAATCTTCTCTTGGGCAGGTGAAGAAACTCAGCATACTCCTGTGACGATTGGTCTGTCTTATGAAGCTGCAATACCAGAGGCCGTCTCGTCACGATTCCTGGACCAAATTAAACATCACTATTACTCCAATTCAAGAGACTAATATTATAAAAAGAAAAGGAAGAAAAAAAGGAAAAAACGAACGAACCTGATCCTCTGGGAAGAAAGTCACGACCGACTATGCTCTCGAGCACTGAAGACTTTCCCGAGCTCTGTTTTCAATACAAATACAAAAGAAAATAAGCCTCATAATTCATATTAGAAGATCGACTACAATTCTTCCCCAGTTGCTCTCCTTTTCTGCAAACATCAAGAAATTAAAAGATGTAAAAGAAGAAGAACCTGTCCACCGACGACGGCGACAGAGGGAAGAGCCTCCCAAAGGGAAGAGAAAGCGTTATCGCCACCGCCATAGTCACCGAGCACCGTACACGCTCGCTGGATCCTATTAACCAAGCCGATCAAGCTCTCCATAGTGGTCATCTTCGATCTTCAAAAATCAGGAAAGCTATAGAAGAAACGAAAGCTTGGACTTGAAATGAAGGCTGAAAAGAATGGAAAGGAGCTTGGGTTCGCAGCAGAGCGATGGACTTGAGAAAGGGGAAAGATAGATTAAAGGTGGAAATGGATGGAAAGTAAGCAATATCGACGGACCCCTTTGGACAAAGATTGAGTCCACGCTTCGCACCGTTTTTGTTTTCTTTCTTTCTTAGACCTTGACGCGTTTGAATTTTGAAAATTCAAAAAGTCGGGGGCCCAAAGGCCTACAACCGTTGCCGAATTAAGGATTTGTTCTAGATCAATATTTTATATAGAGTAACAGTACCCTACTCTTGCCTTGGTTTGGGCTTTTTCCTTTTTATAAATAAAAAATGTTTGGATGTGGATGGCTGATGGGCGGCTGAGCTGCCGTCAACTGAGAGGGTAAGGACAAGGAACCAAGGGAGGTGAAGCCATACTTGGTACCATAATCCAGCTAAGCTATCAAACTTCTGTTATTTGTCTTTGTTATGTTGTTTCTAGTTAAATTAAATAAATGATAAATGTTCCCATCCCAAACTTGGAAGCTTCTCTCTCTATGTCATCAGCGAAATTTCCGTCTCTAGTTTTCATGCCCCATATCAACAAAATTTCTTTGGACAATAAAATAGTTCAATGCAGATTAGAAGAAGCAAATCGTATATTCATTTGAATATAAATATATATATATATATATATATATGTATATCTATATCTATATCTACACGCAAATTGGAAATATAGGTACCAATACTTGCAGGCAATGAATTATCTGACCAACCAAATCGGTATGTAGCAGAAGAATTAATGCAGGTACTCGTTTTAGTCCAGTGTACGTGCCAAGAAAGCATGTTTTCATTCTTGCATTACTAGCTTACCACAAGCTCTGCTGGATTTATAATTTGGTGCACAACATCTACGACTGGCGATGTTTTAGAATGGATAAAACATGCGGGGGTGGGTGGCTGGCTGGCTAATCCTTCTTGTAAACCAGAGTTGGGTATTCTGGACTCCACATGCTATTCTTCACATATTCTAAAAGTTCCTCCTGCAAATAAACAAACATGTTTGTCATTGTCAACTTTTCAGTGCTGGAAACATGGAAAGATGGACGTTTACAGATCAACTGCCAGATTACCTGGCTCTGACAGATTTTTTGGAGCTCTCGAGCATCGATGTCACGATATCCTTCTGCCAGATCTTCTTCTACAGCTTCCTTCACCACCGCTGCAGCTACCTCCTTTGTTATATCTCTTATCCTACAAACAAAATTATAGACTTAGCCAACGACTTTAAGTTGAAAGCTCTTCACTTCATTCATCAGGTGAGAGCAAGACAAAAGAGAGAGGCCTCATCACATACTTAGATATTGGAGGGTATATGATCCCCTTGAGAACCTCCTCTTCGCTCATGTATGCAGCCAGACTGCATTTGTCAATTGAACATAACACCAGTCACTTTCCGATTCAGTGGCTAAGCACCAAATCATCTTCTTAAAGCAATTAATAATCCAAGGCCCTATATCAGAGAGCTCCTGGCATACACCCATCATAACTATCATACCATTTGGGACAACTAAAAAATTCTAGTAAGTTAATAAAATATTACAATAAATCAGGACTTATTCCACAAGTAAGTAACTCATAAAATCTGTAATATAATTAGAAGGATTGGTAAGTGACAACAAGCAGATCCTAATCCCTAATTTTCTTCATGCAGAATTTGAAGTGGCTCTGAGTGAGTGGTATGCAGTCACTGCCTTGCCCGTTGAAATATTCTGAACTCAGCATTCACAAATATTTTTATCAAAAACAAAAGACAAATGAGACGCACCGTTCTGCTGCAGCTTGTAGCATGCCGTCTGAAATGATCCTAGAACCAGATAGAAGAGTTCCAAGTCCAATACTGCATAAAAGATAGGTGAAAGATTATAAATGATTAATTAGAGAAACATTAATAAAAGACATCTTTATGAAATGAATTGGCAAAACTGACCCTGGAAAGAGATACATGTTGTTTCCTTGGTTGCAATGCCCAACGTGGCCATCTCCTAAATTGTTCAAAAGTTACAATCAGTAGACCTTTCACTCTCATTTCAGAATATTAGGGAAAAAATTTCATGTTCAGAACTTGTATCAAAATCAAGATGCTATAGAAATTCAGGTGAGAAATGAGCAGCTTGTACAATTAGCAGCTATAATCCTATACAAGTTTAGGCATTTATAATAAACAGAGCTTAGGTTGGTTGTAAAAATAACTTTAAACCAGCCCCACATGTGAGCAAATTGCAAAGGACTACAAAAATTAAAATGTATACCATGTGGACTATGTTCAATAACATAGCCTTGGCACATACCAAGATTGACATCTCTAAAAGGACTTCCACTTGCAAATATAATGTTGTCACCTACGATGGAGAAGGCTTCCTCTGGGGTGCACTCGGCTGTAATAAATACAAAAAGAGAAGGATAAAAGATCAAAACAAATTTGTTTACAAATATGGAATATGGAAGGCCCTCATCTTATAATTCCAAAAAAATTAAAAAAAAATCATACCATTTTTTGTAGGGTTTGACATCGCAAAGATGGCTGGTCTAGTGGATGTTGAACCTTTAAGAGCTTCTAACACCTAAAACAACAAATAAACTTTACCCAATTTGCAAAAAGACAGGCAAATAGATTTGGCTAGAAGGTTAATGAAATGCATAGATTCTGAGGAACAAAACTAAGTCTAAATTTACAAAAATATTCCTTCTGCAATCTGGAAGCCATTTGCCAAAATTTACAGTATACCATCTGAATACTTGCTTCAAATTTAAATATATGAGAAGGAAATGCAAATAGTGAATCTTGACTTTACAAGCAATACATTCTCATAATAAGGTGGATGATCACAGGGCTTCAGGATCTAAAAAATTGTTAATTCTAAAAGAATAAATTAACATTCTGCTAAATTGCCAATTAACACGAATGATGTTCAGACTGTGATCATAGATTCAATCATTCTCCTAAACAGCAGGAGCAAATGTTTTGATTGATATGTAAATTCGCTTTATACCTCTTTGGAGAACAATCCGCCAACTGCGGATAACCCAAGAAGCACATCAGGCTTCACTTGCTCCACCTGTTTAGTCAGATTAAAGAAAGGTCTTACAATTTGGAAAGAGATACGGAGACATCACAATATATCTTATGACACAACTTAGAAGCTGGTAAAAACTAAAACAGGAAAGAACATAATGAGACAAAAGTCATTCGCCAACAGGGCTCCATTATTTCACACATGAAGAATAACATGACACTGTAATCTACTATAATATATTGACTTGAAAAAGTGCTACTATGCTAGCATTTCACAGACCACTTCCACAAGACTTGCACCCTCCCTTAAGCCCTGACGACCAGCTTCTTTGATTTTCCTTGCAAAGGGCAGGGCCACTGGATCAATATTTTCACGTTCCTCTGTGATAAGGCCCTGGATCCAATCAACACATTTAATTAGAATGTATAGCTAATGCAAATTGGTCTTCCTCAGGGCAAGATAACTGTGCAAAGGTTGCATTGAACCATCACATTCTAACAGCCAGAATCTACAGCAGCAAAATGTAAAAATGACCACAAATAGCTTTGTAATGCATTCATAGAAATGTAACTTGTATAATCAACTGGTTATTTAGCTTTAAGGCATCACAAGAAATGGTGTTGTGATACTGATAACAATGAATGCAATCATATCATTATTTTAGCCATCTTTTAATCTACTTATAGTGTTCCTGCCTTTTGAAAGCAAGGCAAAGTCATATCATAGTAGGAAGTTGCTGATGGCCCGATTCACCAGTTCTATCTTCCTGGCATATTCCTCCACCCACTACCTTCTCATTAGCTTTCCAATTTCAAGCTGAAATATTAGATGAAAAACTAGGCCCAAATGTCGAAAAAAACATATTGGCCTTAAAAGCACAACTCTCTAACAAAAAATTCTTTAGTTTTAAGGAAGCATGCTACTTACGTTGGCATCAACAACCCAGAATTGACTCTTTGCACTATCGAAAGCAGTCTCGTTATTTCCTAACATCCTTGCCATTGTTTTCCTTGCAGCATTGAGAACCCCTATTCCAGCACTGCAACAGTATAAAGATTATGCAAACAAGCCCTAATATCTCCTACTAGCATGCAGGGTCTTCCGTATTAGTTTTCACAGGAAAACACTAAAAAGACCAAAAAATAGCAAACAAATCAGTCAGCAGATACAACAAGTTTATAGAAATGTCTGATAGAATGAGAAGAAATCCAGCCACAAGCAAACCAACAACCAAATCATCTTAAGCATGAGCAATATAAAACTTCCATATAGAGTAAGATGAATAATAAGCCAAGAAAGAGTTCTAATTTTTTATTTGGAGGAATCATTTCTTTTTTTTTCAGACATACAGGGAGAACAAATGAAAACACATTTAGCACATAGTAATTAACTTGCTATAATCCAATTTCAGTTCATAAGTGAGGAATTTAGTAAATCAGGTACCAATGGAAACAGTCTAAGCACTAAAAGCAACCATCACATATATAAATATCTAACATAGCCATGTTATCTCTTCCCTAATATTGGTATTATGATAATCCACAACTTAGCCTCACAGAGTAAGCTACAAAACTAACCTTCCAGCACCAGCAACAACAATCTTTTGCTTCGGAAAGTCAATCATTGGCCTTCCCTGTGCTCTTACAGCTCCAAGAAGACCAGCAATTGCAACCCCAGCTGTTCCCTGCTTAGCAAATTGATAGAAAGTATGCCAGAATGTAAAGGCAATTAAATCTCAATAAAATAAATCAAATAGTGGCTTAGAATAAATTAGAACTCTGCATAAAATTGATACAGTAACATTTGAAAGAATATATTATAAATTGCTTAAACAGAACTTTAAATATGAGATCCAAAGCAACAGGTGACAACAAATGGAATGTTTTGCATTAATAAATCAAGTCAACATGATGGATTATCTTGTACCAAGAGAAAATCTCAATTACCTGGACATCATCATTGAACATCCTGTATGTATTTCTATAACGCTGCAATAACTTAAAGGCCCACTTGCTCTGGAAATCTTCAAACTGCAGAAAACCAAATCTGCTCATATCTCTTAAATAAAGGTACTCCAATTTAATTCTAGACAATATTCTGTTTAACAAGATAGACATATCTATATACCTGCACAATCACATTTGGCCAACGAGTAAAAACAGCCTCCATGAATTCATCAATCACCGCAATATACTCATCACCATCAAGACGATGTTGTTGAAGGCCCAGATCTATTGTCAAAAAATTATGTAAATATGTAATCTTCATTCTTTTGCAGAATATAAAATTAACTCAGAAAGCATGCAAGTACAAGATGTCTAGCTACTGAAAATTGGCTAGCGCTAGTAAGGCCACAGACTACAAGCATCACAACAAGAAGTCAAAGCTTCATAATTTCTCTTTTTATGGTTCCCCAAAATTGGATAATGGAAAACTTACACAAGGGGTCTTTGAGCAACTTCTCATTGTTAGTTCCAACATCAATCATGACAGGAAGTACCTAATGCAAGGGAGAAAACAGAGGAAATATTTGTAAAATTCCCAGTATTTGGTCAAGCTGGGCAAGCCCACAAAAATTAGCATGATATGAACTGCCATTTAATAAGATTAGAAAATGGTTGAAAACAGAAAAAACAAGTGACTGAGACTTGCAATGACTCCACAAACAATGAAGATCAACACACAATCAAGTCTCACTCTCTCATATCATTTTCAGAAAGTAAAGCTACTCTGAAGTAAGGAGATAAAATAACCAAAGAAAATGGATATAGAACTTGAGTATTTACAAATGTTATCATATCAATCCTTATTCCGTTATTCCGGCATCTGAAATGCAGGCATAAAGACTGACAATCTTTAGGAGAAACTCTGTGTTTTCTATTATAAACATCAACGTAATAAAAACTTCTAGCATATAAAATAAAAGAGTAGAAAAAGAATAACAAACCCTCTGAGGATTGATACCAGCAGCAGCAACATACAAATCCAGCTTCCCTATAGCAATTCCAATTCCCTGAACTCCAAGGTCTCCAAGACCCAATATTCTGCTTCCATCCGTAACAACTATCATATCAACCTGTACTCAATAAAACAAAATAAATTAACTGGAAGCCTATCAACCTGCAAACTAGTCTCCATAAAAAACCAAAGTGTTTCTGAAATACTGATACCAAAATTCATGCATGCTACTACTAAACCTGATCTGATAAAGGAAGAAGAATCCAGCATTATTTTGTCGCACTACGAAGACAAATAATTACGTTGCTGGAACATGAAGTACAGGTAACTGAAAGAGGTAATCACTGAGTCAAAAACAAATATCTATAAAGAACAAACTTGGATGTCTAAATTCCCAAATTCAAGAGCAGGTCTACAACATTTAATTTCTCCACAAGAAGTTACCCATTGAGCCTGCTGGTAGTCAAAATTGAAAAGACATGCTGCCCATACACCATAAAGCGAAAGGCAAAGGGATATTTTACCGTGCACAAAAGAAACAGAAAAGACAAAATAACTAGTCAAAACCGTATGAAAGCATAGTACTAAAATATGCATGTCATAGAAAACCATTTCATTTTATCACCAGGGAGGGCCACAATAAAGCAAGCAAGGACATAGCTCCACAAGTGGGATCAATTCAACTAAGGAAAGAAATTCTACTATATACTGCATCATTGATATGTAAAGCAGACCTGATCAGCAGGCCAGTTGTAAACCATAGACATCATTTCTCCACGATCTTCTGCACTAAAGTACATTCCTCGAGGCCTCCTAAACAGACCACTATAGTTCTGGCAAACAAGACCGACAGTTGGAGTGTAAACTATAGGAGCATATTCCTCAATGTTGGCAATTAAAACCTGTCAGAGTCAGAAATAAATATCCTTTAGATATATCATCGAGAAGATGACAGAGTCACTGCATACATACTACATACTCTGAAGAAAAGATAGGCACAAGTAAAGCCAATAAAGCATGTCATTGCGATTCTTTTTCTTGACACTTTAAGCTAATTTCAAGTAAGAATGTAGGAAAGATGGTTGTTATCACATTGGAGATGGCTTATAGGGAACCAGAAGTGAAATAATTAATGGGGAAGGAACAATGGAGTCATTCCATTAACAAAAAATGGAAGCAACATGAAACTCGTAAAAAGCAGAAAAAGAAACTAAGTATAATAAGTAATTAATACAATGGCATTTGACTGATAGTAGTCGTGTTATTGGATTTCATAGAATCATTTGTTTGACATTGGAGAATGTGTTATAGCATTAAGGAGGTGAAAAGGACTTTTGCTGATAACCAGTTGTCATTAGAAAGAATCTACACATTCAAACTCAAAGGAACCACATATTGTTCTTTCCAACTAGCTGAAATGACCAACAACTACACAGACAATATCATTAGGTGGAAGAAGAGAAACTTTAAAAGTTAACTTCTAAAAGCATTATAGAGATCACCATGGAGAACATAAAATGAATTTACCTTATAGTACATGGTCTCATTTCTGTCATGCAACCGATTAAGAATCCGCCACTTGGCAAGAGCATTGGGATCAGATGGTCCATCTCTAGCTTGAACTTCAAGCCTCTTCAAATCAACCACTGTTGATTAATGAATTACAAATATGAAAATCATGGAAATAACAATGTGTGCCATCATGGTCAGCAAAAGCCGATTGATCATTCAAAATCCATACATAGAAGGATTTCATATTGCTCAGCAGCATAAACACCAGTCCGATATCAATAAAACTTACTGAAGCGTTCAATTTGCTGTTCAGGAGACATTATATTCGGAGGAAGAAGGCCACGAAGATCCAAACGATCTCGTTCCGTCATGGAAAATGCTGTTCCCTAACACCAAACGCATTTAAACAAATAAGAAAACTGAACTTCTGTAGATAATTGAAGCTAAAAAAAGGCATAAGTAACGAAATCAGCTTTTTGGAAAACTCAAATCGAGGACTGAGCATTCGAATCCAAGCTAAGATTTAAAAAAAAAAAAAAAGTACCTTGTTGAACCAAGGATCATGAAGGATGTCGAGGCTGCGCTTATGGACGAGGCTGGGACGGTGGCCCTCCGCCGTGGTAAAACATCTCGGGCGAGCAACAGCCGCAGGATTGATGATGCTCCGTTTAAGGCGTCTGATCAGAGACGTCGCTGCTCTGGTCTGATTCCAAAAGTTTGACATGTCGTTTTTTGACCAGCAATCAGTAGCTCTAAAACAACACCACCACCACCACCACGAAGAGGAAGAAGAAGAAGCAAGGAGTTTGGAAGTAGAAGACGAAAGTTGGAAGCGATTTAGTGGGAGTAAAAAGTGGAGGAGATGTCTCAATTTTCCAAAATTTTCCTTCAATTTTAATATAAAATAAAATAAAATAAAACCAGTCGGTTGGACGTTGAGTTGGACTTGTAATGTCTGCCCTTTCTAAATATAGTAAACAATTTTGACGACATGGGCTTTGACTATTCTTAAAGCCCAATAGAGCCCATTAATCCTGTCTTTCCGTGGCCCATTTACAACCACCTCCACCCGCCAACGTATAACTGCCATTTTCCTATCCCAAGGAAAACTCCAACTTCCAAAGAGACAAAAGTGGTACGCTTAAGCTTAGGATTTACGAGAAAATGGGAAAGCAAAATGAAATAGTGCAGGCAGTACGCATAGCGTAGAATCATGCCAGCTAGCTACTTAACAAGGAGACAAGAAAGAAATGAAAAAGGGGTTAGTTAAACAACGTCTCTGACTGCGAGGCATGACGCAGGCAGACATCACAAGTCTTGTGGACTTGTACAACTTATTTACAACAGATAAAATGCATAGAAAAGTACACCAGAGGCAGAAATGCCTTTTACTTGTTGCTCCCTTTCCTTCCCTGACAATGCCTGCCTGCCAGGGGAGTTCAACCATCATGATCATGCTCATACCATCTTGCTAAAAACATCAGGTATTCCCTATTTTGATGCACATCATCATCTTGGGTTTTTTCCTCCCCTCAGATCCTGTACAATTCTTTTTCTTCTTCTACAGCTTTCGATTCTGATTGATTTCTATGTCAAAATCTTGTCTTTATGCTTCATATCACCTTCTTGTGAGCAGTTTCCATCTGGGTTTTCTTTTCATTGCCAAGACAGCATGCTTTATTGGTATGTTAAAAACCGACTTCTTTTAGAAGAGATTAGGGATTTTCCTCTGCTTTTCAATCTCAAGCTGTTTCCTACTTAATATTCTTGATTGTGACACTTGATGCGCTGGACAATCGATTGATTCTCTTCTTGGAAGCCTTGTGCTTCTTTGCATATATTCTCGAATTGTCATATCGATTGTGGTGTGGGAATCCTGCTTTTTCGTCCCGATTAATTAATATTGTTATCAATAAATTAGTGTGATGATTAATTAGTTAGCTTCAATTCATAAAAAGATTGCCGCTTTGTAGCAGTGGTGGTGCTTATTTATGAAAAGTTAGAGCCTTGTCCTGCAGATGTGCGTTTGCTTCTGAATTGTGATGCTTAGCTGTAAATAGCTTTTGTTAGAAGCGCCAGTGAAGAAAGGAAACATGGATGATGGGGAGGTAGAGCTTTCAGATCATGTTCTACTATCCAACCCTGATTCATCTAGCAATTTGCTGGATTCAACATCTGTAGATTTAATAATTGACGAATTCTTCAAGAATACCAGAACATGTACTCACACTCACACTTGCAACCCACCTGGCCCTGATACCGCACATACACATACTTGCTACCACACACATACCCAAGTTATTACATCTGAAGAGGATGATCACCAGAACAATAAGAACAGCTCTAGTTTGAAACCAAGGAGGCCTTCGGGGAATAGAGAAGCAGTCCGGAAGTATAGAGAGAAAAAGAAGGCACATACTGCTTATTTGGAAGAGGAAGTTAAGAAATTGCGCTTACTGAACCAGCAACTAGTCAGAAAATTGCAAGGACAGACAATACTTGAAGCAGAGGTTCTGAGGCTCAGAAGCCTTTTGGTAGACCTTAGAGCAAAGATTGATGGTGAGTTGGGTCTTTTCCCCTTCCAAAAGCAGTGTAACAATGCCACTATTTTGAAGGAAGGTGATTGTGGGGTGCAATCTACTGATGAGTCAATCGGTCTACAATGTCAGACCGATTTGCCATGCTTCCATCCACATGCAGGATCGTCATCACAGGCTAGCATTGGTGGAAGCGAGAAAATGAATATATCCTGGGAAGGAAACTGTCAGCCTGCAATTGTAAATTGTCAAGCTAACATAAATCAGATGGAAGTGTTGAAGGACACCACGTGAACGCAGTCGAAACCTTGGTATCATGTGCACCCCAAGATGAATAACTGCAAAGGAAGAGCTTATTTGTAAGTCTCCATATATTTGATCTTCATCCATAAAAAGTCTGTCCAGGTCTTTTCCAGTATGCTCATTATGCAAGCATAACATTACATGCTTTGGTATATAGAATAACAATGCGAGGAGTGTTTGTTAGGTTGATTACCACTGTAAATGCATATGTATCACATACCTAAATACCACAACTTTAGCCTGACGGAACCATGTAACTGAGAGTCAAGAACATAACATCTTGTTTTGATCTCTTAACAGCTTATATAAATCTAGTACTAGTATGTAAATATTTAAACTGCTGCTTCTTTTGAAATCACATGGAATAGCATAGTAGTGCAGTTAAAATTTGTCTTCCCTGCTTGCTGGATAATTGTTGTTGATAGGTCATATTGTTATCTTACTTCATTCTTGCAAGCTGTCAACTGATTATAAAAGGACAGGTCGTGCAAGATTCAAGTTTCCATACCAGTTCTTTTGACTCACAAATGAAATTGATAATTTTCTTTTATGACAAGGGTAGTTGAAGTAGGTAAAAGCATGGCAGCATCTCTGTCTCTATGGATAATTAGACTACATATATGTTGTAGGAGGCCTAATGTGTGCTTATCAGGAAACACAAGTTAATTGGGCCCAACTTTCTTCGTTTTTCGAAGAGGAGATGCAGCTGGATCAGATAGTGCCTTTGTATTTGGACCCAATTCCGTTCAGGCTAGGGCCGACTGTGGTCTGCATCATACCATCGTATGAAACCAGGCCTTTTAATAGAAATCACATACGCAACAAGAGGACGAAAGCCTCTCTCGCTTTCAAGTTTCATCCAGGATGTCTGACCCGAAAAGAAGTTTAGACCAAAAATTGGACTTAATTTAAGTTATTATTGGCGAAATATGGACCCAAATCAAAGAGTTGTAAACAATCATTTTCTTTCTAAGAAGTCTTGCCTCTTAGTACTCCTTGTGAATCGATACTCCTGCATAAGATAAGTAACATATCAGAGGGGATTTATAAAGGAAAAAAGACGACAAAAATAGCAGAAGCAGGTCAGCAGACAGGTTGAACAGTGCAGAGTCACATCCAGGAAAGGAAAGCTGAGCCAACCTCTCTGTCTGACTTCATTGAATGGGCAATGTGGCCAACGAAGGAGTGAGGGCGTGAGGGACCCCATGCATCCAAATCATTCATGCTCACACTGCTTCCCCCCATTGCCTTTAAAAATAAAACAAAGTAGAAATAAATATGTGTTCGGGGCTTTCATTTCATTTCAAGACAAATCAGGCAGCACAGGAGGCCACATGGGTTAGCTTGTCCTCCTCCTTACCTCTGTGTCTCCTTGCCCTATTTTTATTTCCAAGTTTCCTCCCTTGTTCTTTTAATATCTTCATTCTCGGCTTGTCTTTTCTTTTGTATTGTACTATTATCTTTTTTAATCATATCATAATATTTCATGATTCAGAGACAAGATTCCTCAAGCCCTCCAACCAATGTTGTTAGTCGTATATTGTAGTTTAATGCTTCCTCCCCTTCCACATCCCATATTCATAGTAATTAGTAGTAATGAACTCTCATCGCAACGCCTAGAACAAACCCATTTTTGGGTAAGAA
The DNA here is from genome assembly GCF_053813885.1 of Theobroma cacao. Taxonomy (NCBI): domain Eukaryota; kingdom Viridiplantae; phylum Streptophyta; class Magnoliopsida; order Malvales; family Malvaceae; genus Theobroma; species Theobroma cacao. The sequence continues at coordinate 174,352 of NC_142648.1, forward strand.
AAACTAGTATGATGAACCCATCAACTTTAATAATTGAAAGATTCTAAATTTGCATGCTATTTCTTAAAAATAAATGAATAGATAAATCAAAAAAAATGAAAACGACATAGCAATATACTATATAACATGGTCATTTACGCTTCAACCTAATGGAACGTCCACGTAGCCACCTCATTACTTCTTCAAAACAAAAGGTGTTCTCCCACATTCCTTGGTATACATCTTCCTAATCTTTATTATAAAATGAGATGAAGGTATCTTTTCTTTTCCTTTTTTCATTGGTTGTTTTACTCTACTTGAAGATGATCATGAGGATAATATTCATTTTCAAAAGAATCATGATGATCATATTACAATTCATGAATGATTGCATGCAAGGACAAGTATACTGTGGTTTCTGTCAATATGAAATAAGGAAAGAAAGGGGCTTGGTTTTTTTGTTTTTTGTTTTTAGCAAAATGAAAATATGAATCAGAGTGGGAACATGGAAGTAACTGGAGGGGGTGTGGTGTGGGTCATCATAGTTATATTTATTTTTTCTGCTTTTGATGGAACAAAATGGTCCAAATTTATTTCCTATCCAATCATTGACCAAAGAAAGGGAAAGAAAAGTTTACACAAGCAAGTGGTGAGTGGAGGTGGCCGCTGGAGCTGGCGCTGGGCCAGAATGTATTTATTTTGGGAAAACAAAGCAGCTGCATCCTTTTCTTCAAGTTCTTTATTTTATACATAAAGGAGCTAACATGGTGAAAGGAAACGACTTTGCATAAAATGGAAAACAAAAATATTTGCAGAATATATATGTGTATATATATATATATATATATATATGAAGCCCAACCATTGGCTTACCACATTAATTACACTCTAACATCTTGAATTGCTTTCCTGTTTACTGTGATTATTGCACTCAAGTGAATCGACAAGTTAAATAAAACGGCCCATCGTTTTTGTTTCAGTGCATGCCTTTCCTGGTGTCCATGTTCACCTATGTATAAATAGCAGGTTTTAATATAAAAAATTGGTAAGAATCTCAAAGTCATGAGGAATCATTTTCGAGAAGAAAGACAGTTTCAGTGCTAATGAATGGTTTATGCAATTCTCAACAAGTGAAGAACAAGTCAAGTAAAAAGGGGTAAGCAACTCGGATTTTTGGTAATGAGGTTCTCACGTTGCATAAAAGGAAGAAAAAAAGAAGGCCTTTACGCATGAGTGAAATGATCTTTTTCTACTTGGAACCAAAAAGGAAGAAAGAAAAGAAAATGATCATCTCTTTCTCACATGACATGTGAAGTGAGGACAACAGCCGAAAGGTATTGGAAACCATGCATGACACCACACGTGCAGAGGAGCGTGCAAAGACAACACTGTTTAACTTGAGACCATAGCAATGAGCAAAGGTTAGAGAAAAAGAAAAGCTTTGTACAAAGGCAGGGAAACAATCAAACAGACAGTAGTGAGCCTGAAAATTAAAAGCCTGATTGCATTTGATATCGTGATTAAGGGGCAGACAAGGCATCTTTGTTCGACACAAAGCTCCTCTCTCCATTTATAGACTTCTTGCAAATCCAAGCAAATGCCTACTCCGCCCATCTTTTCACAAAGTTGTTTTCCTAGGGAACACAAATTCATGTCTCTATTTCAAATTTCATTTGTTGTAGGGACTGCCCACCTCTTGTTACCTTCTGATTATTTGCTTTAGTTGGATTCACCTCCTCCTCTCTCTCTCTCTGGTTGGTAGGTTGGCATTAGTGTAACTTTAGGGGCTATGTCTCTTTTCTCTCTTTCCATAATTGAGCAAATTGTGTGGCTAGCTTAAGCTTCGTATCTTAATCATAAAATGCTGTACAAAGCAGCTGTCTATCCTTTTGCTACCTAGGGTAAGTAATCTATATGATTACAATTTAATTACCCCCCTCTTAGAAAAGTGTGCTGGATAAATCATTAGCATCGCTAATGATTTCAGTTAAATTATATGTCAATCGTCACTCAAGTTAATGTTATTACGTGATACTTTTCCTTTAAAGGACTCGAAAATGAAAATTATGGGTCATATTGCTTCTATTATTGAAATTTCTTTGTCATGTTATAACCAATCACTAAATTTCACCAAGACAGGCCACCAACTTGGTAAGATGTTTGCCTCAACAGTACTCTAGCTCAAATAATCAAAGTCCTGATCTCACAAGGCATTTCCTGAGCATATTGTTCGTAGGGGGTTTAGCAAAATTTGCTTTCGTTTGGAATTTGATTAAATTTATTACATTGCAGTTTGGTAGTGATGTGGGTCGTGATACACCTATTTTCCTAGTCAAAGGGAGCCAAAGGTTGTTGAGAATCAATAACCTTCCAAATTTGTATGATTTTGTTTGGTTTCATGGTCAGTCCTCCATATCTCGAAGAAACGTACGTGAGTCTGAGTTGAATTTGAGTAGGGGGATTTATAGAGTGGAAATGATATTTCCTTTAAGGGAAGGGTTTCAACATGATATTGTCATTATAAATGATCGATGATACTAGTATTTCTGCTGATTTCCACCTGATTTAGGCCACAATCATGATTATTCATGGTTCCGGACCCCAGTTCGGGAAAGGAACAGCATCTAATCTTATCTATCTACATGAGTTGCAAATGATTTTTCACTTCACTACCTCAGTGTAAGAGGAAAGGGAAAGGATGGTGAGATCAGACACATCCACATATATATATATATATGTTTCTTTTACACAGCAACAAACAGTAGCCTCAAAATATTCCATGACTGCCAATTCTTCAAAGGTGCTTTGATTGCTTCCACCATGAATAGTCCCCTTTGCCCATACACTTTTGTAAATCTGTAATGATAGAGAGAGGGGAACAACTTGATAATTGATATGTTATCCGACCACCCCATTCACCCTAATACTACTTTATGGACAAAACCAACTTTCTACTCATATATATACACACACGCGCAGGTCTAAGCATGTGATTAACACTGGCAAAGCATCTTTCTACTTTAGTTAATGTATTTCTGTTTTGTGGAATATGGAACCATGGTCTTTGAAAGGAGTGATGTAAGGACAAAAGTTTATACATATGCGGAAAAAGGAGGAGTACTAAGTTTTGAAAATTTTCAGCAGATGAGATTATTAACAAGGTGAAGTTTCAAAGTTGAAACAATTACGTTGACAATAAAGAGGAGAGATTGGATGATATGAATAATGAGTGTAAATGATTAGCATCCACATTGGTAAATATAGCTATATCAATTCATAAAAAAGGAGAATCATAATGGTGCCCACACCCACACCCCCATGTGGGAGCACTGTAGTTTCCCTCTTAACCCTGGTCATGAATCATGAATGCCATGATGCTTTTTCAAGTTTCAGTATTTTTCCCAGTTTTTATTTTCTTGTTCTTGCTCAATGCTCGGTTGTTCATCATCTATCATCTATCATTCTATGGGGATTGGGGACCGGGGGAAGGGAGGTGGCAAGTAGCATAAACCCCCAAGAAGCAATAATCTCTCTCTCTCTCTCTCTCTCTCTGTACACATCATATCATACAGTAATAAACATTAAAAAGGTTAAGAAAAGTGAGTGAATAATTGAGATATGTGCTGTGAATTATAATGAGGAGTGAGATGGGGTTGGGGTCCTGGAAGAGATTCAGTCATCATTTATTTGTTTGTGGTCTTGTGGGGCGTCTCATCTCATAAACGACAATTGATGAGAAAGGAGGGAGGAAGCCCTTACCTCATAAAAATACTACTACTGCTACTACAAAGGAGCCTTTGCCTCCCCCTTTTGTTATTTTCTGCCACCAAAAACAGCAAAACTCTTTTGCCTCCCTTTCTTACTCTTTACATGTTTGGACATTATTATCTGCTACCATAATCATCAATCCTTAAGACACTAATAACAATTATTTTTGAAGGGAGTCAGCGAGAAGAAGAAACCCTTCGGAGGGGAAAAAGGAGAGGGTGGTATGTGTTGCAGGAACATTCATAACAAAAGCCTCAAAACCAAGTTTTCTTTCTTTGTAGTATCATATTAGCCAACAGCACAGAGTCAACCAATTCCAATGCCGATTGCTAGTAAATTGGTGTGTTAAATTTTTCTTCCTAATACATATATAAATTATTAAGATTTTGCCTTTTGCTTTTATACCGAAAAAGCAGAAAGAATTTTGGCAAAGGTGGTGAGAGAGGGTAGGACTTTTCCTTTTGTGGAGAGCAATCGAAATCGATTATCGATTGGAGAGTGGCCGAGGCATTTGACTCCCACCCACATGAACATGATGCTCCCGATGTGGGCAAAGGGGCAGCGCTTGCCACGCACCCCCCAATCATCATCCTCCCAAATGGGTCCCGCCAATCTGCATCATCTTTGCCATTGGTGCGTATCTTACTCTTCCAAAAGGAGAGTAGTGGAGTAGATCAGAATCTTCAATTCTTCATGTTGTATGTGTGCATTATTTTTAGTGTACTGTGTAATCGAGGGTATGAATATGATTGACGGGGTATTCTACAAAACTTTTTTTTTTTTTAAATATCAGTTAACAAGTATTGCAGGCATTCATTTGGTTAATTATTACTGTCATCAAGTTGAGATTGAGAAACAATGGCAGAGAAGGGAAGATAAAGGGTAAAAGATGAGTGTGGGAGTTTAATCTGATGACAGAGTTAAAGACTAATAAAAGTAGTGTTAAGTGAGTGAGGCATTGAGGCAAGCGAACGTGCAGTATTTGAAGCACAGATCTGGATCCACTCGACTCACCCCAACTCCCCACACTCTCTCACTGCCACTTACCCTTCTTTTCTTTTCTTTGTTTTTACTTATAACTTCAAAGGAGAGAGAGAGAGAGAGAGAGAGAGAGAAATTTCCGAGAGAGAGAGAGGCAAGACTTGAGAGCTCCAAAGCCCTTAGCTTTGACTGCTCAACATAGCTCCAGAACCCAAAACCGGCAGCAGCAGTGAAGCAATTGATGGTTACCTCTGCTACTGCTGCTGCTGATGCTCACAGGCTTGAAAGAAAGGCGGTGGTTTGGCTTTTGTAGTAAGTTTGAAAGCTGAAAGCGCAAATTAAGAGACAGAAACAGTAGACTTGAGCCCTTTCCTTTCCTTGCCCTTTGGCTAGTCTTCTCGTCAGAAGAGAAAGATAAAGACCAAAGCCCCTAAAAATCACAATCTTTCCTCTCTTATATGGGTAAGCCCGTACTCCCCTGCCTGAAAACTGTTTTTTCAAATTTAATTACTAGAAACGTTGAGAAGGGAAAGGGGCTAGGAAGCTCTCTCTTCTCAGTTCTCTCCATAAAGGAAAAGGAAGGAGAAAAAAGAGTAGGGTTGTTGCTCTTTCTTCTTTAGCCACTGCAACTTTTGCTCATGTTTGCTTAATAAAGAAATTCAACCACCATATTTTCTTCCTTTTAAATCTCCACACGGGAATACTCCTTTCGACGCTCTCTTTTCCCTTCTTTTCTATAAATTTATCTTCTTTACGTTTCTTTCATGGTTGTTTTATTTTCTGGCAGGAATAAGAGAAAGAGGGAAGGATAGAGAGACACTGCACTGCTGCTAACTGGTCACAAGTTGGTAGGTGGAGTTTGTGGTTGAGAAAGAAGTTTTACTTGTAAAGACCTTACTCGAAACACTAATTTACTCACTCTCTCAAAAATCAAAATCAAAGAAGGAAAGTAAAACTATACAGCAACTAAACATTGTTTGGAGAGTGTTGGGGGTTGGTGTACTTCCATTATGGATGGTTATGAAGCAACCAGAATTGTGTTCTCAAGAATCCAAAACTTAGAACCGGAAAATGCTTCCAAAATCATGGGTCTGCTGCTCATTCAAGATCATGGCGAGAAGGAGATGATTCGTTTAGCCTTTGGACCTGAAGCTTTAGTTCACTCAGTGGTTCTCAAGGCAAAAAAGGAGCTTGGTCTTCCCACTAACTCTCCTACTACACCCTCAACTCCATCATCTCCTTCTCCTTTTCTTGCAAACAACCCAAATCCTGTTACTGTTTCAAGACAAAGCTCATCTGCTTCCAGGTTTCTAGGGAACGGTGCTGGAGTCAATCTTCCACCTTCTCTCGCGATCCCTACCAACCCTTCTACATCTTCTGGTAGTTCATCTTGGAGTGCTTTATCTGATCTTCCTAATCATGACGAGTTGATCAGTCCGAGCAGTGGGTTAAATCCTTCTTCTTTACCCTTCTATGGAAATGGAGGAGCTACTGATATGATTGATGAGTTTCAACTTCAAGACCAACTATCTTTTCTCAATGAGGGCTCACCAAATCTTAACCCCAAAAACCATGATTTGTTCTACTCACAAGCAGCTGACTTATCCTCAAGTTCAGCTGCTGCTGCTTGTGGCAGCACTGACGCCATGGGTTTCCCCTCGTATTGGGGAAGCTCTTTTCACAGGAAGAGTAGCTCTGTGAGCGATATTTTGGGAGCTGATGACCCGGCTTCAGGGTTTGGGTGGAGACCCTGCTTGTATTTTGCTAGAGGGTACTGTAAAAATGGGAATAATTGCAGATTTATCCATGGTGCGCTTGGGGAGTCTGGTTCAATGGTTGCTGGAGCAGATGGTGCTGCCATGGTTGGGTCACCTAACAAGGTTGAGATGATGGACCAGTGCCATGAGTTACTTAGATCTAAATCCGCTCAGCAGCAAAGGTTGGCTGCTGTTTCTCAGCTCATGGGTTCTGCTTCTTTTCCTTACTCCCCAAAGTGCATGAATTTGTTTCTTCAACAGCAACAAAATGATACTCAGAGGTACATAGTGATTAATTCCCCCTTGTGCTATCTAGTATGCGGGTAAAGATTTGAGTCCTGACTTATTCTTTTGGTGTGAAGTATTTTTAAAATTTTCTTTTTGATTGAAACTATAGGGCTGCAGCGGCTTTGATGATGGGTGATGATATGAATAAATTTAACCGTTCCAGGCTTGAAAGGAACGGTTTTTCCATAAACGGTGAAGCAGGAATGATAAATCCAGCGTCAAGACAGATCTACTTGACTTTCCCAGCTGATAGCACTTTCAGAGAGGAGGATGTGTCAACTTATTTCAGGTTTTTGTTGTTGAATACTGTACTTTTAGGTTCTATGTTGATGCCGTTTGCGGAAATTCACCTTTGTTGCTAAAATTATTGTGTTTCTTCTTGAAGTATTTATGGACCGGTTCAGGATGTGAGGATACCATACCAACAAAAGAGAATGTTTGGATTTGTTACATTTGTTTATCCTGAGACTGTGAAGATCATTCTGGCTAAAGGCAATCCTCATTTTGTTTGCGACGCTCGGGTTCTGGTGAAGCCTTACAAGGAGAAAGGAAAAGTCCCAGACAAGTACAGGCACTCTCTCTCGCACTTAATAATCTTACTTTCGGAGGACTTGCCTATGTGAAACTATATCTTTTAATGCTATTCGTTATTTTGCAGGAAGCAGCAGCAGCCACAAGTGGAAAGAGGAGAGTTCTCTCCTTGTGGTACTCCAACTGGCCTTGATTCCAGAGACCCATTTGACCATCAGCTTGGTAAGCAGAAGCCAAGGAACCAACAATGTCGTTCATTTATTTTCCTTGTGAGGTATGTATGCCTAATAATGTCTCTGTGTGCGATTAGGAGCAAGGATGATTTACAATTCCCAGGACATGTTATGGAGGAGAAAATTGGAGGAGCAAGCTGATCTGCAGCAAGCCCTTGAGCTTCAAAATAGAAGGTTGATGGGTCTGCAACTCCTTGATGTCAAGAAGCATCACCATCACAGGGCTCTTTCTTGTGGAAGTCCCATTCCTTCACCTACTCACTCACCAAACCTGTTTAGCCAGTCCCTTGTGCTTCCTCAATTTCACAATGGTCAAGAGGCTCCACAAGGTACACCTTTCCATTCAAATATCAGAATCAATCCTCCAGTGATACTTTGCCTAGTGCATATGAATCAGCACTTGATACTGTTAAAAGGAAATGACTTGCAATCTTCCCATTGCAGAGAATTGTTCAAGCCCTGCGCCCGCTATATCTGTCACTGCTCCCGAGAAACAAGCAGCCAGTACTGCTAATGCTGCTGGTAAAGAATCAGCCAGTACTGAAGAGAATGGTAGTGGCAAGGAGAGCCCTCATTGTGAAGATGGTGATCTGCAAGAAAGGTATACAAAGTAATGGAACTTTGTACAGTCATATTAAAATCAGGAGTAAACCCAGAGAAAGGCAAATATGTTGTTTTTGCTAAGATTTGCGTGCAATTTCTATTTAGTTCATTTCAATGATCTTTATGGTTTGATTTCCGATGCGGGGATGATCAAATAGCCTATCTATTGTAAATTTATACATCTTTTGTAACTAAATGCAGTTTGGAGCACAACCTTCCTGATAGTCCTTTTGCATCTCCTACAAAAGCCTCTGGAGAGTACTTGTCAGCTTTCTCCGATGCTGATGTGGATAAGGATGCTTCAGTCTCGGCTTCTTCTGTTAACAATAATTGGGTTTCTTCAGCCTTACTTCCTGCAAATAATGCCTTAGACATGGCATCCTTCAACTCCTACAACTGCCAACTGCCCAGGTATATTATTGTCACTAAGAAAGCCCCTCTTGTCGATTCAATAATACTATCATTACGGTTATAAGCGTATTCTCTGTAATCGATTTGTAACTTGACTTGTGCCTCTCAATTCAGGTTCTCGTCTGGACATGGGACCATTGGTATGTATGCGGGCACTGGCGGCCCGACTTGCCCTGTTGGAATTTAGCTTCTTATGCTTAAGGTAAATGAATGGCTTAGGATTCTTTTCCGTAATGCATTATTTCTGTTTTGCTTTTATTTGCTTTTTTATGCTTTTAAAATCATGTTTTTGGTTTTTCTAACGAGGATAACTTCTCTTTACAGGAAGCTTGAAAGTATAACCAAACAAAAAAAAATCACATCAGAGATATGTAGAGAACCGCCACTACAATCAGAACCACCTCAACCATCGTCATCATCCTCATCAAATACTATACTACTTACAACCATACAAAATGCATACGTGAAAGGCAGTGAAGGAAGTGGGTCAGCCATTCCTTTCTTTTGTTGTAATATTGTTATCTATTGTTTCAGTAGTTGAAGTTTGGACCACAGGTAAAAAGCACACAAGAAAAAAAAAGGATCACACAGTCGATGTGTAGTTGTAATTCCCCTTGAGCTGTAATTTCTTTCCCCTTCCTCCTTTTTTCCAGCACTGATGGTTTCCCTGGAAGACACAAGGAAAAGCCCATATTTAGTTCTTTAGTTTGTTAGTCTATGTTTGTTAGGGTATAATCAAAAATCTGTTCTGTACAGCATCAAGCAGAAGAAGGGAACGATGGTAAAATTCAAATTGTAATGAATAGCCCTGTAGGCTAAAAGATGGGGATCTGCCTGGAGGGATAGGAGGGAAAGGGTCACAGACATTAGTCGAATCTCAGTTCAAAGTGTACCTGTGTATTTGGTCTTATTTTGTAGCCAGTTGCCACAGTGTCAACCCCATAAGATTATGAGACAGATAGAAAGAGAAAAATTTTACCAGTAAAAGCATCAGAATTCAGAAAGAAGGCAAAAAAAAAAAAAGTTATAAATCTGATTGGCTTTCTTTGCCTTACTCTCTGTATTTTCAAGCTTTATTATTGTTTACCACCAGGACAGGAAATTTGTCACTTCGTTAGACTGCAATAGGGAAGCATTATTCAAGGGGGTGGGGTCATGCAATGGCTTTTATTAGAGTTAAGATCTGGCCACTCATTGAGGTGAAACGGGAAGGGCCACAAAGACACAACATCACATGGGTGGCTGACACGAGGAGTGGGTCCTACTCTTGTTTTACTAGTATGTGTATTTATCAAAGTGCCAGGTTGTAAGTGGGTCCTCCCCACCAGCACCCACCCATGTGAGTGATTGAAGCTGCCTTTTTTTTCTCTGCCCTTGCTGCATAGCATAGCATAGCTCCGTCCCTTGCTTTCACTTTCTCTCTCTCTTAAGGCTTCTTGTTGGCAGGGAAGGTCACTCCCTTAGATCTTAAAGTAAGAGTAAGATGTGATGCCACACGTATGACAAAAGTGCACGGTTGCACTGCACTACGTCCGGGAATCTTTTGGGTTCTGTGTGGCTTTCTTTCTGCGACTGTCTGTAACACTGTCAAAGTGTTACTAAAAGATTTTTCTTTATATTTCTCTTTCGGGGTGTTTTGTCTACTTTTCACTGTGGCCTTGAAGTCTGTAATCAATAGCTAGGAAAGAAAGTTTGTACCAGTTAAAAAAAAAAAGAAAAGGAAAAGATAAGATAAAGATAAAACAGGCTGGCAAGTGGCTAGTGGCAAAGGGGATAACCGGATAAGTACAAGCCGTCATGTTCTTTAACATGACACGTAGAGAGGGTTAGAGGGTTAGTCCTTGCTGGGCAGGTTCCTTTCCTTTCCTGAAAGGCGGATACTTGTTTGGTATCTAGGAAAGTTGTTCTTAGTGGTTTATGTTGTAATCATTTTCATAAACCAAAGAGATCATCAAAAGTCCAAGTCCAACTCGCGGTGCCCAAGACTTGTTAATCATACCGGTTGCCCACTAATATATTTTTATTCCTTATTAGAGTTACAATTGCTTACGTTTCTTGACAATGATCAATGATTAGAGGGGATTGATGATTACCATCTTTTCTAAAACATGAACAGGTTTTGTGGCGGCTTGGTTCCAGGAATTCTACTCTAGAAACAAAAAGCAAGACACGATATTCATGTGCGAATTTTGCTTACTTCTGTCAGCTCAAATCACTGACTTGAAACTTCAAACCTTGGATAGTTTTGATGAGAAGGAAACAAGAGGAGGGGATGCCAAAATGACGATTAACTTTTGTTAAGCAGAAATGGTTGAAGCAGAACTTGGATGTGGCGGATTTACGTATTAATTAAAGCCCAAAAGCTTTGAATAGATATAAAACCAAGTTCCAGCCCAATTCTCTGAAGAAGCCCAGCCCCAATCTTCACCTTTATCAAAGAATATTTGATCCAGTCAAGTTTGATGAGGCTAGCTAGCACGCCAGTTGGGCTGCTATCCTTTTGTTTTATATTGTTCTTGTGATCCATGGAAACGCGGGCTGCTCCTAATTCAACTCCTTTTTCTCTTTATTCGCCGGAGTAGATTCTGACCATGATAATTGAAAATGCAAACAACTGTTCCATAATTTAATTATAGAACGAGATAAGTCTACCTTTTACACAATCGAAATTATAAAAAGAGATGTTGAAGTTTAGGACATGTCTCTTATTATGTAGTTGGAACTTGGTAAGTTTCATCACATATAAAAAGAAAGGGTTTCAATCTGACACATGTTGAGCAACAACGTATGAGCAGCACGTTAAACATAGATAAACTCTCTCAGTTCCTTGTTCCCGCCAATCACGGTAGGGTTTGAACCTTTCTTCAAAACAATTCATTAATCCATGGAAACGTAGCCCTCCTTCATCTCCTGCGCTGCGCATGCAAATTAAGTTTCTCAGATTTGAGATAGAAATCTAACGCTGTCCATCATATTCATCAGTTACAGATATGGAGGATTACTTGAGAAAGAACTTCGCTGTCGAACACAAAAGGCCATCGGAAGAAGCTCTGAGGAGATGGAGACGTGCAGTTTCTGTGGTCAAGAACCCTCGCCGCAGGTTTCGCATGGTTGCTGATCTTGCTAAACGTGCTGAAGCTGACCGCAAGCGCATAAACCTCCAGGTTCTTTTTCATTTTCTCTTTTCCCCGTTTATATCTTCATCACTTGATGATTCATACTATTTCTTTTTGAATGATATTTTACCTACTACCATTTTAATTTCAAACAAAAGCAATATATATATATATATATATATATATATATACATATATAATTGGCTTAATTAATTTGTTGTTTTTGTAGTAATAATTGTATATTGCTTTTGTTTCTTGATTGTTAATCCTCCACGATCAAATGGATGAGCTAGTTAGCTTTGGTTGGCAATTTTCGTGTTGAATTGAGGCATGCCTCTCGCATTGCCGGATCGTAAGGGGGTTCGTATGAAACCATCCTAGCTAGCTGCCCTTTTTCAAGTTGCAGGTCAAAGAGGACTTGTGTTTTTCTCGCATAAATTAAAAGTCCCAACCCTTTTCGCAAACGTCGTTGAACAAACAATTTGAACGTAAGATCGCCGGCGTACAATAGGATTTTGATCATTTGAATATGAGCTAACTAGCTGCGTATGTAGGTCTCTTAATCATATATAGTTTCTTGACCTTTTTAATTAGACTAGTCAATGCCTTCAAGTACAAGCAACAAATGTTACTGTTTGTTTGCACCCTACCATGATGTCCCTGACTGAGACGCATGTGGTTCACTCTATCGTCTCAATTGGTTCATATTGATTTGCACGAAACAAACAAAGCGCAGGCTGGCAGGCTAGAAAGGTAGTCGTCGTCGTCTACCTCGACTTAATACAAACTAATTTATTGCGTAATATATGAAGCAAACAGTACAGTTCTACAATTTATCCCTGATGAGGCGGTCATTTGGCATGTTTTCCGAGGTCGGCCTCCTCGTTGGAAATGTCGAAACCGCGTACAAATCATATCAACTACGTACGCAGAAAATAAAACAAAGTCCGTTCATTGACGGCTGCTTGAACTTTAGTTCTTGCTTTGAGCTGGCATCTGATTCGGTAGTTGGCAGTTGGAGAACAATGGGAACTTTCCTAGGCATCGGAATCAGTGTCTTCTGTTATCTGTTTCAAACCAAAAGAAGTTTCTTCCATACAATTTTACTCTACGGGTCAAAAAGGTTGGAGCCCTTTTCAGCCACATTTTCTCCCAATAGATGCAACTAGCTAATCTTTTTCAATTTACAAACTGTTTGTCGTAAAAAAGGCATTGTCTGAGTCATGTCTGATTATTCTCAAGAGCCAGCACTAATGGACCTGAGTGAGGGGGTGGGTTTGCATGGTCCAAATGTAAACAAAACTTAAACAATTACTGCTAAAATGACCTTTTGGAGTATTTTAGAAGTTGTTCATTTGACTCCTTTTGGTACATGGTGAAAGCGTTGAAAGAAAAGAAAGTTGAAAGGGTAAAGATGATATTCCATTTGTGTGTTGTATGTTTGTAGTATTGAGAATCATTGACTTATATTCTATACTGTTTAGTGAAGGCGTGAGCTAATCAAATTGACTGTTTTTTATTTGTTAGGTTTATTCCTCCCAAAATGAGCTAAAATTCCACAGAATTTAAAGTTTAAGTTAGCAATAACAAGTCAGGCTTCTTTTCTATCAGAAGAAGAAGTGGTGCATATGTACCTGGATAAAGCAAGGGAGTTATTATTACTTTCTTGACAAGAATCCTCACCACATTACAAATTTCCTTTAGAATCTCTTCAGCTATATATCCTTAGTAGCAAACAAGGGAACATCACTCCCAAATATCCATTACCAGATGGGACAATCCACTCAGCCGAAGTTAGTTAGATACACTCTTGTCTTTTCTGGTTTGTCGAATGGTAGATGCAATCATAGTCTTCTTTTTTTTAATGTCCTGTAACAATCAATGTTGGTCAAAATGTTAAGTACCATGCTTTATAAAAATTTAATATAATCATTGTCTTTACTCCAACAATGGTTGACTCATATTGATTTTGTTTGGTACTGTGGAAAAATTACCAACTGAAACAGATACTAAACTAAAAAAGCAAACTGTTTGTTAAATGATGAAATCATCATATTGCTCAGCCAAAATGACTCAAGGGAATAGATGATTCTTTAACTGCTCATTGAAGTCTTAACTTGATCAGTTGTGAAACTCTAAGCGCCAAGCTTTAGCCTAATTGTAAGTAATTTGGTTTCAAATTACTGTTCTGAATTTTGAGGTACAAAGATATCTGTTTATAAGGTGGATTGTTGGATACAACAGGGCCAATGGTGATGACTATAGAGTCAAATCCCTGTCAGTGTGTGTTGAGTATGTTCTGGTGGAGGCAGCAAGCAAACATTTTCACTGTTCTCTCTGGTTTAACAGTGCACTTCGTCATTTTTGCTTCATGCAGCTGTATATTTTCCCTTTTTTATGAAAGGTCTTGTGTGGTTATTCCCCTTTTTTATGAGAAAAGTGTACTTTGAGTCAACTAACGCTCATCATCGCATGCATTGCATCTTGCTTAATATTAGAGCTAGATTAATGTCTTAAATGACATAATCTGTGTGGGATGTTAGAAATCTAGTTAAAATCATGATGGTTTACGGCTATGGCAGCTTTTTTGTATGTTTCTTGGCTTGGATAGCATGCGATCTGCAGGTCCTTTTTTTTTTTTTTGAAACTTCATGATATATCGAAACCAGAGAGAAGTAAAAAGCCTCACCTCTGGAAATAAAAAGGAAAATTCATGGCTATCACTCTCTGATCATGAGAATAACAGCCCAAAATCTCCTTCAAAAGTTCACCTAAATAACTATACAAAAGACCAGGGAACGCAATCTGCAGTTCCTATTGAAGCTGTGTTCGTGGTTAAAATGTTATAATCTGATTCTTAATACAGGATAATCTGCCTGGTAGACTTTGACCTTGTGATCAGTGATCGTGTCCCCAAGTTTACCAGCATAAAATTAATCTCGCCAGCATTAAAATTTGAAGGCCTGTGCTATTCCCTAAATAGTACTAGTCCATATATTCTGGACGCTTCTGCCTTTCCCCAAATAGTGTACATTTGGTTTTCCAAGATATTTCTGCACTTATTATACTTTCATCATGTTTTGCCAGGAAAAGTTAAGAGTAGCTCTTTACGTGCAAAAAGCGGCATTGCATTTCATTGATGGTATGATCTCAACTAGATGATGATCTCCTCATCAATCTAAATTATTCTTTTCCCCTTTCAATCATCTAACTCTATATCTGGCGATTAGAACAGCTGGCAAGCGAGTCCAGTACAAGCTTCCGGAAGATGTCAGGCAAGCTGGTTTTGGCATTGGAGCTGATGAGCTAGCATTCGTTGTTCACTCCCATGACATAAAGAGCTTCGAAGATCATGGAGGAGTTGAAGGCTTAGCAAAAAAAGTCTCTGTATCTCTGACCGACGGTGTTGTTCCAACTAATATTCCACTCAGGCAAAAAATATATGGCTACAACCAATTTGCTGAGAAACCTGCTAGATCCTTTTGGATGTTTGTATGGGAAGCCCTGCATGACTTGACTTTGATTATTCTCATGGTATGTGCTGCTGTTTCTATTGGTGTTGGAATTGCTACTGAAGGGTGGCCTGCAGGTATGTATGATGGGATAGGAATTGTACTCTGCATTTTCCTGGTGGTATTGGTCACGGCCATAAGTGATTACAAGCAGTCCTTGCAATTCAATGACTTGGATAAAGAGAAGAAAAACATAGTTGTTCAGGTCACCAGAGATGGATGCAGGCAGAAGATTTCTATCTATGATTTGGTGGTTGGGGATATTGTTCATCTTTCAATTGGAGATCAAGTTCCAGCAGATGGTGTTCTTATATCTGGTTTCAGCTTATCAATTGATGAATCAAGCTTGTCAGGTGAGAGTGAGCCTGTTAATGTTACTCAACAGAGGCCTTTTCTTCTCGCCGGGGCAAAAGTCCAAGATGGCTCCGCCAAAATGTTGGTGACTACAGTTGGTATGAGGACTGAATGGGGAAGAATAATGGTTACTCTAAGTGAAGGTGGAGAAGATGAAACACCTCTACAGGTGAAGCTCAATGGAGTTGCCACCGTTATTGGAAAGATTGGTTTGGGTTTTGCTGTCTTGACATTTTTGGTTCTGACCATAAGGTTTGTTGTGACAAAGGCACTCCATGGTGAGATCACAGACTGGTCTGTGAGCGACGCTCTGATACTCATGAATTTCTTTGCCACTGCAGTTACTATAATTGTAGTTGCAGTTCCGGAAGGGTTACCACTGGCAGTAACACTAAGTCTTGCATTTGCGATGAAAAAGTTAATGAGTAATAAAGCTCTTGTTAGACATCTCTCTGCATGTGAGACAATGGGATCAGCTACTACCATTTGCACTGATAAGACGGGGACTCTGACTACTAATCATATGGCTGTCAATAAAATTTGGACTTGTGGACGAACAATAAAAATTGAAGGCAACCAAAGTGAGGAAGTTTTGCAGTCCTCAATCACTGGAGAAGTATTCAACATACTTTTGCAGTCCATATTTCAAAATACTGGCGCAGAAGTAGTCAAAGGAAAAGATGGAAAGAATAACATATTAGGTTCTCCAACAGAGACAGCAATATTAGAGTTTGGTTTGCTTTTGGGGGGTGCCTTCAAAATCCATAGGAAGGAATCTGAAATTCTGAAAGTTGAGCCCTTCAATTCAGAGAAGAAAAAGATGTCCGTCCTTGTCTCCCTATCTAATGGTGGTGGGCACAGAGCATTTTGCAAAGGTGCATCAGAAATAATTTTAAAATCTTGCAATAAGATAATCAATGCTGATGGGAAGGCTGAGCCTCTATCCGGAGAACAGAAGAAGTGCATCACTGATGTGATTAATGGCTTCGCCTGTGAAGCCCTAAGAACTCTATGCTTGGCTTTCAAGGATGTAAAGGACACTTCTAAAGTAGATAGCGTTCCTGAAGATAGCTATACACTGATAGCTGTGGTTGGAATTAAGGATCCTGTGCGTCCAGGGGTCAAGGAAGCAGTGAAAACTTGTTTAGCTGCTGGGATTACTGTGCGGATGGTCACCGGAGACAACATTAATACCGCTAAAGCTATAGCAAGAGAATGTGGAATTTTGACAGATGATGGTTTGGCAATTGAAGGGCCCGATTTTCGTGACATGAGTCCACAGCAGATGGAGGAGACACTACCAAAACTGCAGGTCCTGCTATTGCTTTAAGAATTTGGGTTTTTTTTTGTTATGAAAACCTTTTCTCCTCTCAACCAAGATGTGTCTCAGTTGCAACATCTACTTTCTTTTTTCTGCTTACCAGAAAATTGTTCTGTTTTTCTAAGAACAATTGGTGCTTCAAACGCAGTTTTTACTAAAAAAGATCGGAAAATTATTTCTTAGTCATGCATTTCAGAAATATGTCTGGAGCTGAAAACAGAACCAAAGTAGCCTGTGTAAAGTCCTCATAATATGCTTGAAACATATGCAGGTTATGGCCCGATCATCGCCCTTGGATAAGCACAAGCTAGTAACCTACTTGAGGAAGGAGTTTAAAGAAGTCGTGGCAGTGACTGGCGATGGGACAAACGATGCACCTGCTTTGCATGAGGCTGACATTGGACTTGCTATGGGAATAGCCGGAACAGAGGTTTGTTGTCATTCTCAGCTTAGTATTTGCGACAATTAAGCGTTTCCAAGTCCGCTTAGCAAGTTTCTCTTATATTTTTACCTAAGCATCTTTCTTCATTACCACCTTCAGGTTGCAAAAGAAAATGCCGATGTTATCATAATGGATGATAACTTCACGACTATTCAGAATGTTGCCAGATGGGGGCGTGCAGTTTATATCAATATCCAAAAGTTTGTACAGTTCCAGCTTACAGTTAACATTGTCGCTCTCATGCTCAATTTCATTTCTGCATGCGTCTCAGGTACTTTCATCTACAAATGCTAACCTTTTAAAAACATCTGTAGCAAATATGTTTCTTGGTTTCAGCTTAAGCCTGTCTTTAGATAATGCAGATGACTAATGTTCTTTGAGAAGCAATATTTCAGGTTCTGCTCCTCTCACGGCTGTTCAGCTGCTGTGGGTGAACATGATCATGGACACTCTCGGTGCGTTGGCATTGGCTACAGAACCTCCTCATGAGGGCCTGATGAAAAGACCTCCTATTGGAAGGGATGTAGCTTTCATCACCAGGATCATGTGGAGGAATATCATCGGCCAGAGCATTTATCAATTGATTGTACTTGCAATTCTCAAGTTTGATGGGAAACGGCTTTTGCAGCTTTCTGGTTCAGATGCTACTGCTACTTTGAACACAGTCATCTTCAATACCTTCGTATTTTGCCAGGTGCTGCGCCTTGATCTTTACTTACCCTTTTCTTCACTTTTTATAATGTAGTTTCAAAAAGTCCTCTGGTTATCTTCCCAAAAGAAGACAAGACCTTTGCTTTTTGATGGCTGGAGAAGGCATATGTTAGTTGTTCAACTCTGATTTTTATCACTTTGTTTTTATTGTTTCAGGTGTTCAATGAAATCAATAGCAGGGATATGGAGAAGGTAAATGTTATCCGAGGCATCTTTGATAGTTGGCTATTCATTATGGTGGTGGTCTCTACAGTGGCTTCCCAAAGCATAATAGTCGAATTGTTGGGTACTTTTGCAAACACTGTGCCACTGAGCTGGGACTTATGGCTGGTCAGCATCTTACTTGGAGCAGGAAGCCTAATCGTTGCTGTTATCCTCAAATGCATTCCCGTTGAGAAAGGCAAGGAAGCTGCCACAACCACGAACCATGACGGCTACGAACCACTCCCGAATGGTCCAGATATGGCATGAATGATCCAGGTCGTTAGAACTGCCAATACAGGTTCTGACTCGAGGAAATCAATTCAAAACGATGGTCGTAACATATAGGCAAAACAAAATTCTTTCATTGTAGAGAAATTCTTATGATTCTTTATTCTTTTGCAAATTTTAAACCGACTTGACAGCCTTTTTTTGCAGCAAGTCAACAACAATCTCTTCGTAACCTTAATCTTGAAATCTTACCCTAATAAATCCCAATACAAAATGCTAGAATGCAAGTTAAATTCTGTAGCAAACTTGTTTGACGGTAAACACAATAAGTTACAGTAGCTGTCATCAAAACGATGCATTGATAAGAAATCATACACGCACCTGAAATCAAGTGGGAGAGGCAATGCACTCAAACTGTCATTTCCATAAGTTGTCAATTTGTCCTAAAAACTCTTATCATAAAAGCTAAAGTTAATTTGAATAATTAGCCACTTTCATCAATGAATTCTGCAAGAGGAATACATGAACCCACTGCGTCTGCATGCCTTCAGCCAAACTAGAGTATCCAAGCATGTGCAAAATTATTCTTTACATTTCTAGAGAATCAAAATCCTCAAGTTGTTGATCTGTTTTGGGCTTGTACAAAGCAACAATTTCAAGAGGAAATGAACTACGACTGATTTTCAGGTCCTCTAGGCTGTGCAACAGCCTGTCTGCTGACAAATAGCTTGCTGATATCTTCTGTGACCACATTACTCCTGCCAAAAATTGAACCATGAATCAGTAACAACAAACTTTCTCCAGTACAAAAGAATGATATTCAACATAGCACATCAAACGTAGACAGCACATGGATGATTCAGCAAGAAAGTTCAGATATTAAACTACTCCACATGGGGTGCAAGGAACTTTAGGTCATATAAATGGTGAATAGTATGTCAGAGTTCTCCAGCATAAGAAAAACCTCTTTCACTTGGAAAAGCACAAATGATTTGCTTCTTGAGACATAAGAGCAAAGCTGTAAAATTTTCAAATTCTTGTGATGAAGACCTTCATAGAAACATAATCAAGATTTGGCTAGTAAGAATTCATCACTATTTTTTCAGTGATGCTGTAAGCCTGTGAATAAAGACCTTTCCGCAAGCAAAGTAAAATAATTTAACTTCTAGGGACCTAAGATTAAAGTTGTGTCACTTGAGTTGTTCAAAGTGAAAAAAAGATGCACTTGATTCATGGCTTAAATCTTCAGCAATGGCAAAGTACTAATTCTGAACAATTAGCTGCTCTATTGAGCAGAAAATTATATGTTCGAGGGTAGCTAAATCATCAAACGCTACCCAAAGTTGTACTAAAATCAAGTAGATGATGCGTTTGCACACAATTTCAACTGAGTCTTTTAAACAAGAAGCTTAAGGCCCCAGCAAAAATAGCAGCTTTGAAATGTTAGAAAGGAAATAAGTAAAAGGGTAGTATTGCGACCTTCCTTTGAGCTGAGGAGGAACAAGGAGGCCACCTTCCGTATCAGGAACGCTCTTGGAATGAGGTAAGGTAGCTCTAGGAAGTTTAGCCCTTGGTGCCGCTGCTGCACCACCACCGGAACCCAACCCCATCATCCCCTTCGAGTCTCTCTTACGCGACGCACTTTCCGCCATCGCCGCCGCTACCACAGATGCATGGTCGTTGCCGCTCACCAATGAAACCGTCGGAGAGTTCAAGAGCATCGAAGCATCTGGAAGACTCTCAAAAGTTTCGGGCTTTTGATCCGCCGACGACCCTGATGCCCTGCAAATTCCATTGCAAATTAAATCAACCACCTTCAAAAGTTGTGAAAAATTTGAAAAAAAAAATTGAAATTTTGAAAGACCAATCAATGAATGTTATGCTCACTGAGTTTTAGGGGGGGAAGGGGCTCGCGGGAGTGGAGGTGGCGGTGGCTCATGGCGTTGTTGTGGTGGTTCACGTTCGGAGTCTGAAACGTCGTCGTCTGAAGAGGATGCGTAGTCTACCAGAGACATCTCGCTCTTTTCTTGCTAAATTATCCACCGCTGGCGCAGGGAAACGACTGCCCCCAAAGCACAGCGCTTTCGACGATTAAAAGCTTAATACAAAAGAAATTTCCCACCATACGATGTCGTTCTAAGTCCATTTGGCTTTGGCAGTGACTCTTTGGTGTACTTCTATTAACAGAAGACATGCTAAGCATTTTTTATCAATGATGAATTTGATCTTAAATCCATTTTCACTTTGTTCTTCTCTTTAAGCCTTTGTTGATCAATAGGAATGGCAAATGGCATGTTACGTATTGCTGCTACCGACACTTTCCAACAAAATTCATTCTTAAACCCGAACTTGAGTTCATTGACATTAAGAACCAGCTATTACAAATGGATGACACAAAACAAAAGGAAAAAACAAATGAAGGAATTGAAAGAACACACTCTGACAAAGGTCATGACATTTGCCTTGACTGGTCTAGTTATTCACCTCCACTGCAGCGCTTCCTTAAACTATAGCACCTAGACTATGGACTTCTTTATCAAATTTACATCTGCCGAGAATTACTGTAAGGAAACTGGTACATCTTTTATCATGGCTGCTGACCAAGAAGTGATGGTCTGTAGAACACGTGAGTTTGTGCTATCTCGATACGATCTTTTGGGTCATACATGGTTTCATCCCTTAATGCTTCTAGGATGGCTTGTAATGGAAACTCCCTGAACATTGAAATTAAAGAGGAGGCATCAGCTTACACTTCTGAAACAATGAAAAATCTAGACTATGGTGCATTTACAATATAGTTCAACCAACATATATCTGGTTAAAACTCTAGTTTGAGCATGGTCTGTGCACATCTGAAAGAGAGAGAGGGGGGTGCTTTATGGGATAATAAAAACATCATTTAGCCACCGGCGGAAAAGAGATTGAATACCTCGTGATGAGTATCTTATATAGCATCCTCAAAATGGGGCAAAGCTCCACTGGAGCTACATGTTTGTTTTCTTCAGGGTGTAAGACACTCAGGCTGAACTGACTAAGCAGCTCATAAAAGGCTTTCACAGCAGAGACACCCTGCCAAAATAATGAGATTAATATTCATAAAAGGAATTAAAAGTCAGGATCAGATAGGCTGCATTCAGTCAGACAACTATTGACTCAACTCTTGCTAAATCAACCAAAAACTGTTTATTCAAATTCAATACTCGGAACAGAAAAGTTCATACCTGAATCATCCCCTTCCCCTTGATGCTATCACCCATTTCAAGGCTCAGTGCCCCTTTGGCCAACTGTTGCCCATACCATGCATTACGACCTTTCAACAGGGTTACGTAAGTGTCAGCCAACAAAGGCCCAGCAAGTTTTTCTGGCTCTTCTGCCAAGAGATGAGTGATAAAAATCATCTCAGATGTACAGTGTGCAAAGTATACTGATTTGCTGGTGGCACTCTCATTGGTTAGAGCTGCTACCATTCCTGTGGAAACATATTGGAGGTTAAATATACAGATTTGAATTTCAACTTAGCGTTTAGCATCCTGACTTGTTCGTCAAGAGATATTCATGGAAATAATGTGTAAACCTTTAACATCTTGGAGATTATGTAATACAGGGAATCCAGTAATATCTACTACTTAAAGATCGAAACAAGTCTAGAATCACCATGCTAACTGCTACATAAGGAAAGTAGGCCATTGGCTCAACACCTTTGTTTTTCTCTTTATTTTTTTTTTGGGTGAATAGATCATGTTTTGATCATACATTAACACGAATTGCAGAATTACCTCGTTCCAGGGTTATTCCTAATCTTTAAACTAATATCTCCTAACAACTTATTCTGTGATGCCCAAGTCTTAGCATACTTGCAATAAACTAAATCTTACCAGCTCCAATGGCATAGACATTCTTCAAACCGCCCATAACTTCATGAGTAACAAGATCACCGTTGTCCCACACAATAAAGTGGGGCTGCCTTAAAAACTTTGCCAATGCTTTCCTCCACTTTTCAGCCCCACAAATTCGAGCATTAGCATATTCTTTATTATAAATCTCTGAAGCGATATTTGGTCCTCCAAGATAGAGAATGTTCTCTATAGGGATTCCAGCTGCAAGAAAAGGAGCAAGATTCATATTAATATGAACTTCATTGTGAACTCAGCAAATAGGTTCAAACAGTTAATGTGGCTTACTAGCTCGATTGATCATCTGGGTAGGAGTTATTATGCGAGGCTGAGGCCCCAACTCAGCTTCTACACCCTTTGCCAGGGATATGATTACGGGCACTGTTATTCTCTCTTTCCAATACCTTCTAATTTCCTCAAACACCTGGTGAGTTTCCGTTGATGGCAAGCCATTAATCACAACATCAGCATCCCACACAGCTTCCTGCAAGTTAGTAACAACCTTTAAAGGGCAAAGCGGAGTGTCAATCATATTCAAGCAGAAGCCATCTTTCAAAATCTCATCTGCATACAGAGTCCGATCACCTAATCTTGCCTCTACATACTTCAAGTACGCACACCGCCTAATCAGTCTCCTCAAGACATCCTCCCTTGAATTGATCACTTCGAATAAGTGCTCAGCTGTGGCCCTATCAACTGCCCTTCCAGGTCTCCTCCATATTCTTATCAGAACCTTATCTCTTAGGTGACCATAACTATCCTGCAACAAAGCAGTGAATACACTACCCCAAGCACCTGCCCCAACACCAACAATTCTTAGCGGATCGCCTTCTGCTTTGCCCATGAGATGCCGAAGCTCGTCAAGCTTCTCTTCTAAAGAACCATTGGAGTTATGAATCAAGCCATTTGCATGGACATTTTGGCCCGTTGCTTCGGTAGTTCCTACCATCTTTCTTTCTTGATTGAGGTCAGTTGTAACTGAAAATATTCAAAGCTTAAAATTCAAGAATTCTAGGACCAGACCTGTGATATTGAACCAAATTATACAAGTTGAGACCAAGCGCCTATGCTTTTTGTAAGCGTTTTATCTTCCAAGAAACCACAGAAACTGAAACCAGCATGCCAAGCTGCCAACTCGACGACACCAAACCAAAACCAAAACCAACTAATCAACAACAATACAATCTGAAATCTTTAGGCCCGTTTGACCCCAAAAGAAGTTTCTAATTCTACAGCATAACATAAAATTCTAGAAGGGTTTCACCAGATGGGATATTTGGGGATCTTTATTCCATCAGCATCAATAATCAAGAACCCAACTCATATTCTATCCAGCAATGGCAAGAGCGGACTTTGAAAACTCAGTCAAAATAGGTACTTTGGCTATCTACTCCTTACCAAACAAGAAGTAGCCAACAAAAAGAAAGAGAAGGGAAAGTGATAAGCCCGATTTCTGTCGGCTTCTTCAACGCGGTAACACCAATTTGGACTTTTTTCTTGGCCAGTTTATACAAATAAAAAATGTGGCGAAAAAGCTCAAACCTTTCAAACACGATGCTGAGGAAATACAAAACGGGTACTCAAGAAAGAGATTGATCAGCTGAAAGAAAATGGAAATGAACAACTTTGAGTGGGAGCCTCAGCCTAGTCAAAGAGTTGTGTTGTGTTTAAGAGAGAGAAGATTTACCAGAAGTGGGAAGTCTTTATTGCAGAAGAGAAGAAGATGCACTAAGAAAAGGCGTTAGCTTCAAGAAACACAAGATACCGCGGTTACATGAGATGCGGTGGCAGCTCAACTCAGCTCAGTTCAGGTCCTTTATGTTAAGATGCTGTCTGGAAGGAGCTGTTGCTGATGTTACGGTGGAGCAAATGGTTATTTTGGATAATTCGGTTATAGATATCTGGTAATCGAATTCATGTTTAACTGAATTTTATAATTAATTGAATTAATTCGGTTAATTTAGTTTGGTTTTTTGGAAATTTAATTTAAAAAATTATTTTATATATTTATTTATATTATATTTTTTTATAAATTAATATTATAAAAATATTAAAAATAATAATAAACAATCAAAATAAATAAAATGAATATTTATATAAATAATAAATAATTAAAAAATTTAAATAAAAATAACAATAAATGATTTATTTTTTATACGAAAATTTTATTATATTATTATTCAAGTTTGATTAAAATTTTAACTGAAACTAAACTGAATTAACTTTAATAACTGAATTATCTTAATTAAAATATTTAAAAAACCGAATTAATCGAATTAAAAAAACCAAACTCACTTCTGTTGAGTTTGGTTTTTTGATACAATTTGTATTTGCACGCCTCTTGCTTATGTCACACATGCCCATCTTTAAGTTTGGGATTTGGGTTTTTTTGGTCGGGATTTACATTGGGTTTAGACGTAGAATTGGGCTAAATGACAAGCCCAAGTTCAGGCAGCTTCCAGGAATCCATCCAGGTCCTGTTAAATTTAACCAAAGCTGGAATCAGCCCAAGGATACATCCCTTGGCCCTTGTTGAGGACGCAAACTGTTATACGGTTTGAGATTGCTTCCATGCAACAAATTATTTGGTTGGAGAAAGAAGAAAGGTGAGGTTATGGCAGCTAGCACAAGTAGGTTGAATCCTAGAAACTGTCTGGTTTGATGCCTACAGAAAGGGATTTAACTCATATCTCCCAGCTTGTAGGACAAAGGCCACAAATATGCGTATTGGAGTGCAATTTTCGGGACGTTAGAAAACTAGTTAATTATAATAAGCAACGGGGATCCATGAAACTATTACCAAGTTTTTGTTAACTGACACGAAACCTCTCAAGTCTATATGGACGTTTTCCTTTTGCAGGATTTGAATATTTGTTGATGATGAGAGCTTATGTTATGTTTGAATCCATTTATCAATGGTTTCTTGCTTTCTTTTCCAACTTAACTTCCGAGGAGAAATTGCTACCATTACGCAATTGAAAATTGACTAAACCTAGAACAAGTTTTTCATTGGAGGCATGAGATTTAAGGCTATGGATCCATTCTCTCTTCTGCTTGTTTCCTTCATAACAACTAATTCCATAGATACTTGTCGTCGGGTTCTTAATTAATGTTATTTCCCAGTTAGTTCAGGAGTTGTTGAGAAACTGTTGCTTGCAATTTATAATTAAGAGCTAACCTTGTATCAATCAATGAAATGAAAGTATATGGGAAACATGAAATCTTAATAAAACTTCAAGATTCTATCTCAATTGAATGACTATCTCATCTCATCTCATATCAAATTACGGTTAATCTTGATCGAATTCTATTCTGTAAGAAAAATTCGTTTTTTATTATATCGAAAGTAGTATTAAGTATAATTTGATGTGTTAAGTATGGGCAATAGACAAAGTCTAAATTTTGATGGATAATATACTAATAATAAGGTTGAAAGTGGTATATAAAGTTAAAAAGGATAATATATATTTAACGTTATCCTTTCTTCGATAAATGTATTGAAAATGTTGGCACAAACTTTCCATGACTTGCAAAAGGGAAGAAGGTCGAGTATATGCTCGACTTGTTTATTTGATTTTAATTAGGAGATTAATAATAGTATTAAGTATCGATTGAAGAGAGAGAGAATAAAGGATGGAAAGAAATCCAAGTGATGGGGGGGGGGTGGTTAGTTGGGGCGAGCAGTTTGCATGGAGAATTACTTTTGGAGGGAGGTGGGGGCCCCACACTTTCTCTCGTAAAATTAATAAAATTGGAAAAGAAAAAAGAAAAAAAAAATTACAGCTTTCCATCCCCACCTCCATCTCCCCATCCCATTCCCACCTAAACTAACAAACTTTTTCTGTCCCTGCAAAATAACCACAAATCGCGTGAGTCTCCAAATTACAAAGCTAGCCATCTCATCCTCTTGCTTGCTTTCCTTGCATGCACTCGTATGTAGAAAGGAAACCTGACAGGATAGGGGAAAACCATATCCAATTTATGTTTCTAAATGAAAATTATTTAAGTATGGGGTTCTGTCGATGTAATGACTCTACAACATAAAATGGAGGAACCAGCAGGTTGTAAGGTGGACATCAGACACCACAACACCATGCCGATGGATTGTAAAAATGTTGGTGTTGATCAAACTGTTGCAAGTAATCCTTAATGTTTAATGTAAAATTGATGGTCAAACTCTGGTATGGTAGACAGGTAGAGTACTGGTTCATAGATAAGACCTAGAATCAGTTGCTGACTTGATACTGATTGATCACTTTTCCCTTTTTGTGGCTAAGGAAAGAAAACAGAAGGGGGGGGCTGTGGGAAAAGGGTCTGAGGCAGGCAGGCGGGACGCAGGAGGGTGCAAAATCACGCGGGACAGTCTTTTCAGAAATCAGAATACGGAGATCATGTAAGGGCCCCATTGATGGGAATCTGAGTACCAAGTAACAACCTTCCCAAAGGGGTCGATGCCACCTTGGATTGGACATTTAAGTACTAAAACTCAACATTTTCTTCCTAAGACAGGTAATAAGAACTAATCAATCAATCAATCATCAAGGAAAGGATGCTCCCCATTCCTCAACTTTCTCAGCTCTGTTCTTATCATCTAGAGTACGAGTTTAAGGGGTGTAATTACCCAGTTCTAGCCTAAATTAGTAGAATAATCACAACATGTCTATAATCATAGTGAGTAGTATTATAAATACCACATGATATGTAGGTAGACTAGGCAATCTGGCAGGCTCCAAACAAAATACTACTAAAATCTTAAACAACCAAATTTCCTCTCTCAAATCAAAACTCAAAAGAGTTTGAAGTTTGAACCAAATTCTACCCTTTTTCATATCTGTCTCTTCTGCCAAAGGTAAATCATGCTTCCCTCCGGAATTGCGCAAAAAGGGTCTCATCTCATTGTTTCCCAATGAACTAGTACAAGTTTTATTCTTCTTCTTCTTCTTTTTACTCTTTAAATATAAGAATACTATTATTACTATATGCTAATGCTGGTTTTGTTTTGCTTATGTGAAAAGGGAAAGAGAGGGAGAGAAAGAGGAGAAAAAGAGAATGAAAGTGTACGAGGACAGTGGTTGCTTTGATCCCAACTCCATGACGGATTGCCAGGCACTCATGGGGGGACTGGCCGGGGGCATCTCCACCAACAGCCAAAACAGTTTGGAAGACAATCTCAATCTCTCTTCTTACAATAATCACCAGCATGAAGATGCCTCCGCCGCCGCTGCTGCCGTGGAAATGGAAATCCAACAACACTACATGCTTGATAACAACACCACCAACAATAACAACACTACCCTGTTGATTCCACAACTAACTCAGGAGCTTTCCTATGATCAGTCCAATTGGGATGCTGACCAACAAAGTTTCAATATGGTGCCATCTTCTTCATCCCCAGAAGCTGCTTACCCTGCAACGCCTGACCTTCTCAACCTTTTCCATTTACCCAGATGCTCTTTTCTTCCCAATTCCTCCATTTCCTTTGAAAGCGCACCTGCCTCCTCTGTTGTATATGACCCACTTTTCCATCTCAACCTGCCTCCTCAGCCTCCTGTTTTCAGGGAGTTGCTGCAATCTCTGCCCCATGGCTACACCTTGCCGGCTGATGACAGAGAGGCCAGTGGGGGCGGGGGACTTTATCATGATGGGGACAATGGGATTCTTGAGTTCAATAGGGGCATCTCTATGGCTGGCCATGGCAAAGGCAGAAATAGAGCTGGCAAAACCACCAAACACTTTGCTACCGAGAGGGAAAGGAGAGTTCATCTTAATGACAAGTACAAGGCTTTGAGGAATATGGTCCCTAACCCATCCAAGGTACACTAACCAGTTTATCACTCTCTTTCTTTTTTCACAACATTAAAACAGTTTCTTTCTTTAATGACAAGCACTAAAAAAGTTCATCCTTTTGGTGTTATTATATTTCTTTGGTGGTGGGGAAACACATTTTAATCGGCTGCAACCAAGACCGATAGAGCATCTATAGTGGGGGATGCCATAAACTACATCAAAGAGCTTGTTAGAACAGTTAATGAGCTTAAGTTACTGGTGGAGAAAAAGAGATGTGGCCAAGGAAGGAGCAAGAGGCTTAAGACTGAAGATGCTGGTAGTGCTGCTGATGCCGGGGATGTTGAGTGCAAGCCTCTAGGGGATCCAGACCAATGCTATAATTCTTCCTTGAGGAGCTCTTGGCTTCAGAGGAAGTCTAAGGATACTGAGGTTGATGTACGCATTATTGATGATGAAGTTACCATCAAACTTGTTCAAAGAAAGAAGATCAACTGCTTGCTGTTTGTGTCCAGACTCCTCGACGAGCTTCAGTTGGATCTCCACCATGTTGCTGGTGGCCACGTTGGTGACTATTACAGCTTTCTCTTCAACACCAAGGTAAATTTTCCTTAACTCATTTATTTACATTGTTTTATCCAGCATGTGTATGTTTGAGTATATCTTTGATCGGATGATCATGATTCCATGGATGCAGATATACGAAGGCTCTTCTGTTTATGCTAGTGCCATAGCAAACAAGCTCATCGAGGGCGTGGATAGACAGTATGCAGCTGCTCCACCAACCAGTAGCACTTGTCTCTAGTTTGGCAACGATGGAAAAGTTTCATATGTTTGTTTCTCAATGGGAATGAACAGACTTCAGTTGTTGGGTTATCATACATTACTTTGAATAGTACTATTAAGGATTTGCTGATACTACTTTATTTTCATTAGCATTGATATAGATGCAGTGGATGTGGTTTTGTTTTCGCTATTGCTTGGTTTCCCTTCCTCCATATATATCTTCTTTGCAACCAGCGAAACTTTGATTCACCTAGCTTTCTTCGTCTATCTTTCTTCTCTGACTTATCTGTTTTTGGTGTGCGGCTGTCAAAACAAATAGCAGGTCGTCTCCAGTGTAGTTTTGTTTAGTATTCTTCACTGAATTTTCGCAGCCTATGGTTGTCAAACCAAATAACAAAAGAGGTCTTTCACATTTTTGATGCACTATTGGCAGTGTAGAATGACATTTCTGTTGCAGTTTGATAAGAACCTTTCTGATGTGCTGTTGTACGATTCTTTGTTATTTTTCTGAAAATGGTTGGTCATTTTCCACCGGCTGGCCTTTATGGAGAATCTGGTTCTTGAATCGTAGTGTTTCAAGTAGGTTTTTTGCTATTATTGATTTAAACTTTGCGTAGGAAACTAAGTGAGAAATAAAACAGAAAATTAACAGACACACCATGATTTTTCCTTCATTGGGATGTTCTTCTCGTTGAAGTATAGATTTTTCCTGGTAACACCCATAAAGTAGTGTTTAAAAAATGGAGAAATTTGAATAGAAAATTAAGTCAAGGCTGGTAAATTCCAAAGGGCAAGGATGACTTCGATCGAGTTCATATATTTCAAATTTCAAGTGTGTCATCTAATCTCTGTAAGCAAGCAGTTGTAAAAGTGAGGGATGTTCAATCAGTGATGTACACAAACAAATTTGCTAAATTTGACTGATTTTGACTTTGACCATTTTACTTGCATGAGCGGTATCAATTTCGAAGTTGGTTAACCATGAAAAGAACCATTACAAGCTGTGGTGGACTCAAACAGAGAGTGTTTTTTGTTACTTCTTGTGGGAACATCTTGGTTACAAGGTTATGGTAACTCAAGCTTGATCACTTTGCCATATGATGTTACTTGGTCCACAAGGAATATTCAGTTGATCAATTATTGTCTTGACATAAATTTCATTCCTGCAGAAGGAAGTAATGGAGAGATGGAAAAGGTTTGAAGCAAGCGTTTCTCCAAATTTCTTTGAGGTAAACGGGTGAGTAAATCCTGCTTTTGTTTGAAGTAGATGGTCTCATAATTACCATAGTTGTGGTGAAAGTAAAGACATGCTTTACAATCTTTCTTTTCATACACCATTGCTTCTTACATTGTCATTAATATGAGCTGCATTGATTGTAGTGAGTTCAGTATATCCTTCCTTTTGCCTAAACAATATCTTGATCAAAGTATTTCTCAACTAAAAATTAAAGGATCTTTGCTTGACAAGCATAGACTTTAGTCATCAACCAATGTGTTCTTGTCGTTGAATTCAGTGTTCAATGCAACGGGGCTTTTTGCCAAACTAGTCTCCTTAGCAAAATGAATTCTTTTCTCTATTGTCTTACCTAAAATCTAATCTCTGGAGATACTTAGAGATCTTTCTTTACCATGTTCATTTGTGTTGTTTAAGCTGATTTTTGCAGTTTTTACCTATGATTTCTTGAATCAAATAATTCTGCTATGCAGATTCATGTACAGGACTATGTTCTGTAGAGCTAGGTTGCATTGCTACATACTATATTTTAAACTATTTTTCTGGCTGTTATAACATATATCATATACCAATCAATGAAGTTGATTCTTGAGCATTTTGTATACACCATTCCTGTCTATGGCTTTTGTGTTCAGCAGTCAATACATGCTAGTTAAAATCCTAGGATTTACTGTATTAAGCGATGTCCTTATTTCTTTCTTCTATTCTTCTTTTCATATTTTCCTTTTTTTTTTTAGTTTCAAGGAGGGTGATTTGTTTTGTTTCTTCATAACACATTAGAAACCCCGCATCCTGGGCATGAACCAAATGAAAAGCCCATTTATGTGATTGGCCTCAGTTTGGACAGTGAACCTTGATGGATTTAGCTTTCCTTTTGACTATTTGGTCGTACATAGGAAGATTCCAAGGGCAGAGGAGGCAGGGGGGGGGGGGGGGGGGGGTGCGGCGGCTGTGGGAATCGAACCTTGGACCTGAACCCTCTTAAAGGGGGTAAATAAATGTTGATAGTTTGAGTAAAGTGACATAGAATTGCTGTCATTGTCTTCCAAGAAAAGCATCTTTCAAATCTTCTGCCTTGCCTGATCTTCTGATCAAAAGTTGTACACCTAATTTTGGTGTGAACAATGACTCAAACAAATATGGCAGCATCAGATAATTATTGGCTGCTTGTATAGGTTACAATCTTCATATATAAATCAAAATTCTCCCATGAAGAGAAGTTCTATAAGTGCCAAACTTTGTTTGACAAATTTTTTCCTCCTATAAGTATGGCCTCATTATTGCCTGTTTAACTGAAGACTTGGAATTTTCGGCTTGGTGGGAATTGTTAATGAACCAGGCTCAACTTTTAGTTAGTTTACAATAAAGGTTGTCAAGATGTATGTAGGATCACTTGCCATTCAAAAAAAAAAGAAAAAAGATGTATGTAGGATCTATCTCTCTCTATCTCTGATTATGTGTGTCTGCACATGGTTACTTCTACATAACTGTCAATGAGTTTATCAAGTATTACAGTGTTGCCTTCATGTGCTATCATAAATCTTTTCACTTTTGGAGAAGTGTGATTAACAGTTCAATTATAATAGGCTGATGAATGCACTAGTTGCATCTTTGATAATTCTATGAATTTGTGATTACTGCATGAAGCTTCTTATGACGAAATACACAGTGTGACACTGCATTTAGTTGTCGATAAATTTAAATCTGAATGTAAGGTATCATCCTATTGATAATCATTGGAAGCTGGACTATACACAACTGTCTGTGTATAGACAAACTTTTACATGCTATGCTCATCGCTCTACCCGCTCACATTCCATTGACTACCTGATTGTGACATGTCCTTCATGGAGCAATCTTTACTCCTTGACCTAATTCTTTGGTTCTGATCAAGTTGTGACAACTAGACTTACTTTTTGTGTCTTAGAATCTCATCATGAGTTGTATTTCCAGTTCCATGGTTATCACTTATCACTGCTGTAGTCGTCAATCTAGCACTAACGAAATGTTTGATCGCAGTGATTTTGATTGTAAATGATTCTTTTTCCCCTTCAAACTAGATTTTCCAGAAGCGGGACTGTCACAAGAAAAGCAATATCAGAGTCAGCAGCATCTTTATGCAGGATAATTATATTCTAAGCTATGCTTACTTGATATCTCTCTAGTTTGAAAGTTTATAAATTCACACTAATTGGCTCATAAAGTCACCGATTTATGGGTTGAGTGCCATGCCAGTAAATGTACATTTTTGGCATGATGGAAACCTTAATACATCCTAAATTCTTTGGACTAATTTCTCTACTACTTCTTTCATTTCGTGGGTTTGAAAAGGACTTTCTCTACTTTCTGAACGGTAATATGGCATCAATTGCAGTGGGAATGACTTAAAGTCTTTCTTTATATCTACCGGCTCCAGTCACATGCATATCCTTTGTAATTAGTCCCTTTTCTTTCGAATATTCTCCTCCAACGGACCTTAATGTTCCATGGGAAGCTGGAGCTTTGCTTAATTATGTTGTCACTGTTGTGTTCGCAGTGTCTCTGGTATTATTGAGTGGTTTCAGAAATGGAGGCAGATATTCTGAACCATTGCATTTTAAAAATTCATAGAGGCGGCCATGTTTGTCACTAAACTTTTCACTTAAACAATGTACAGTGGAGTGATTGAATAGAGAATCAACTGTGGCAACCATTGCCACGATGTCTCTGACATACAGATGCCAGAATCTCCTAAACAGCAAAATATTCTCCTTTTTAGCCACTTTATCCACACATCTTTTCGTTTTTTGGCTGATGTGAAATTGATAAAGTTTGATAAAACCGAAAAGATCCATTTAGACTCATAATTGTCAGTTGATCCCTAAGGATAAAGGAAGTGATCATTATCAAGTTTTTCCCAAGAGTAAAAGCCATTCAGGTAGAGCTTGTCATAATTTCAGAGAAATGAAGATCAAACAAATCAGAATACTCCATGAGACGCTTGCATGTTCTATTGAAGACAAGGAGAAAGCATGAATTTTTAGGGAATCTTCCATTCTGATAATCTTTATGTCTTCTCCACTTTGTATATTGTCCTAATTCTATGCCTTGCTTCACTTTAGACATCTTTTTCCTTGATTGCTTACTGTAAGGAATTATAAGAGCGTGTAATAGACTAAAGTAAAATAAGACATTTACTTTTTGACAGGGCTACCTGCTCAAAAGACTGTGAAACTTGGCATAGAAGGTAGAAGAACAGCGGAGAATGCACCAGATTATAGCATCCCAGCTTGGGAAAAGAAAGGCTGCAGGCTCTGATGGTCTAGCCTCAATTCAGGCTTCAGAACCTAGCTGCTTGCAAATGGCTTTATGCCATGATTTGATACTTGTTGATGCTGAACCAGAAACAAATTACCTTTGTGCATTCATCACAGTACAGTTTGGCATGGAATGGTACCAATGAAAGCAAGTTAGATGCTGCAGCAGGTGCAATGTTTCCCTGTTTGGAGGTATGTCCATGTTAAATTTAGTATTTTACTTGACTTTGTTTAATAGGAAATCAGAAACCATTAATCTGAAAGCCTTTTTTTCTCTCCACCCTGATCTAAATCTGGTGTTCCCTTCATTGTGGAAATTTTGTATTGAAACTGTTACAGCAATTGGAATTTGTAGAGAAAATAATTAGCAGTTAACAGGCAAATTCAGTATTTACATAATCCCTTTAGGGCACTGATTTTTGTCCAGTGCCTTTACAACTCTAGCCAATACTGAACATATGATATTGTTGACCTTTTTGGTTGAAAAAAAATTTTCAACTAGACTTAAGCCTCCTCATTGTACATTACAATATTTAAGAGGCACCTGGACCTGAGTAGTATCAATTTACAGTATATGCTGCTAAAACATTTCCCTGCATGCTGCAATGCATCTTTTTTTTCTTTAAGAAAAAAAAAAGTTACTATATATTACATGGATGCTATCACGAGTAAGCTATTGGCTTTTGAAATATTCTTTGGCCAGGAGCAAGCAATGCCAAAGGGTCGTAAGTGGATTTTCTCTGGACGAAAAGTTCCCACTGTGGGCCATAATGGGCTTGCCATTCTCCCTGTGTAGAATAGTGGGGAAGGTATTGCTTGACCCCAAGACGAGCTATCTCACAAAATTCTAATATTCTTTTGTTCTGAATTAAGATGTGGTCTAAGCCATCAGTTCCTGTCGAGGAAGGTACTGCGGAAGAAAGGAATGCCACTAAATAGAAGACATCTTCTTCTGGTATAACAGCAGAGGTTCTATTGTCCCACCTGTAATCAAGATTAATAATACTCCATTAATCTAAGATACTCATGAATCTTAAGAGATGAATTACTCATTTCGGGTGAAATTTTTACTTTGACTTGTTAACGGGGTAGATGAGGATGGGGCCATTGCTTGTATCCGTCAGGATATTGCCAAAGACTTCTTGAGCAAAGCTGTGGACTTTACTTCTGGGTACAAGAAGATTGAGCCATGGATGTGGAACTTCCCACAAGCCTTTTGACCTGAGTTTGATCTCGGAAATGTGAACCCTGTCTAAAAACTCGATGTATGGAACTTCCGACATGAAAAGTGTTGATGGAATATGGTTCAACTGAGATAGTGAATTCTTAATTTCCTGCACAGTGAAAGGAGATGAATAAGTGCCCCTTTTATCTTTTTATTTGTTTCCAACTGATGGTTGGAAGAGTGGCTTTACCTGATTCACTACAGCCATTTCTTCTGGGTTGAAGTACTTTGCTAATTCTAGACAGAAGAGTGTTCTTCCATCCGACTTGAATTGGCTGGCTTGTACTGGGTCTTGTGGATTGAAGGATGATCTCCAGTTATTCAAGAGACCAGTCCTGTTTATTATCACAAATCCTTCAATATAGTCAAACGTGCTCTCCCCAGAAATTAGCTTCTCTTGGTCCCTGGCAAATGTGGCAAAATCGGTGTACAGCACTCTAATCCATTTCACCTGTTCAAGAGGGAGAATTGTCAAAAGAAGTGTACTTTCTAACTAAAGCAAAGACATTTTGGAAATTGTCTTCCAGCTTAATGATTGCCATGTTTACCATTTCAGGTGCTGGTTCCAGGGATATTCTTGCCCGTGTTATGATGCCAAACTGACCGAGTCCTCCAAGAACACTGTAAAAGAGGTCGCTGTTCTGCTTCTCTGAGCAATTCACCACCTCTCCTTTCCCTGCACTCAAGTACAGTCCATACATCAGTTTATATACCATGACGTTACTTCTTTGTTTTTCCTCTAGAATGATTGATAACCAATTGTCTAAGCATGTTTTACGGAACATGGGTGAAGTTACAACATGCATTATGGAAGAACCTACCAACCCCCTAAAATTTCAGTTTCGAATGAATTTTTAAATCAGACAAGACAAATATAAAGTTACTGTTCTGATAAGTTGCCTAAGTGTCACTCTTATGTATATCATGGATGCTGGTCTCATTAATGCTGAATTTTGTCAGCATATGATTGTCCTTGAATTTTACTTTAACAAACCTGTAACAACTTCCAGTTGGTGAACATTGCTGATCTGCGGTCCATGACGAAATGCTTGTCCACTGATCCCAGCATTGGACAGAGTACCGCCAACCGTTAAATGTAGGTAGTCTGTCCAAGATTTTGGTGCTAGCCCATGCCTTAGGCTTTCACGCAGGATATTTATCCATAACTCACCACCAGAAACATCCACATAGGGGAATTTCCCAGAGTGAACCTGCATTTTAGGGCCTTGGAGTGATTCCATGTTGATCACAACTCCTCGGTGGGCTTGTGCCTGGCCCTGAAGTGAGTGGCCATGGCCTCTAGCTGCAACTGTGAGTTCTGAACGAGGACCCATCTGCCAAATATGCTTCACCGTGGTGGCAATACCAGAAACAGACTTGGGGTGTAGCACTGCCAACGGAAGGAACCTGTATCTATTGCCAAAATCTTTTGCTGCATGGTCAACTTCTTCAAATTTGAAATGTCCATCAATGGAAAGTGTTTTTAGTGAAGAAGGAATGCTGGGAAAGCAGAGGTTGATTTTAATGGTTATGCAGCTGAGGAATAAGATCATGAAGCTTCTTAAGAAAAGCATGTTCGTTTTTCTGGGAAAGCTAACTAGTGTGTAGCTCATGGTATCTTCGTTTCGTATGTGTTTTTTTTTTGGAGGGAATCGAGAACGAAAGACTTGGAG
Organism: Theobroma cacao; assembly: GCF_053813885.1. Lineage (NCBI taxonomy): Eukaryota > Viridiplantae > Streptophyta > Magnoliopsida > Malvales > Malvaceae > Theobroma > Theobroma cacao. The sequence continues at coordinate 210,682 of NC_142648.1, forward strand.
TCTCCTATTTATGTGCAAAAGCAAAGGCAAAAGCAAGAGGAGAGGTGTAGAAGAGCCAAGGAAGCGAAGAAGTGAGGGGGGGAATTTAAAGAGGAAGGTTTGGGTGGCCGAGTCAACCTATCTTCAGTTGTTAGAATCCGTATGAAGACCGCCTTCTTGGGTGGGAGAGTTTTAGGATTTTCTTTCAGTTGTCCTTTTTGGGCTCTTTTGTTTATAAGAGAAGCCATCACACATAAGCCAAGTTGAAGAGAAAAAGTTACAAGAAAGAAAGATTTTCACAAATCTTTGCACTTTTTCAAACAGTTGCAACCACAATCCCACCTTTTCCACCAAAGACAAACATGTTCCCAAAATTTTTTCTGATTAACCTTATGTTTAAGGATTCCTTTTTTTTTTTTCCCCCGTTTTTAGAATAACAAGCAATGGCTTTGCTCAGGGAGTCGAATGGCCCCTGTTTCTCTGCCTCTTATGCCAGGGTATTGCCTTGCCTTGCCCATGCCCCCAATCTCACTCCCATGAACGATACGAATATTGAGTGCTCCTCCTTGAATCCATCACTGTCTTAATGTAGACATCACGTATCTATTTTCAGATTTGGATGAGAGGGACTGCCGGGGCAGCCCTTGATTCATTTGAGAGATGGCCGAGTGGGGCAGCGAGGGGACCCTGGAACACGTGAATTTCAAATGCTTATGTGCTTTATGGTAGAAGCTCTATGATTGGTCACGTTGGGACCCCTTTTGGAGCGCAATGCAAAGAAATGAACCAGGGGATGACAGCTTTGGGCAGGCACAGAAAAGGCCCATTCTTTTGGCAATCTGCTGTTAATTTGTTTTCGGTTTTGTTTTTTCAATCCTTTGCCTTTGGTATATCCAGCAACTGGACAAAGCTTGAATGATTCTCTTGTTTATATGATTTAGAATGCGATTAGATTACATTACAGTAGCGCAATTATTGCTTCTTCCTCCCTTTTTGCAAACAACTTGTGCATGGACAATACTGTAGGATTTCTATCGGTATCACCTCAGCCTAGCTCTCGTTGGCTAGCTACGACGCGCCTATCATTTTTCTGTTGGTGAGATATTATTAGAAAGGGGAAAACACCATATTCAGCCTTCAACATAGACCTCATACCATAAATACAACCTTCGCCCCCCTCCCCGGCCTAATGTAACAGAGATCAGATGATAGAGTTTGGGGACTTGGCGAGGGCTTTAGGTGTCATTCCATTGATGAAAGCAGCAAGCAGGATCATGGGTACAAGGGCCTCTGAATTATAGATGGACACTCTCCCTAGTCCCTAGATTCCCTCTCTCCCAACTCCCAACCTATGGAAGATTCTATATATCTATCACATTCCTCCCTCTTTTGTCTCTTTCCTTATGCCTTTCTTCTGGTGTCTGACTGAGCAACATCTACATATAGACCATTTTATGAAAAAGGCCAGTACTTGTACCTTACCCAGCTACTTGAATACAAAATCTATATATAGTACTCATCACTCCTTGCCATTGTTTCAACCCATTAGATATATATTTACATTTGTTTAATCAAAGTCAGTTTGTAACATGCAATAACTTGATGTGCCTGTAGCTTCTGAAAACAAAGAAATATAAGAGAAGTATTATCTCATGGCTTCTTGAGTTAAGAGAGAGAGGTATACTTGTTTGATTCGAAAGATAGTAATTTGTGATCCAATGTGAGATTCCACCAAGGAAAAATCTTGCATACTGTGGATCATACTTTCCATTACTTGAAGTTGCTTTAGGTAAAGAAAACTTGGAAATCTTACAAAGTAAAAAAAAAAAAGAATTGAAATGAAAATGACCTAAAACAAGAGGCCAAAAAAGACCTAAACAACAAAAGTGATATGATTGAAGCAGGGTTAAAAGCCACAATTTTGCTCTTTTTCGACAAATCACATCCTCAAAAGAAGTAGCCATGAATCCAACAGCTGTCCTAATTCGGAGTTTAGGAGTCTAGGGCATCTTAATCTTAGAGTTTATTATTATTATTATACTATAACCATAACCAAAGATTATGAAATTTTGAATAGATATTGCACTCACTTATCCTCTAGCTTATGGTGTGAAAGGGTGAAAGTTTGAACTAGATAGAACCCTAATCCTGAATTATTTATGTATAAACTTGAATGTTTTTCTAGAAGGAGACCGACCGCGAATAAAGAAACATGTTAATTAGGTTAGGGTTTCGGGTGATCTTAATGATTTTGTGGGAGAATGAATGAATATACCCCATTACACGTAAGAAGGAAGGAAGCTCTCCCAAACATGGGGCCTCTCTTGTCCGTTGGATGCTACATTTGTGGAATGCAAGAAAGGCTTTTTTGATGGTCAAACAATGTTTGAACCTTTAATCATGGGAGCAGCTTGTCATCAAAGTGATCAAAGGGGCGGCGAGGCGTGGCTCCCATAGTCACTTTCCATGCTCTTCAGTAAAATCATGAATCAAAAACTCGACACGATTACTGCCAAGTCAGTGTCATCTCGACCAGTCCATTGGCTAATCCGAGATTGAGGACAGGCCAATGAGGCTTCGACAAGTGTGGTGGGAAGGAGGTGGAGGAGCCATTAGGCCGGACGAGACGGGTGAGATTGCCACGTAGTATTTGTATCTGTCATCGCCATTACACCTATGCTCAAATCCTCATGGATCATCATATGCCTTTGGGACTAAAGAATGTGGTTAGAAGGGTTGGTAGGGCACAAATTCGATTTAGGATACTCAAACCTATGTGATTAATAAATAATTATGCTTATCATGTTTCCCATCCCCACTTTTATTCCACTTTAATCAATGTCTCCTTTGTCTCGATAGCTATTCCTATTCCCCATCCCTGAGGTTAAAATTTAAAGCGCTCAAAGCCTCCTGCTATTCAAGCCTGTCGTGATTAGCTACTTCACCTTTATTTTTGTCAACTTATTATCACCCATCATGAGGTAATTTATTACGAGAGAGAACCCCTTTTTTTGCTTTTGTCCGGTCAAGTGCCTGTCTAGTTTCTAGTCCGGACCAGGACAAAAACAATATCAGTACACGAGGTAAATGCCAAAGTCCATGGAAAATTCCCCCATTCAATCGAATTCTTCTTCGTTGTTTAGTTTTATCGACAAGCAAAACGCGTCTCATTGAGTGGATCAGTGGAGGGACCATTGAAGAACATGACGGGTATAATAATCTGGTAAACTTTCACTGGATTTTTCCTGCTCCAGAAAAATGTGTTTTTATCTGTTTGTCTGCATATAGCCAGCCAGTTGGCTCATTAATCCTACTGTTGCATTTATATGCTTATATATGCTGTTGCTTCCCTGTTTTCCAAGCACCTGCATGGGACAAATCTGCAGTGAAAGGATCATGCCAGCATTCCGCATGCAAGGCCTGATTCTGTGTTTGATTTGGTTTTAACCATCAATGAAGAAACCAAAAAAGATTGATCTGTAAAACACTTGTGTACATAGAAGCAAAATGAACTTTGATCGCTGGCAATCCCCATGTCTGATGATCTCCATTGAAACTTGGTTTGGTGAATACACCCTTCCTCTCAAAAGTTAGGGAAAAGTGCATTTTGGCAATATTTTACTACTTTTTAGGGTATGCAGGGTGAACTGTCCAGCATCAACAAACACAGCTTGCTGATTACCACCTATGGTTTTGCAGCACAACTTTTAATTATATTTTAATCCTCAGGCAATGGTTTAAATGATGAAATCTGTGGTTGGATTTAAGTATTTGTTAGATCTTTTGCCATAGGCTTGCTTCCTTTCTTTTCTTTTGTCCTTTTCTTTCTACTCAGTCAATGTTTATTACAATGATCCAAAGCCCCCACCTTCTACTGTCCTTCAAAATGAAATCGTGTTCACACTTACACAGACAGATTCTTCTAACTCGGTAATTCAAAGTTCTTAGTCAGTCCACTCCACTCAATTAGTGATTTCCATGTATTGTGTTAGGTATGTTTTTGTGCTCAAAATAATTAATTAATTACATGTTTCTCTTGATCTCTTCAAACAATGTGAGTCGTCATGCATATGTTCCATTCATAATAATCAATCTTTCAATTAAAAACCATTTTGAAGCCTCCTCACAGTCTAGATGCATGAAAGTTGGCAGCATTCCTTCTATATCACAATGTAGGAAGAGAAGAAAAAGAGTGATTCATACTTGGCAGCCATTTTCATTGGTGGTTTCGGTGGATCAGTTGCTTTTCTTCTGCCATGGTATCATTAGGTTCAAAGAAAAAAACAATGAGGGTGCCCGTGCACTACCATCACTGTAGCTTCACCATCTAAAAAGTATATGGAATCTTAAAAATTGAAAAGGAAAACCATGAAGGAAACATGTAATATGAGTGATCATTTTTACATGCCATGTGCTTTTCATGACTTTTCTTCTGCTATTCCTGTCCAAGTTTTGGTCAATATACTGTATAAAGGTTTCTCTGGAAACTCTGGATTTACAACCCTTTTTGATTTCCATCACATAATACCCCTTCACTAGGGTCTCTCTCATCACTACAATTAAAACCATATTTTTCAAATATCAACATAAGCTGTTTAATCAAGTTTCTGTCTACTTTATCTTGTGTCATGTTTTAAGTCGGTTTGACTCGAAACAGAAAGGGGAGCAATGCCAATGATCAGAGACAGAGTTATGTGATTATACGTTTTTGTCAGCTAATGAGTGAGTTAATTGGTTTGGTTAACATGTCACATGCAGGTAGCTGCAAAGACCCAATTCTCAAATTACTCCCATTAAGCTATATTTACATTGAATTAAATGAAAAAGGCAAGGAGAGTTTGACTAGTTGTCACCATCCTCTTTTAAAGTGATCGGAGAGAAATTGAACCAATTTTCATAGAGAAGTAAATCCATATTTTCTAAATAATAATAGTGGCAATATCTTTCCTCTAAAATGGAACTCTTAAGTTGGAATATTCCCATCATTCCATTTCGAAATTATTAAGAAAAAAGACTTGTTTTAAGGGCTGGAAACACTCCTTCAAAAGGGTTGAGGCACAACTTTACTCCAAGCCCATCAAGGAGAGGATCATAGTGGAAAGCCTGGTCACTAGGGATTAATCGACATGAAAAGCAACAAGAACAGGTGAAGTGAGGTATATACATTGTATGAAAAGCTAGCAACAAGATTAGAATGCTGCCAGGTACACATAGACACAATAAAATGCCAACAAAACTAAATGGGCGCAGTACTGAAATGCCCCCTAAAGGGAAATTATAACCCATGTAGTAGAGTTGAATTCAATGAACTTCTTTTTTGGATCATCAAATCACTCATTCATCCTTAGCTTGTTCATAAATTTTGGTTAATGTAATTATCATGGTTGTTAAGACAAGCATCCAAGGCAGCCTAGCCTAGCTTGGTTTCGATCAGGCTGTCAATTTGACAAAGTTGGACTGAGCATATATACCGCACACCTCAGAAAAACATAACAAGGCTGAGCCAATAATCCAAGAGCATTCACGCTTGGCTCTAGCACATTGGAATTGACTCATGAAAAACCAAATATGTTTCAGCCCTTTGAATGTCATTTTCTTAGGACCCCAAAGACCAAGTCCTATTCTCAATAATTTGGAGAAGGATTCCCACAAGTTTCAAATTGGAAATTGTCTGAAACACTTTACAACTTCTAGGATGAGAATGTTCTACGTTTGAATGACTTTTGAAAGCATTTTGCTCCATTTAAACTCTACTGAGTCATCAAACACACCACCAGGCCAGTCAATTTTATAAGTTTTTATATATCTGTTACATGTATCTTTATTCGTCGGCAGCATAAATTGTTTTGGGCAATCCATGTGCTCTAAACAGATTGGCTAAGTAGGTGGTTAGGTCTAAGTCCAATGACCAATGCTGGAAATGCAGGACCATGAAAATTACAACTCCATGGTGGTAGACATTTTCGCTTTCATGGAAAGGAACTGCTGCAGTTTGGAAATTATGAATGTGGAACTTTTGGAATGAAGGCATTTTATCATAACATATTATGTGTACCCTGTTACACGAAACTGACATGATTTTTTTAACTTTTCTTAACCAATAAAAATAGTAAATATTTAAACACGTAATCTTTAACTAATTTGACTTTATTGTCGTAACTTTAAATATGTTTAACAAGTATTATTGCTATTATTCAATATTACGAAGCGGAGAAAAATCAATATCTTCTATCGTGGTCTAGAATTAAGTCCAACATTGGCTCCATCTGTTTAGGCACTGTCATGGGACAAAGCTCATTCCAAAAAATTCAACATTTTCTTCTCTTTTATTTCTTTTTTTTTCCTTAACCTATTCGACGATGGACTTGCTTGAAGGTACCTATGGGCTTCACCAAAGGCCCAGTTTTCGCTTTAGTTTCATTTGATAGTCTAGCAAGCCCCTACTGTCCTACATTTTTTGGGTATTGAGGGTTTTAACCCTGGGTCATGGCCCCTTTTACCCTCTCGACATTGACACATATGGAATTAGGCCCTTTATCAAATATTGAACTGAATCATAACTTATCAACACAAATGTTACAAAAGAAATTTGCGAGAAAATTGACAAAACTTTGGCATAATTTATCAACATGAAGTAAGAGATGTTGGCTTTTTCTGAAAGAATAATAAATTGACTGGTAGTTTGACAGAATAGTTGAGAGGGATTGAAACTCTGTTGTGCATCCATGGGCAGTTTAGAGGGATCAAATGGTGCGCAGCAGGTGTACTAAGTTTCTATGATTGTATTGGTCTTGGTCTGTTCAAGAGTTGGGTGCTTATTGTTTTTTGTATCTAGGTGTTTATTATATCTAGGTGGTACCTTGTGCAATTATTGTAAGTCAGGCATTCTTTCTGCTGGATAGACTTATGACTTCCATTCACTGTAATCAATGATTTATATAAATAAATACTTTTTTGGCTGAGAAAAAAAAAAAAGGATGTTTGTGATCAATATGAAGGAGGAAAACCGGGCTGCCTGTCTGTGCATGCAGAAGGTGGCAATAAGGATATGTGACGCAAAAGAAGAAGAAGAACGTGTGGCACTTGGGAGTGAGTCCGTTCTCCTTTTGAAGTCACAACAAGATCTGAGGCTAAGCTTCATATGTTATTCTAAAGATTGTGATGTTTGAAGTTTTAGATTTCGTTCCTCTTGAAATTCTTTTACTAGCAGTTTTATCTGCTACGATAGGACAGATTGAAGAATTGAAGGCAGGCAACTTTCCAGCACGATGAGGTATCCTAATGAAGTCTAAGCAATTTATGATAAAATGATCGGGCCTTGGATGTGGCCCTGGAACTCGTTATAGTTATGAGTGTTGGAGGAATGTTTAGGATAGTTGTCTGAAACTTGAACTTTCAGCATTGACAAGATCCAATGGTGTATTTATTGAAGCAGAGCAAAGCCAGGAAGGAACCAATATTAGTTTTCATGGGCCAAGGAGATGTGAGTGACTGATGGAGGAGGGTCTGGCCCAGTAGTTTTTTGAAACTAAACCACATTGTCCTCAAAACCTTACGCTCAAATTACTAATAATGATGGACTTGAATTATTATATAGGTCTTAACAATTATATTCATATCTGATATGAAATGTGAGGTATCACAGTTCCAACCATAGCGACTCTTATGTCATTTCTCTTTAATGTTGTAGCTTCGTAAGATAATTGTTATCCAGGTAGTATCTCAGGAGTCTGCATCAGTCAAACATGAAACTGGATTGATTCAACTGTTTAAGCACAAAGTAGCATCTACACTTTCAAACCAACACAATAACAAAGACATTCTACCAGCACCTAATGATCAGAATATGAAAGAATCATCTGAAGGTGCTTTCTCGCACCCAATTAGGCAACGAACATTCAGAGTTAAAGCTAAGATCCTTTAAGGTTCTTTTTGATTTTACAGGACCTGGAACACCCTTCAGGCTAGGGGATCTCTGCTGATAAGCGCTAGGCCTGCTACTGATCCTACAACTGTTGGGCACATCCCTTGTAATAGAAGATATGAGAGAGAGCTTGTTCTTATATGGTGAGTAGCTTTCAGACTGAGTATCAAAACTTCCAGGCCTTAGCTTTGGCGAACTCATTGATCTTACCTTTGCCTTAGCAGATTGTGTAGCAGCCATGTAAGTTGGAACTACAGGAGAGGTATAAAAAGAGTTGTCTTCTCCCAAAGAACACTGCTTTCTATGAAATGATCTTCGTGGAACCGGTAGGGGAGAATCCAATCCTTCCATATGATACTGTCGCGGAAAGGTCTTCAGTCTTAGTTGTTTAGCTCTGTTTTCCTCCGCAGGCTTGGGATTTGAATTCCAAACTGAGTCCAAATCTTCAAGTTCTTTACTTTTACTCACTTGAGTATCCACCCATTGGTCTAACCAGTACTTTAATCCTCCATTACCCTTGTTCTGCTCTGATTCTGTTGACTTCTGCAATTTACTTTTCTAACTCCTGAGAACAATGCACTAGGTATATAAAAATTTCAAGACAGATATTTCAAGCCAAAGAGGGTTACCCGATGAACATATGAGTATTCCTTTATCCGCTCCCTTTTGATGGCAGCTTCTTTCTTGCTTAACACCATTGCATCTGCCTCTTCCTTCGTCAAAATGCTATCATCCCATCTTTTGTGACTGTTTGTGTCCACCTGTAATTTTTTTGAACATTTTTTCCACTCCAATTAAATGGAGCCCTTCTCACATCAAGAAAGAAATTTAAATGGTGCATACCTTAATAATCTTGTCTTTCAATGTTAGCAACTGTTTGTCTTCATCAGACTGCCAAATGCCTTCTGCCATTTCGAATCTCCTTGCACAGACCTGAGACTGAATACTTACAATGGATTGTAAGCATTTTAGAGTATTCATTGCTTGTCGTCTCACAGCCCAGCCTCGGATGATTGCTTGAAGCATCACTATCCCCTTCAATGCCCGCAAAGCTTTCCTTGCCTACAAGTTTTCTCCATAAGAACTTTAAAATCCAATATGAGTTAATCAATGGTGGAATTTATGTTCATAATAGTTAGTGTGATTTGTTTTGGAGGACCACTTCTGACTGAGACTACTCACTTAATAAAAGTGCATATGCAAATTTTGTTGTAATATAGTAATTCTTTTCCCAGCCAAACTCACACCTGAGTTTTCCTGATTTATCACAAGGAACTACAATGACAAGTCACTGACAAACAACTAATAGGAAAGAAGGAAGTTCAGTAAGGATGCATAAAGAGAACTTACAAGGTAGCCCCGGAAGGTAGCCTGGATTTTAATGGCAGCAAGTTCTTGGATCTTCTTCCTCTCATGCTGATCAGCAGATGGAGAGGAACCGGGTTGAAAATTCACTATGTATTCTTCTGCTTCTCCTTCACATTTATGGTTAGACTGAGGGGTACCAGTGAGCCGAACGACCTCGGCTGCTACCTGAGCAGCTGCAACAGCTGCTTCAGCAGCAGCAGCTGTGGCAATAGCCACAGTTAAAGCATGCTTCTCCTGATCTTCATCTGTTTCAATTTTAGTCTTGTCTCTTGGTGGTGATGCAGCTGCAAGGGATGCCAACCTTTTGGTCCTAAACCTTCCAAACATCCATTTCCTTCTTTTCTCCTTCTGAGAGATAAATAACATTCATGACAGCCATTCATACAGAGAAACAAGAAAAATCAGTAAAGAGCAAAGTTACCTTTTCTGTTGTTGAAAGTGTCTCAAAGAGAAAGAACCTCTTCACTAGATTGAACCAGCTCTTCTTCTTAGCCATTGAAGAACTACAACTTCAGGCAAAAGTTTAGTTATTTTCAGTAATTATGAATCTTTTACAGTTCTTCAGCTTATCCTAAGCTAACCACAAAATCATTCTTGCAGAGAAGGGAAAAAAGCTGAAAAATGGAGGAAAGCTAGAACAGGAAGAAACACATAGAGAGAATGAAGTATTTGCTCAATCATTTTGAAAGAAAGAACCAAAGTTTTTGAAAGCAATTAACAAAAAAGTCAAAAGAGATACTATAGTGGCAAAATCCATATAGATTGTGCACAAAAGTTGCTCTGAATTCTTACCCATTTCCTAGAATCCCGTGATTCGGAGAATCAAACAGGAATCACCGCTTCAAAAAGCTTTGGCTCTTGGGAAATTGGATATCTGAGATTGAGATAGGATAGCCGTGGAATTTAGATCAACCATTCTTTATTACACCAAATACCAAGAAAAGTGGTAGTGAAGGAATTGCCATCAGATATAACTTCAGAAATCCATATTTGTCCTTGAAAAACTGAAACCACTAACACCCAAAAGTCGGTTAAATTCATCAGTTGATGATCATCTCTAGCAATGCACAATTAGATATTTGTCCAATGATTCATATTTTTTCCATCCTTTTCATGATGAGTTTCATCTGTTCAAAGTTGTGGGCCTTCCAAGAAGTCACTGTAGGTATTTATTTTTCATGGAGGGAACCTCTTCAATGAATTATGAGAAAGGCTTTTTCAGCTTCATGGGGCCTCTCCATCCTTTTCCAACCCTCCACTTTTTCTCGAGTCCTAACAGACATTTGAACATGTCTGTTGGGAATGAAATTACTCAACTATCCTTCACTTAATTCTTTCTTGAGGAAGGAACATGGCACTGCAATAGCAGCAGGTGTGTGGTTTCACCTTGCTGCTTGTCAGAATTCTATTTAACTTCGGGGTCCAAGTGCAACCATAGACCGTACTCCAATAAATCCTCAATTTTGCTATATAAAATGAATTTGATAGAGAAAGTAGCTAGGATTTCTTATAGTGCTGTTGCTTGCATTTTGCAGGATATGTGATCTCAAGGCTGTAGAGTGGGACCAATCACACCTTCCCATTCACCAAATTTTTGAGGCATTGAAGTTCTGATATCGATATTTTCAGCTTACCCCTATCTTCCCTCCGATTCATTATGGAGAAACTTCAAGACATATCCAAGTACTTTGGCTTGAAACTATGAACCACCTGACAGATTGTCCAGATTAACACCTTGGGTGTTTGCATTACTCTTGTTAAGAGTAAGGCAATGATAACCTTTACCTTTGCCCTCAAGTTAAAGTTATCATTCTTTTTAAGAAAAATATGGACCATTCCTTAAAAACAAGTACTACACTGAGATACTATTATGCGCACACCAACATTTATACACATACATATACTGCCATTATTGAGGGCAGTGGGGGATGGGGAAGAGAGAGAGAGAGAGAGAGAGTGTCATTGTTCTCAATGTGCAAGGATGAGAGATTTTAGGAGAAGAAAACAAAGCAGCCTTGAGTTGTGGAGGGGAATGACAGCTGTGAAAGGGCCCAAACTTGAAAGAATGAATAGTCACAAATCATCATACAAGCTTATAGTCTCATACTCAGCTTTTATAAAAGAACAAGAATAATTCTCTTTCCTTTTCAGAACACCAAAACCCCCCCTGAGTCTCTGACTCTAACTTCAAACTATGAATTATTTCTGAGGTTTGAAGTCATATTAAGGAAAAGAAAAGAGATATATTTAAGGTGTTTCAGATGCACATGAGTTAAGTTTTGTTAATTATAATCAAATGGGTAAAGATATAAGTATTTTGGTTAATCAAGGCAAATATTATATATGCAATCACAGGATAATAAAGTCAAAACGCCTCCAATAATAATGAATTAATTATGCATAATTCATAGTTTATTCTAAAATCATTGTTTTCAGAAGGCAGTTATGCAGATGTATAGAAGAACTTAATTAGTTGTAATATCTCTGGCAATTACAAACTAGCAGCTTCAGCTAGAAGCTTAAACTGAAGATCTGGAAAAGTTATGAACATGCTGAAATGACCATCACTAGTCCTTTGACCACATTTTTTACATACTGTCTAACTACTAAAGCTTTAGCATTATGGCATTGCTAATGCCTTTGTGACCAATTATGGCATCTTTTCCTTTCCAAATATATTTGTTTTTCCCTCGGCAGGTGGAATGGCAGAAGGGCTGCAGGAGAAACAACCCATCATGTATGACAACCTTTCTTGATGTACCATGAAAGTTGGGGGTCTAAATTAGCTAGGCTGCTAGCACTTGAGCCTTGAGAAGAAAAAAAAATCTGTTTCCAGCTTCAAGTTTCAACCCTTGATGAGATGCTTGAAATTCATGTTATAAAACTGTGTCAGAAACTAATGCAGAAGCCAAAATGCAAGGGGTAGAGGACAGTCATTATTGGCTGACAAAATTCCTGATAAGGCTTGAAGCCCCACTATGAGAAACTTTGAGAGGCATATGTGTTTTGTAAGTTAGAAGCTTGCCAAAAAAACCATTAATTACTAACGTTGGCTGTTGCTTGGTGAAGATGATAGGAATTGGAAAGTGGGAACCAAGCAGCACATGTTAGCTCCAGGTTTTTCCTTGATCCCATGCTTTACCCAAAAATATGCATGCAACCAACACTATGTGGTACCCATGGACTCCCTTTTCTCTTTGCAAGAACGATAAAAGTTGGAAAAATGCACCAAGCCCCATTGCCTGTGACTTTAACTTTATGTGTGGAAAATGCATCAAAAGATTGATTGAATTGCACATGTTAGAGAAGCTAATATGATTACCAACTAAAAAAAAGACAAAAGAAATATTTAATCATTCATCTAACTCATAATTACTTAGGATATAAGAAAGAAAAGGAGTTTGGCATGAGAATTCGTATCTTCTTTTACATTACTGAGAAGATTGAATATCCATTTTCCTCAAGTATGGTAAATTTCTTGAGAAAAGAAAAGAACCCAATTCACATTGAGCCCAACAGATTCAAAAACTAAAACTATTGAGTCCAGTAGCCATGAATGGACTATTTGGATCCATTTGAGCTTTTGGCCCAAAACAAGAGTTAAGTGAACAGCGTAGCTGTCTTGAGTTCTGAATGCATTAGTCAGCAGAACAGAACAGTCACTCAACAGTTGGTTCTTTCTTCAACCCCGACAATATCTTTTCGAGAACTTTTAACTTCTGGTTTATCTTTATGAAAATTTAGTCGCTCAGCATATCACCACCCGGAGCCTTGCTAGTTGCTGCTTAATCTTAGCATAGCAGCGTTTTCTTTGAGGCAGCCAACTAGCCAAAGGTGAGAGCTTTAGTTTCATGACTATGTGGAGTGCTCAAATGGGTGTCTTTAGTTTTGAAAAGAATGGAATTTGCACTTCAGTTTCTAGCCAGAAACCATTTCCTCCAAGTGGGTTCTTGAATTGTTGGAGACCAACTTGTGGGGTCGCCTCGAAGAATTCAAGCAAGAAGAAATGGAGTTTTGCTTTAAGAGTGGTTGATTCCGGTGGAGGGATTCTTGAGAAAGAGCTCGATTTTAAGCCGTCTTTTGATGAGTATTTGAAGACTATGGAGTCTGTTAGGGAGAAGAAGCAATCTTTGAAATCAAATAGAGGCAATTCCATTGAAAAATCAAACAGAGGCAAGTCAAAGGATGATTCAAGGAGAAAATTTGGGGAGGAAGAAAAGGTGTCCAAGGTTGTTGAACACAATGAAGTAAAAATGAAAAGTAAAGAAGCTACCAGAACTAGAAGCAGAAAGGCATTGCTTGTGAAAGGTGAAGATGATGATTTGAAGGCGGAAACAGATGAATACAAGAATTTTGAAGGATCGAATGATGTTGTGGATAAGCCACAAGTTTCACGAATTAAAATGGAAGGGAGAATAACAAAATTAGCAAATTTGTACGTGCTCTATGCCCTGTTTCTTCTTCTTCTTCTGCTAGTCTTTTTATTCTAATTTAAATATTATTTGTGTTCCAATAACAATATTGTTTATATGGATAGAGGCAAATATGATTCAAAATCAAAAAGTGATGAAGGAGATGTGAGGTTGATGAAGTTTGGGGAGTTTTCTGAGGAAGTAAAGATGTCCAAAATCGTTAAATGGAATGGAGTAAACACGATGAATGAAGGAGCAAGAAGAACTAGAAGTAGAAAGGCATTTCTTGAAGAAGATGAAGATGATGATTTGAGGATGGAAAGATCTGCCTTCAAGAACTTTGAAGAGTCCAATGATGTTTTTGATAAGCCAAGAGCTTCAAAGATGGAAATGGAGGAGAGAGTTCAAAGATTAGCAAAGTCGTATGTACCCTATGGACCTCTTTCTTCTTTTCTGCAAGTTTCCTTCCTTATGTTTGCAATTTGGTGATGTTATTTATATGAAGTGATGATCAATCTTTTATAATGATAACAAGGTGTAAGCTACATTCTTTGTTTTTACCTATCAAAATTTTGAACATTTCTAAGTTGTTATTTTTTTTAACTATTTTTTCATTTATTCTTTATGGTTTACTAATTACTGTAGCATCTGGTTATTTGAATTGATCAAAGGATTAAATGGAGTAAGATAAGTTTTAGACAAGGGAGAGCTATTAAGATTTGATTCAATTGTGTGAAGACAGTTTTGGATTTATAAGTTTTTCTTTTTATAGGAGAAAAAGAATCTTGTGAGTTGATAGCTGAAGTTATATCATGCCAGAGAAATTTCATTTTGCCTTAAGTGCTTATTGCTAAAATCTTGATTGTCAACATTTTTGTTGTGCCTAGGATCCATCTTAGTGAATGTCATTTGTCATGGATTATATCCATTTTTTTCCCTGTTAATTACCGGTTTCTATATTTGTAGTTCAGTCAGGTTTTATAATGGTCTCAGTCATCTTAAAGTAGTTTGTTTTAACAGGTTGAATGGTGCAGACATTGATATGCCTGAGTGGATGTTTTCTAAGATGATGCGGAGTGCAAAAATTAAATTTACAGATTATTGTATATTAAGGGTGATCCAGGCATTGGGTAAACTAGGGAACTGGAGGCGGGTACTTCAAGTCATCGAGTGGCTTCAAATGCGCGAGCGCTTCAAATCTTACAGGCTCAGGTATTTTCCTTCCCCCAGCCCCATTAGTTTCTAATTTTGTACAAATTTGAATCAATAACGTTTGCAAACATTCTTAGTATTTTTTATTTAGAAATGGAGTGCTACCTGTTTATTCTTTCCCTTTTAATTTTTACAAATTGTGCGTGGTGTATATGTCTTTTAACGAGGTATAACTTTATGATGCAGACATATTTACACAACTGCACTTGATGTGCTTGGGAAAGCAAGGAGACCTGTGGAAGCTCTTAACATATTTCATTCAATGCAGGTAATACACTTCAATTCCCATCTATATGGCTCATGAAATGCATTTAGCTTGATGAAAGGTTTATTTGACTCTACTTTTTTTTTTCTCCCAATCTACTGCAGCAACAAATGGCTTCATATCCTGACATAGTCGCTTATCATTCCATTGCTGTCACTCTTGGGCAAGCTGGGCATATGAGGGAACTCTTTCATGTTATTGATAGCATGCGATCTCCTCCCAAGAAGAAATTCAAGACAGGGCTAATTGGAAAGTGGGACCCGAGATTAGAGCCTGATATTGTGGTTTACAATGCTGTCAGTAATAAGTATTAGTATACCTAAATACTATCATCTTCAGAAACCGATTAGTCATCTTTGGTTTGATTTTATGCAGTATTATAGGTGCATATAAAGAATGTTCATATTTTTCTTGTGTATGCAGGTCCTAAATGCATGTGCTCGGCGGAAACAGTGGGAGGGGGCATTTTGGGTTTTGCAGCAGTTAAAGCAACAACACTTACAGCCTTCCGCTACGACTTATGGACTTGTAATGGAGGTGATTAAAATTACAAAACTTATTTTAATTATAGGTTCAGGTTTTTGTATTATAAAGTGATAATAATTATTGCAACATTTTGGATGATTGTGTACATTTCTTAAATTGCAAGTGGAAGTGCCTTCAACATTTCGAAGTTTCTTGAAGATAACATCCAATGACATCAAACTAGTTTTGTTTTAAGAACTCTTACTAGCAAGCAAAAATATGGTTTTAAGGAGTAGCAGTGTATTGTTGCAGGAATGAGTTTCTAGCATGAGTTGTCATGGCTGTATTCTCTAGGATCACAACATTATGACATTGAACTAGGAAATGACTTCTCTGCAGTTTGTGATATTATGTTGTTAAATGGATTCTCTTTGTGATAAAATAGTACAACTTTTTTTGTTTTGTGTAGGTGATGTTTGCATGTGGCAAATACAACTTGGTTCATGAGTTTTTCAAGAAAATTGAGAAATCTTCTATGCCAAATGCTTTGACTTATAGAGGTATTTAATGTCATCTATTTTGTCATGGTTCCGTAAGAATGTTTTTTGAAAGTTGACTTCGCGTTATTTTCAGTTCTTGTAAATACCCTTTGGAAGGAAGGTAAGATAGATGACGCTGTATTGGCTGTTCAAGGTATGGAAAAAAGAGGAATTGTAGGTTCTGCTGCTCTTTATTATGACCTTGCTCGCTGTCTTTGTAGTTCTGGAAGGTGCCAGGAAGCACTGATGCAGGTATTTCTTTTTAATGCTTAATTTGTTTAGTACATTTATTTTATTTGTGCTTGTCACCATTTGAAGCAATTTCTGCTCAGGCCTTCTACATTTATTTTTGGAAAAGTTATTTATGAGTATTTAGGAGCTTGAAGAAATTTACAGTTGAAAGAATATGCAATAAACTATTAAGGTAATGTCTATCACTTAACCAAAGCATTGGCTAATGCGTTATTGCATTTTGTCTCTTACAGATTGAGAAAATATGCAAGGTTGCTAGTAAACCTCTGGTGGTAACTTATACTGGTTTAATTCAAGCATGTCTAGACTCTGGAAACATTCAAAATGGGGCATACATCTTCAATGAAATGCAGAACTTTTGCTCTCCAAATCTTGTCACTTGCAACATCATGCTAAAAGCTTATCTGGATCATATATTATTTGATCAAGCGAAAGATCTCTTTCAGAAGATGTTAGAAGATGCAAATCAAATCAGCAGTAAATCTGATTATTTGCATCGAGTGATACCTGATAGTTATACGTTCAATATCATGTTAGATGCATGCGTTCAACAGAAGAGGTGGGATGAGTTTGAGCGTGTCTATAGAAAGATGTTGCACCATGAATTTCACTTCAATGCAAAACGTCATCTCCACATGATACTGGATGCTGCCAGAGCTGGAAAGGTCCTTGCAAAATTTGTCCATGATTAGAATGTTTCAAACAACCTTGCTTTTATTTTTGGCCAAGTGTTATTGAGACCTGTTAACATTTGCAGGGGGAACTAATTGAAACAACTTGGGAGCACATGGCAAGGGCTGATAGGACCCCTCCTCTGCCTCTGATCAAAGAAAGATTTTGCATGAAGTTGGAGAAAAATGACTACATTTCTGCTCTTTCATGTATTACCATCCATCCTTTGAGGGAGTTACAGGCATTTTCCAAGTCAGCATGGTCTAACTTATTCAAGGACAATGCCTCTCGTTTCCGGAAGGATATTATTGTAGGATTAGTTGATGAGGTGGAGAACATTCTTGGCAGAAGTGATTCACCAAACCCAATTCTTCACAACCTACTAACATCTTCTAAAGAATTTTTGAGGACTCATTGGACATCTGCTGATGCCAATCTAACACAAACTGTTTGTACAGTCGAATCTACTAAACCTTTCTAAATCTCCATGAAATGTACCTTTTTATATAAAATTGATCTTGTCCAGTGTGGCATGTAGATGTCAATTTTTACAGCACTTGGATCATGAGTGAAGAAATGAATCTATCGGCAAGACATACCAGCAAGGAAAGATTGAATTGCTGTTGTGATACGTGTTCACTGGCTACCTGCATGAGTTACTTTCTTGCATTATTAATGGCATCTAATCTAAAGACTACTCGAACTCATTGCTTCTTTGTTTTCAGAATACACATTCAAGCTGCTCCATTCACATTCAACAATTTCTGGCAAGATGACAATGTGTCATTGGATTGTGATTTAAACAACAATGTCGTATCATGTTTTTGTTCTTATAATGAATTGAAACAATATACTATATCTTTTATTAGAAATTATTTGTTGAATGTCACCAAACTATGTGAGCATAGAGACTGTCTACCTTTTCCCCTTTTGGTAAAAGATCTGCTGCCTTGTCCTTAATAAAGAAGTACTCTTTCCCTTCCTTTTTCTGATTTATCTTTTTTTTTTATAATATTTTTAGATATTTAATATTTTTATTTTTATTATAAATTTTTTTACTTTTTCATATTGTAATAATTATCTATTATATTATAACTCTTTTCAATTTGAATATAAAATATATCAAGATTAAAGACTTTTATCTTAATTTTCATGAAAAATTAAAGCATGAAAATAATCAATTTACATTGTCAAACATGAGAAGAAAGAATTGTACTACAAGTTATCTTCAAACTTCTTTCAAAAGGAAATAAAAAGGGGAACTTCACCAAGAAGGAGATACATGGTAATAGTGTTAAAAAGAAAAAGAAATAATAATTTGTAAAATCTTCCGCGCACCCGAAACTAATAAACCTGTCTGTATATATATATGCTTGCAATCGCATCTGACAAAACCGCTAAAGCTCTCTGCTCTTTCACCCAAGTGTGTGTTCGTTACTTCTCGTCTCTTCTCCAGAGAATCTCTGTTCCAATATCAGACAAGAGACAAGCTTCGTTTTTCGAAACAACCCATCCTTCTAATTTGTCTTCTGCTTCTTGTTTTCTGTGTTCCTTCATTAAAAGCTTCGTTTTTTTCTTTTTGGGTTGGAGAGTTGCATATTGAGTGATCAAGGGGCGATGGGCAATTGGAGATATCGACCGCACCGAAGATTTTACCGCCAAGATAGAGCTCCTAAATACCCTCCTTCTTATCATGAACCTGAACCTTCTGTTTCTGGTACTCCTCCTATTTCTTTTACATACGTATAACTGTACTGTTTTATGATTCTATGCACATTGTGTTTTCAATCTTTTCTGTGAATTTGGTTTTCTATAGTTGTTGGTTTTACTTGAATTCTCTCTTTCTTACATTAAATTGTGATTTTTTTACATAATTTTATTGATTAAATAGATTCCAGAACAAGTCGCAAGCATTAAACGTTGTATGTCTTTGGTATTTGAAGATGCTACACAATTGATACAGCATCGAATCGGGGTCATGCTTTAAGGGAAGGAAAGAATGATTCACAGAAAGGGAGGACTGTAGATGGAAAAGAAATTAACTTTCTTTGTTTGACAATTAGGTGTATTTTTGGCATATTCCATAGAATTATAAATTGGTTTTGGAAAGCATGAAAGATATTACAAGTTACTAAACTTATATGATTTACATGTTATTCCTAATTTATTAGTAATTGCCTGTTTGATTTTAACTTAAAATTTTGTTGCATGGGCTTTAGCCGCTGGACTATTCTCATTAGTTTTCTGTTAATGGCTATATTTACCAATCAAATATTGGACATGGCATTTACTGTTTTCATTACTGTCTACATTCCGTTTTGCAATGTGTGTGATTCTTTTCTAATTGTATTTTTCTTCTCTTAGAGTTTTGGAATGATGGTGTGCCTTTGTGGGAGAAGAAATTCTGCACTTTAGTTGGATTGGTATCATGGCGGAAGATTGTTGATGCCAAGAAGTTCATGTGCTACAATGATAATGTGCTCAATTGGGATGACTCAGCTGGAGAAGAAGCATTTCAAAATGCAAAAAAGCGCTATTGGGCAGAGATTAATGGCCTCGCCTGTGACATTCCTACTCCTGATCCAGATGTTTTTATTGATCAAATAAATTGGAATCCTAATATCGATCCTGAATTGATTATGGATTTAGAACAAGAATACTTTGCTGCCAAAGACAAAGATGGCAAGGTAGTACATGAAAACAAAACTGCGATGAACCTTTCATCTGCTCCTTCAGAAGGGTGTAATGCAAACCCTTATAAAGTTGAGAATCCTTGGGAATGTAACAACGATATTCAGGGTAATAGTGGTTTAAAGGATCTTGTAGGCTGGGGCCAGCCGGTTAGTAAAGTTGATGGCTCTAGGAATTTAATTAGTAATGGAAATGATCCCTGGGATAATGGCATTACTCAGGGAAATGAAAGTGGAAAGCACAACTCATGGGGAGATTATGGGTCAAGGGATTGGAATACCGGCAACAATTCATGGGGCCATAGCTGTCAAGGCATTGGCTCTGGGAAGGATGATGGATGGGGAGACTTCAAACGGAATTCTTGCCGAAGGAACCAGCAGTATAAAAGGTTGCCTAATGGGGATAATTCATGGGACCGTAGTTTTGTTCAACACAATGGAGCTGCAAAGGATCAGGGGTGGGGAGATTATGGGAGAAATTCATGGGGTTGGAAACAGTGGGAGAACAAGAATATTGGGTCAAGAAAGGTGGACTTCAGAAAAACTAGCAGCAGTGGTGGAGCGTGGCATGGTGGTTCCCGGAAGAGGGAAAGTTCTCATCAGTATATATCTGGTTACAATAGCCACAGGTTCCAACGAGATGATAATCAGACAAGTCATTGCTGGAGGAATGGGAAACCTACGAAGAGGGTTAGCTTTGCGCTTGAGTAGCCAATGTTGCTGACCAAAAACTGCTTTCTGGATGCTACCAGATTCTCTGTCCATCAAGCCATTAATACCTTTTCACTTCATTTATGGTCTCATGAGCAGGGATGATGGTGTCCTTTTGTGCAGTTCATTCAACAGCAGAGCATATAATAGTGAACCTTTCCCTGCGTTTCAAAAGAGCACGGGCGGTTCATGCATTTACCTTTCGTTAAAATAGGCGTCTTTGTTTTGATACATGAGAGAAAATTTGCCTCGAGCAGTGCTTTTCTTTTTAGTAATGTTCCACCGTGATAAATAGCTATGGTTCTTATGGAGCAAGGGTCTTGGTATAACCATTATGCTTCTTCATTTGTAATTGCTCAACTTGATTGTGAACTTGCATAATTGCAGGGGACGCCGGGGCGTTGTAAAGGCACCTGGATTTTATGAAAGACACCAATCGTGGCGAGATTGAAAACCCCACTAAGGTGAATCACCAATCTTGGCAAGGTTGAAAACCTCATTAAGGTGAAAAATAGCCAAAATCCCACTTTGGTTGGTTAAGTCAAAGATACTAAAACCTCTTACTCTTTAAAAGAGCCTAGAGAAATAAGCACTCCTGCTTAAGAAAATATTATTTATTAACTTTCAATTCTGAATGAATCATCACTAAGCCTAAGGGTCCTATTTATATTATTATAGGCCCAAAACTTAATAAAACTCTACTCCTAGTTATCTAATACAATTAGAATAATTAATAAAAGATTTAAATAAAATAGGTGTTCTATTCTTAAATAGAACATGACTATCTTAATTAAATACTAATTTTTAAAAGTATTAAAATAAAAATAAGAAAAGAATCCTAATCTAAATAAAATAAAGAAAATAAATCATAAATAAACTAAATTAATAAAAACTAAATACAATCCTAGACGCTCCTGCGTCATTCTCCTCGGGTCAGAAAAACTCGGCTCTGACGAGTAGGCCTGGACATACTCCATGTTGATGTCTGGATCCATATATTGTCATAGTTCATACCAACCATTTGATCAATTCATCCATTGTTTTGAAGGTTGTTTTCCATTCATCTCCAAGTCGTATTCGAATTTGTTGATCTCTTTTCTTCAAATCCATCTTCAAAAACACTTTAGAGCCAATAAACATGTAATCCAATCGAGGGATAGGAAAATCATACTTAACTGTAGTCTTGTTAACGGCATGGTTGTCCACAAAGCTTCTCGATAAGTTTCCCGAACTTTGGTTGATCAATTTTGTTTGACCATCATTGGATAAGGATGAAGACACTTTATTCTCTTTAGAGACTAATAAGAGACATAAATGGTTTGACTTACAATAAGCTTTGCTTAAGCTAGGCACAGTGATGAGTGCTTTAATTTCCTCTTGTCTCTTTGGTCGGTCTTCTGGCTTTAATGGAGTCAGCATAATTTTTACTCCATCCTTGATGAAGGAATAAATATTCTTGTATCCATCATAGTGAGCTCGACGATCATATTGCCATGGTCGTCCTAACAACAAGTGGCATGCGTCCATTGGGATAACATCACACCAGACTTCATCTTCATACTTACTTCCAATAGAGAATTGAACACAACAGCGCTTTATTACCTTAACTTCGTTTCCTTTTCTCAGCCATTGTAGCTTGTAAGGATGAGGATGTACTTCGGTTGAAAGTTTCAACTTTTCTACCATGTAGTTGGCAATAACATTTTCACAGCTTCCATTATCAATAATGACATTACAAACCTTCCCTTGGGATGTGCACCTTGTATAAAATATGTTGTGACGAAGCCAACTTTCATCTTTAGTCATCATGGTAGTGTTAAGGTTACGACGAACAATAAGAGCTTCTCCATGGTCAGCAGAAACTTCTTCTATCTCTTCGTCATCATACTCATCATAGATTGGTTTTAATTTTTCCCAATTCACATAATCTTCTTCTTCTTCTACTAAGAAAATAATTCTTCGATTCGGACAATCAGAAGCAATATGTCCAAATCCTTAGCATTTGAAGCACTTTTTGTTGACATTAGAAGCACGAGTAAAAGTAGTCTTTTTATCGTTACTACTTGCAATTTTAGAAGAGTTTACCTTTGGAGGCGGAATGGTTACTGAATTCTGACTTTCATCGTTTGAGGTAGATTCTTGTTGTCTAGATGAACTCATTGACCTTTTTCGTGATTGTTGTTTTTCAACCTTTAATGCTAATCTGATGACATCATTTAGGTTCAAATATGGTTGTAGTTGAACAACATCTGCAATTTTAACATTGAGACCCCCAAGATAACGAGCTACAATTTGTTCTTCAGGCTCATGGACATCGCACTTCATGTGAAGTTGCTCGAACTCCATTGTATATTCTTCCACCGTCATTGTTTTTTGCCTCAAGTTATGAAATTTGATAAAAATTTCTTGTCGATAATGCTCAGGAAGGAACTTACGCTTGAATTCTCAACGCATCTTATCCCATGTTCTGATCTTGTGGCGGCCTTCTCTTTCTCGTTGTCTTTTGAGATTTTCCCACCAAATAGAAGCGTGTTTTTTCAATTTAATTGCCACAAGCTTCACACGTTTTTCATCAGGAATATCTTTGAGCTCAAAAACTCTTTCTACTGTGTATAGCCAGTCAAGGAAGTCATCAGGATGAAGTCTTCCTTCAAACTCAGGAATGTCGACTTTGATTCCCAAATCTCTGGTAGCAGCAGTTCTCAAGCGACGAATAGGTACTTCTTCATCAGAGGACGAATTTTGATGAAACGGGTTGGTGTCATTCTCTTCATCACTAAAGTTGCTATTATTTATTTGAGCATCACGTCTTGCGAGTTGCTCTTGTAATTCTTGAATTTGCTGACGTAGTTCTGCAATCTCAATCTCGTGATCATCTCTTTGACGATTTTGACGTCTTGACGGCATTTTAGTTTATGGTGATGATGTTATGGTGATGAAGAAAAGAAAAAAAAAAGATGATGATATAACTATAAAGTAATAAAATTACCCGTACAGGGAGTATCGAAACTTGACAGTGAATCTGAACTTATGCAGTGAATAATAATCCTCCCGCTCTGATACTAAACTGACGTCGAGGTGTTGTAAAGGCACCTGGGCGTTATGAAAGACACCAATCGTGGCGAGATTGAAAACCCCACTAAGGTGAATCACCAATCTTGGCAAGGTTGAAAACCCCACTAAGGTGAAAAATAGCCAAAATCTCACTTTGATTGGCTAAGCCAAAAATACTAAAATCTCTTACTCTTTAAAAGAGCCTAGAGAAATAAGCACTCTTGCTTAAGAAAATATTATTTATTAACTCTCAATTCTGAATGAATCATAACTAAGTCTAAAGGTCCTATTTATATTATTATAGGCCTAAATCCTAATAAAACTCTACTCCTAGTTATCTAATATAATTAGAATAATTAATAAAATATTTAAATAAAATGAGTATTCTATTCCTAAATAGAACATGACTATTCTAATTAAATACTAATTCTTAAAAGTATTAAAATAAAAATAAGAAAAGAATCCTAATCTAAATAAAATAAAGAAAATAAATCATAAATAAACTAAATTAGTAAAAACTAAATACAATCATAGACGCTCCTGCGTCAGCAGGTACCTAGTTTTGGTCAGTCATTTTCTAGGAGCCTTAGTAACACACCTGATTTCATGAAGTAATTACTATTTAGAAAAGAAAATGGTCCACATATCTAAATTGCAACATTGAATGATTGAAAAGGGTTATTGCTGGCGTCAATAGGATTTCAGTTCCTAACAATCTACCCAACGCTGTTGTCCTTTTTGACAAGTAAACCAGAAGACTTATTAAGCATGAGAATAATACAACTGGGCTGCCAAGATGGTAGGCTGGCCACTAATTCAAAGGCAATTACAACACTACTACAGGCAACCCACGGATTCATAAGGACTCAGCACTTAACAGGCGCATTTTGCCTTCGTCCAATCTAAACATGTTCAGCTTCAAAGTCCTCTTGCTCATTTTGGCTTGCCTTTGGATATCTGACGCTGCAACAGACACGCTCAGCCTAGGTGATAAGCTCAATTCATCTGATCATCTTGTTTCCAAAAGTGGAAATGTCACCTTAGGCTTCTACAAACAAGAGTATGATGCAACTTGGGGTGACAAAGGCTTCGGGTATTATTTAGCTGTGCGGTACACTGAAGACACGTTAAACCATCCCATCTGGTTGGCCAACCGAGACGACCCCATCGCAGATGACTCCGGAGTTCTCATCATAGACAACACCGGACTCAAAATTACACACGCCGGTGGGAATCCTTTCCTACTTTTCTCACTGCAGTCTACCGCTGCCACCAACATAAAGCTCGTCTTAGAAGATTCTGGGAATCTTATTTTGCAAGATGAAGACTCTAACGGGCCGGAAAACAGAATACTATGGGAAAGCTTTGATTATCCAACTGATACTTTTCTGCCTGGGATGAAATTGGGGGTCAGCCGTGGAAGAAACCGGTCGCTTACATCTTGGTTGACTCAATCAATCCCAGCTCCTGGAGCGTTTACCCTGGAGTGGAATCCTGTAGCAGGGGGGTTAGTTGTTCGGCTCAAAGACAGGGTTTTATGGACTACTGGTGAGAGTTTTGAAAATATTCTCCCCCTGGATCCACTAAACATGAACTACAATTTCACTAATGTTTCTAAAGTTGATGAGCAATATCTTTATTATACGCTTCTAATTGGTGAATATACTCCTGAAGATGGGAGGAAAAACGCAAGGTTGGTGTTGTTGGACGATGGGAGTTTGGAATGTGAAAGTAGGTTATACCTATTTAATTCAGGAACTTGTGCCGGTGATATCACAGAGAATGGTTGCGTGAGATGGGAAGGGCCAAAGTGCAGAAGCAATGGAGATAAGTACGAAAAAATATCTATCATACCTACACATAAAAATTCGATAAATAATACACTTCTGGGGAACAATAGTCTTTCCCTAAACGACTGTAAGGACATTTGCTGGAAAGATTGTGGATGTTTGGGAGTCAACGAACAGATGGTCCTTGGTTGCCAGTTTCTTTCAGGGCCTTACATCCAAGGTGGGTTGGATGCAACTTCATATCAAATCATAACTCGTCACCGTTCAAGTAAGTTTAATCTTGGTCTATCCTTAATATCACTCTTGTTGAGCTCAATTTCTTCATTCTTGGTTCCATCATATCATCTTTTAATATTGTTAGATGGTACAAAGCAATCATACACAATACTGTTCTCCTTGTACATTGATGCAGAGTCAAAAAGTTGGATATGGATTTTAATATCTATAGCGATCGCTCTAATGATCACAATACTGCTCGGCATCCTGTTTTATTTGAGAAGAAGAAGAAGAACAAGAATGGAAGGTAAAATTCCGCAAACTAAAAATTGACTGAAACGTAGGGGAGTAACATGATTTTTTCATAGTGCTCATCATTTCTGTAACTTCAACTTGCTTTGAACAGAGGAGTTTCTGCTTGATCTAATGACATCAGATAGAGCAAGTGACATAAGCGAGCTTCACACTGGAAATCATGGTCACAATCTAAACATATATACCGCAGCATTTATCATGTCTGCCACAAATTGCTTCTCACCAGAAAATTTGCTTGGAAAAGGTGGTTTTGGACCCGTTTTCAAGGTGCCTGCCTGAAGCAAACCAGTGAGAATCATTTCATTACTCTCTTTCTAAACATTCTATCTTAACTGATAATTACTCGTTTATTAACATGCCAGGGGACATTCCCTGATGGACAAGAAGTAGCAATAAAGAGATTATCAAGAGGATCAGGACAAGGGCTTGTGGAGTTCAAGAATGAGCTCATACTGATAGCTAAACTGCAACACACAAATCTAGTGAGGCTGTTGGGCTTTTGTGTTCAAGGGGAAGAGAAAATGCTGGTCTATGAGTACATGCCTAATAAAAGCTTGGACTCTTTTATCTTTGGTTAGCAACAGTTGCACTCTTATTTCATAGACTGCCAAAATTTCATGTCATGCCTTTAATGCCTTTAATGCCTTTTGTTTAACAGATGAATCAAAAAGGAAGCTATTGGATTGGAATAAGAGGTTTAGCATTATTGAAGGGATAGCTCAAGGATTACTTTACCTTCATAAATACTCTAGACTAAGGATAATTCACAGAGATTTGAAGGCAAGTAACATATTGCTTGATGAGAACATGAATCCGAAGATATCAGATTTTGGGATGGCAAGGATTTACAAAACAAACGAAGCTCAATCAAATACTAACAGAATCGTCGGTACATAGTAAGTAGAACATTTATTATACTCATTATTTACCAACAAGAACATGTTAAATAACCTTATTACAAATGAATGCAGTGGTTATATGTCTCCAGAATATGCAATGGATGGTATATTCTCTGTAAAATCTGATGTTTACAGTTTCGGAGTGATGGTGCTGGAAGTCGTCAGTGGCCGCAAGAACACCAGCACTTTTCACTTTGACCGCCCACTTAACCTTGTTGGATATGTAAGTTCATGTCAAACCCTTACGGTAGGTAGCTTTACGTTTTGAAACAAAACATGCCATTCTGACATTTAAACTGCGAAATGATTATGTCAGGCATGGGAGTTATGGAAACATGGTGCGGCATTAGAATTGGTGGATCCAACTTTAAGCGACTCATGTTCTAAACCCCAGGTTTTAAGGTGCATCACTTTGGGTTTGCTATGCGTGGAGGATAGTCCACTCGATAGGCCGACCATGTCCGATGTCATTTCTATGCTGACCGGAGAAATGCAACTACCGCTGCCGAAGAACCCTGCATTTTCCACAGGAAGAAGAATCATAGAAACAAACGTGGAGGAGAAGGAGTTTGAAAATTACTCACTGAACGGCCTATCCATGTCTGTGATGGATCCAAGATGAAGCCGAAGATGATTAAAAAACAAAGCTTTTTACTCAAGTGTATGTTTCATAAGTTTGTTTAAGAATTCTTAATCATGTATTCAAAGAATGAAGTAAAGAATTCCCAAATTATAACCAATCCATTTCGAACGACATTGACCTAATAATTTTTCGAACTTAATAAGACTCGTACTGTTAAAAAAATAAATCTATAAATAGGTAACAATAATCTAAATAGTACTCAAATGTCATTGGCAAAGTCACTAATTTTAAGAAAAAAATTTGAGAATAAGAAAATAAGTTGAATTGAATTTTTAGCCTTTGAATTTGGTGTCAAAGTTTAAACATTTTCCCATGAAAAAGAACTTAGCTTTCCAAATCAATAATCAAATTAATTAGCAAAAAAAATAAATCCCAAATTAAAACAAGCAGCATAAAATTATCAAATTTCAAAATTTTTTGAAAAAATAAAACATTATAATGACCTTTTTGTGCTTCTTTTCCCAATTTCATTTAAATAAAAGAAAAAAGAAACAAGGAACATAACAAGAAAGAATCTTGCCGCAAGCTGCGTACTGTAAAACCCTCTCAACTCTCCGTCGGTCTCTCCACGCCGCCTAAAGAAGGCTGCTTTCTGTCTTTCGGACCCGAAGCTCTTAAACCCGGTTTGACTCTCTCCTTTTTCTCTCTCTACGTTTCTTAGAAATTACTAACAAAGCTGAAGATTACTGTCTTAGTCTCGCTCTCGGATTGCTTTGTATTTGTTTCATGAATGCTTTTTGCCTGCAAAAGAATTTGCAAATTAACTACATTCTCTGTCTCTGCTTAAACTTGGGTTCTTCAATTTGCTGCTCTGCTTGTACCTTAATTGTCTATTGAAATTACTTTCAAATTTCTAAGCTATTTTCATCCTTGGTTGGGATTTTGATAGTGTGATACAGGGTTCACTGAAAGCAGGGTTTTTTTTTTTTTATTTAATGAAGTGGTTTCATCATTTTAGGGTATATTGATGGATATTTGGGATGTGAAGAATAAGACTTAATGATGCTATGCAATCAGTATCTTGCTGGTTGAAATAGCTTGATGCAATAAGCAATCTAGATATGGATATGTGTGGGAATGTATCAGTAAAGTGCTCTTGCCGCTTATCGCTGCATTTTAAGTAATAAAGCTAGTCCTTTGGAGGTTTTTTCATTTTGGAAGCTTAGGCTTACTGCTTGAATCAGCTTTTATAATGATTATCACAAAATAATGGACATAAAAAGGAAGTAATTTTAAATGGTTGGCAATGCCCAATCTCTTTCATTTGTTTTTTTTTTCTTTCTTATATCAGTCCAAACAACTTAAGCTTGATGCTTTATTCATGTTTATTCCATTGCCAGGTTTCCTGGCCAAGAACAAAAGAAGAAAAGGGAGATATGGAGGATAAGCTCATGAACTCTGTACACTCCACCGTTTTTAAAGAGTCAGATTCCCTTGAGGGGAAGTGTACAAAAATTGAGGGTTATGACTTCAATCAGGGTGTAAACTACTCCCAGCTTCTCAAGTCCATGCTTTCCACTGGATTTCAAGCTTCCAATCTTGGAGAAGCTATGGAAATTGTCAATGAGATGGTTAGTTTCATTTATTTAGATTTCTTTTTCTTTTTTTTTTTTCTCATACTGTTTTGGATGCTGTGTTTGTGTTTCTTTTTCTACTACTTGGTTGTTGCTAGCTTATTCTATATAAACATTTTCAATCCAATTGAAGCTAGACTGGAGGCTTGCTGATGAGGCTATAACTGAGGACTGCAGTGAGGAGGAGAAGGATCCTGCCTACAGAGAATCTGTCAGATGCAAGGTCTTTTTGGGTTTTACATCAAATCTTATTTCATCTGGTCTTCGAGATACTGTTCGTTATCTTACTGAGCATCACATGGTGAGTTGCTAATCAAACCTGAGAATCTGACTTCTTTTGTGTAGAATTGAGATGAGATGAAATGAAAAATGTAATGAGATAAAAAGTAGTAGACTGTCTACAATCCTCTGAATCTTGCCCACAGCAGGAACCTAAGAAGGAGAAAAAGAAGAAAATAAGGGAAAGGAATCTGAAATAGTTAAATGCTGTAAATAATTAAAATCAATTTTATCTTTGGCCTTATTTTTCAAAAGGATTTCAAATCTGTCATCATGTTCTTGATGTGGCTCTCTGGTGGCTCTCCACTCCATCTAAGAAGTGTTACTGTTAAACTGACTGCAGGTTGATGTAATAGTTACTACAACTGGTGGCATAGAAGAAGATCTCATAAAGTGCCTTGCACCAACATATAAAGGTGATTTTTATCTACCTGGTGCTCAGTTGCGTTCAAGAGGATTGAATCGCATTGGTAACTTGTTGGTTCCTAATGACAACTACTGCAAATTTGAGGATTGGATCATTCCAATTTTTGATCAGATGTTGAAGGAACAACTTGAAGAGGTACTTCTACACACAAACACTTGCAGACTATGTCATACCCTCTTGTTTGTCTGACAAATTTGACCTCCAAATTGTCACATTGGATTTGGGCCCTTTTAGTTTTCACTAAATATCGAAAAGAAGATTAATTCTTGGGGTCTAATTTTTTGTGTATTGTCATTTTTTAGTAAAGAATTTGAAGATTGTAGATGAGGTCAAATCGAATAATAATGGAGCTTGTATTTGTACTCTATTCTATTGATTTCAGTTACCATTATTAGATGTATCTCTTGTGACCTAGTGGTGTCTGCCATTCTGTTAAGTTCCTCTTGCCTCTTGTTTTTGGTTTTCACAGAATGTATTGTGGACTCCATCAAAGTTAATTGCACGCTTGGGAAGAGAAATAAATAATGAAAGTTCATACCTCTACTGGGCATACAAGGCAAGTGTCCTACCAATTTAGCTTAATGCTGTGATAATATAACTACTTTTCCCCCTTTTCTTTTTCTATGATAAAAATGGTCAGATCTACATTATTGACTTTTGTGTTGGTATCAATGACCTTCTGTAATAAATGTCATTCATTTACTATACCCCATTGAGGTCATATATAATACTAATAAGTTAGTTATAGTTGTTTAATCTATTATGAAGTATTGCATTATTGTTGTGAAGATATTTTGTTACTGCTTGACTACCTTATTTTATCCTTTCTACTACAATGCCGTACGATATGAGTCTCGTCAACTAATATCATGAGTTTATCTTGAAGAAGTGATTGAATTCATTTATTACTGAAGAAGACGCCACTAATGAATTCTCAAGCAACTGTAACAGTAGAGAACATGCATTTCATATCATGTTTCTGAAGTTTCATCATCTAGATTTTGTAATTTTGCTCTATGCAATGATAGTCTAGGAGGACTTTTAAGCATAACGTTGGTAATATTTGTTTTTCCCCTTATGGCACCACAGCTTATTTTTATTATTTATGAGTATTTTCCAGAACGAGATTCCTGTCTTCTGTCCAGGCTTAACAGATGGCTCTTTGGGGGATATGTTGTATTTTCATTCCTTTCACAGCCCAGGTCTGATAATTGATGTAGTGCAAGGTAGGTGTTTTCTGTTTCATCTTCATTACTTGCTTATTACTGACTGATTGAAGATTGGGATATAAACATCTAATCGTCTTACTTATTGAACAGATATTAGGGCCATGAATAGTGAAGCAGTCCATGCAAGTCCCAGGAAAACAGGAATGATAATTCTAGGAGGTGGACTGCCAAAGCATCATATCTGCAATGCTAATATGATGCGTAATGGTGCTGATTATGCTGTTTACATAAATACAGCACAAGAGTTTGATGGGAGTGATTCTGGAGCCCGCCCTGATGAGGCTATTTCATGGGGGAAAATACGAGGTTCTGCTAGAACGGTTAAGGTATGCCTTTGTGTACCCCATTGTCTTTCAGCTTCTGTTATTAGATATGCTCATTGTAAATCTCTTTTCGACTTCTACAATTGGGTCTTTCCTCTGTATCCTTTCTTGGCTTGCACTTTCATCTTTTTAGTTTGCTTGCCCTAGTTTGTTTTCCTCAGAAGCAAACAGATATACTATTTTGATTCCCGTCTCTTCTCTTGATCATATCCAATCAGGTACATTGTGACGCAACTATTGCTTTCCCTCTGCTGGTAGCAGAAACATTTGCTTCAAGGTGGAAGAAATCTGTCAATATCAAGGCCTAGTTCAATTTTTTTAACGAGTGCAGATTCATGTAATATCACTATTAAAAATCTCGTTATTTGTCCCTCGTATCATTGAGCTGGCATCCTAGGGAAGATGATACTATATAAAAGGAGGTCAATGCACTTTGCTCTGCCATGGTATAAATGCAGAGAAAATGAGTGCATTGTGTTTCCTAAATTGAGGGTTTATATTAGAGGTTGGAGAACTGTGAGAGGAAGTCTGTTGTCTTTCAAGTTATTTAAATTGCTTGTAGCTGAACTCGTAAACTTGCTGAGGCATCTTACTGCATTGTCTTTGGCTGATTTATAGCCAGAACGATTAATAAATTACTTTAAATGCTTCCACTTTCACATCAAACAAAAGTTTCGTTGCGACCCCAGTTGTATGGTCAGTTGTAGGAACCAGAGAAGTGTGCAATGGAAGAGCGCCTATCATCGTTCAGGGCGAAGCAGATTGTCTAGACAAGGCACAAAGAAAGTTTCCAATCTGAGAAACGTAATAGATTTTAGGGACCATTGAAACTGAAAGAGATGCAAGTTAAGCAACCGTAAAAGACACAACAGAAGTATAGAACTGGGAAGTTTGGAACTTAACAGAGTTCGTGTGTACGAAGACTCTACGTAAACACGTCGGTTGGCTAACTTTGTTACGAAAAGGCCCCTACTTTCCAGTAAGAATATCTAATGTAAACGTTGTCAGGAACTGGAGCGAAGCAAAACTGAAACCTTGATGACAGTCAAAGGGACATGAAAATAACCCAATAGAATCCGAAATGCCACCCAAGTCTCTCCCAGCTAAAACCCCAAAACCCTACTTCTTCTACGGCCACCGCAAGCCTTCTCAAAACCGCCCCGTCGTATACGGTGGCCTCTTTTCCAACCGCCAAATCCTCAAAACTCCCCCAACCCCTCCACAACCTTCACCACCCTTCGATCTCCACAAATGGGACCCGTATTATCTCTCCCAGAACCCATCACCACCGTCCACTCCCAATCCGTACCAAAACCGGAAACTCTCTCCAATCGCCCGCTTCATCGTCGACGCCTTCCGCAAGAACCAGTATACGTGGGGACCAACCGTGGTCTTTGAACTCAACAAGCTCCGCCGCGTCACCGCCTCGCTGGTGGCGGAAGTGCTCAAAGTCGAGAACGACCCCGTTCTGGCTTCCAAGTTCTTCCATTGGGCTGGTAAGCAGAAAGGATTTAAATATAATTTCGCTTCTTACAATGCTTTAGCTTATTGCCTCAATAGAAATGGTCGTTTTCGAGCTGCTGATCAGTTACCGGAGCTAATGGATTCCCAAGGGAAGCAACCAACTGAAAAACAGTTTGAAATTTTAATACGAATGCATGCTGATAACAACAGAGGACAAAGGGTTTACTATGTGTATCAGAAAATGAAGAATTTTGGAATAAAGCCGCGTGTTTTTTTGTATAATCGGATAATGGATGCGTTGGTCAAAACGGGTTATTTAGATTTAGCATTGTCAGTGTACGAGGATTTTAGAGGGGATGGTTTGGTGGAGGAGAGCATCACATTCATGATATTGATCAAGGGGTTATGTAAGGCTGGGCGGATAGAGGAAATGCTGGAGGTTTTGGGGAGGATGAGGGAGAAGTTATGTAAGCCGGATGTTTTTGCCTATACAGCTATGGTTAGGATTTTGGTTTCGGAAAAGAATTTGGATGGGTGCTTGCTTGTTTGGGAGGAGATGGAGAGAGATGGGGTGGAACCGGATGTGATGGCATATGTCACATTGGTTACAGGGTTGTGTAAGGGAGGGAGGGTGCAAAGAGGATACGAGTTGTTTAGGGAGATGAAAGATAAAGGGATTTTGATTGACAGGGCAACCTATGGTGTCTTAATTGAAGGATTTGTGAAAGATGGGAAGGTTGGGTCCGCTTGTGATTTGTTGAAGGATTTGGTAGATTCAGGATACAGAGCTGATTTGGGGATTTACAATTCACTTATTGAGGGATTGTGTGATGCGAGGCGGGTTGATAGAGCTTATAAGCTTTTTCAGGTTACTGTTCAAGAGGGGTTGGTGCCAGAATTTGCAACCGTGAATCCGATGTTGGTGGCGTTTGCAGAGATGAGACGAATGAATGACTTTTGCAAGTTGCTTGAGCAGATGCAGAAGTTAGGATTTTCTGTTATTGATGATCTTTCTAAGTTCTTCTCATTTGTGGTTGGGAAGGAGGAAAGAACAGTCTTGGCTATACAAGTCTTTGATGAGTTAAAAGTGAAAGGTTACACTGGTGTTCCAATTTACAATATCTTAATGGAGGCTCTCCGCAAGACTGGGAAGGTGAAACAAGCATTATCACTCTTTCAAGAAATGAAGGGTTTGAATTTTGAGCCCGACTCCTCTACATATGGTACTGCAATTATATGTTTTGTAGAAGATGAAAATATTAAGGAAGCTTGCGTCTGCCATAATAATATAATAGAGATGTCATGTGTTCCTTCCATTGATGCTTATTATTCTCTTGCGAAAGGTCTCTGCAAAATTGGGGAGATTGATGCAGCTATGATGCTTGTTCGTGATTGCCTGGGGAATGTTACAAATGGGCCCATGGCATTTAAGTACGCTCTTACTGTTCTTCATGCCTGTAAATCAGGTGCTGAGACAGTGACGGAAGTGTTGAATGAAATGATGCAAGAAGGTTGGCCTCCAGATAACATTATATACTCTGCAATTATATCTGGTATGTGCAAGTACGGGACCATAGAAGAGGCAAGGAAGGTTTTTGCTAATTTGAGAACGCGCAAACTTTTAACTGAAGCTAATACAATTGTGTATGATGAAATATTAATTGAACATATGGAGAAGAAAGCAGCAGAACTTGTGCTCTCAGGATTGAAGTTCTTTGGTCTGGAATCCAAATTAAAAGCGAAGGGTTCCACCCTGCTATCTAGATGAAGAATTGAAGGCCGGTACATATTTTCAATGAGTCATTCGCCTGATAGGCTACCAATCTTATAAGCAGGCATCGAGATTGGTCAAGCTTGGTTGACCGGTGGACACTGACTAATGATTTAATGTCTTTCAGCAGGCTTCAGCCTGCATCGATCAGCTCAGCTTGTTTTGCTTCTCTAGAGGAGCACGAATCTACCGCTGGGTCCGAATATGTGCAAAGCAGTCTGTTTTCAGGGACATGCTCTTCCCTTTTGTAAGATTATTCCATGAGATATACGCATGCACACACACAAAAAAGGATTGTTTTATGACAAAGTCATCTCGGTAACCTTCTTTGAGGTTTAGATAAAAAATGTTGCAGTTTCATTAAATATACTGTTGTGATCAATATCAACTTCAGCTCATCAACTTCAAGTTTCTTAATTATTATTCAGTACCTTTAAACACATTCTCTGCATCCAAATAGAAATCCACTTTATTGAACTTCAATGACTTTCTTTGTTTGTCCCAGAAACAAAGCAAGACAAAGATAAACTAGCCTAAGTTGTAACTTTTGGCTTTTAACATTGACGGCAGATACAAGTTCTAATCATGAAGCAAACCCCATAAACTGGAGCTCCATATTTCCCAGTTTTCCCAAAATGCTGAATGCAAAGATTATTGCATTCATCTTGTGTGCAGCCTGGATCCGGAAATGATTGCTGACAATCTGAGCTCTGTCCCATCATCAGCTGATTGCCTGTAATCATAAAACAAACGTCTGATTAATGATTAATCTTCACACCATTCAAAGACTCATTTCTTTACAGTTCTATCCTACTTTTGTTTTTTAATGCTAAAGGGCTGCATAGGTTTAGTGAATAATGGAAACCTTACCAAAAGAAAGTAACAGAAGCAGTAGGACGGCGGAGAAGGAGAAGGAGAAGGAGAGGCTCTTCATGGCTTCAATCTGTTTTGTCTGTGGCAGTGCGTTGGTTCAAGACTGCAGGGACCATATGGTTTCTGCTATTTAAAAGAAGTTGAGCATGTAAGATTCATTGCTTGGAATTCTAAATTCTTGTTACTTTTGACATAAAAGGGAAGATATGTGCTGGACAAGGTTGTTTTCTTCCATTATAACCAACAAAAATAGTTGTAAAATTCATCATATATGGAAGTTCAATTATTGTGTTTACCTGTATTGTCAGACACATTAATTTCCAATTAGAAAATTTTTAAAAACTTGTGTTGAGCATAAGACAGTAAATTACAAAGATTCACAATGACATGACAAGTAAAGCAACCAAAACAATGTCCAATGATCACCAAGTAAATTTGGTTCTTATGTTTCTTACAACAGTAAGGATAGAATGCATCACCAAATGCAAAAATGCTTCCGATAGAAGATATGAATTCACTTATACCGCTATATGTAGCACAAATTTTAGTCGTATTAAAAACAAATGTAGTGTACTAATAATGAGAGTTATGGTACTCTCATTTTCCTTTTCTTTTTTCTGTCTGTTCATAGACCTGGAAGCTTTCAAACCGCATGTCAAGATGGATTTTGAAAAAAATAAGAAAAGAATGAGCAAAGGAATGATGATTTGGAAGTTCAACTTCATGCGAGCAGGAAAACCAGAACCAATGCAAGTATACTGAAACAAAAAGAACTTCAGTAGCCTCACTTTTTCCTGGCCCTTTTAACCTTTTCTTGTTTCATTTCTTCTAAATAAAATTAGGAAAAATAAAACAGGAAACCTTTTAAGATAAGGAATATTCTTTATAGAAGATAAAGATAGAGATAAACACCGATGCGTGCTGGGAGTTTTTTGTAAACCAGAGAGTTTTGTATGAAGATTGTGCAGGAGCCATGCATTTCAAAAAGAAATGGTTCTGAATTTTGGTTGTTCCTGCTGATTGACTACTAGGTTATAGGTGTGTTCTGTTTCATTATATCCAGCTTATCTCATATTAGGGACATATCCTAAACCCAAAAAATAAATAACTGTTACCGATAGACCAGCTAATTAAGGAAAATCACACAAGAGAAAAGTTCAAAGTTGATGCATATACAGACACACACTTTATCTATCATTTTCTACATGCTAGCCAACTTATCAGGATAGCATACATCTCAATTGAATAATAAACTCACCCCTTTCTGAATAAACTTATTTTCATTAGGGAGACTTTTCAACTCTGGTATAATACATCCACAGTTTCTTTGAAGTGCTTCAATAAATCTGGAGAAAGAAGGAAAAAGAATTAAGTTATTACACTAAAAGGAAAAGGAAAACAAACTCAATTGAAAGGCCTCAATACTATTCATGAAAGAACTTTTTTTTAAAAAAAATATGGTAAATAAAGAGAGACATTATAGACAAAACTCAAAAGTTTACGAAATGAAAGGAACGAGTCAAAAATGTTGTTATGTAGAGTGCAGATGGGATACCTGAGCCAAATGAAATCTCTGAGACATCGAGTTCATGCGACAACGGCTTGATGATAATCAATTATTATCAATGGGATGTGAGAAATCTTGGCCCAATCTTTACCTTTCTCCTTTTGGCAACGTTTTGTCAGCAATGGACAGCGGGAAATGGACATAGAAGAAAAGGAGACAGGGAGCCCCTCTGGTGGCATGGATTGGAGCTTTGGGCAGCTATCGAGGTTCAATTCCTGAATAGAGGTAAGGTGTTGAAGCCCTTTGTAGTCCAGAGTTTTGAGATTTGGAAGACTCCCAATGCCCAGCTTGGTAATAGTGGATGGCAGCAGCTGCTCATCTGGAAAGAACTCCATATCTCCTCCATTCATCATGAAATGTGTAAGACAGTGGAGTTTGTGCAATCCCCATTCCATTCGACTAGCAATAAGTTTATTACAATCATTAATTTCAAGATATTTTAATTTGAATGGCAAGCCCCCTTCTGGAAATGACTCAATCTCTGGACAATTTGAAACACTCAAATAGTCGAGGGATGGGAGAAGGGAGTGCATATGCTCGGGGAGTGACTTTAAATTTTTGCAATTGTGGAGAGAAAGCGTTGTCAGGTTAGGGGCAGATAATCCTCTTTTGGGAAAAGATACAAAATTAGGACAGTCGGATATACATATATCATCAAGAGATTGGAGATGCTGCTGGTCAGGTCCCTCTAATGCAGATAAGAACTTGATGTTTGTACAATGCTTGAACAGGCATTTATTCAGGTTAGGAAAAGAGCCTAATGGGAATGATTTTAGTGAATCATGGGCTCCAATTAGCTTCAATACTTGCAGAGATGTGTACAAGAGGATTCTAGAAAAATCAAGCTCACCGCAGTTATCAATCTTCAATCTCTTTAAGGAAACAGGTAGACGACCTTCAGGAAGGCACTCAAGAGAACAACTTCTAATAGAAAGTTGTTCAAGACGAGTGCAGTGCTGCAGCATCATCTCCAGCATGGAATGTTGGACACTGCATTCTTCAATTTTTAATTCTTGCAGCTCTGTTGGTAGTGCCTGCAGCTGCATTTTATCACAACTCACTAACTTCAGTTTACACATGTCAGGAGCCCTCGGGAGACAACTAGCAAGCCTCTCACAATTTTCAATCCAAAGTTTTCTTAGAAGAGGAAGTGTTTTAGGTAGATCTCCAGTCAGCTTTGGACAATCTATTATGTATAGTTCTTGGAGACTAGAGAAAGTTCCATTTTCATCTCCC
The DNA here is from genome assembly GCF_053813885.1 of Theobroma cacao. Taxonomy (NCBI): domain Eukaryota; kingdom Viridiplantae; phylum Streptophyta; class Magnoliopsida; order Malvales; family Malvaceae; genus Theobroma; species Theobroma cacao. The sequence goes on from NC_142648.1 coordinate 248,831, forward strand.
AAACACAACCACTCTTGCCACTCCTGCATCTTCTCGAACGTCAGTATTTCAAGTGATTCAAAGGGCTTTACACTAGAACCATTCCCATAGAACTCAGAAGCTACAGCAGTTACTCGAGCAAGTCTTCTGATATGCAGCTTCTTCAAAGATCGAAGATGTCCAAGAGCTGGCAAGTACAAGCAATGCTCACAATTGCTCAACTCCATGCATGCGATTTTTGAAAAGGAATGATCTCCCACCCATTCTGGAAATTGTGTACTTCCATAACCGAAAATTTTGAGGTGTTCCAGATCTGGAGAAGGCTGTAGCTGCTCAAGTACATTTCTTTCATGTTCTAAATCTCTCTGAGGCACAAAGTTAGGTACATCTGCCTTTTCATCGCTCCAACGCAACACTAATTTTTGCAGTTTCTTTTTACCCTTCAAATCGGCCTTCAAAGCATCTCCAGAAAAACCAACATTCTGTAAATTCGAAATGGAAAGAGTTCCACGAAGATGTTGGAGCTCCCCTAACTCGCTGATGCTGGACCCACTGTGTTTGCCTACAACAAATGTAGTTAACTTGTGCAAATCTTTTAGATCACCCATATGTGCTGGCATCTCTTTCAACTTCGTGCCTCTAAGATCAAGATGTTGCAAATTGGTTAACCTTCCCAATTTCGTAGGCAACTCAACAAGGTCGTGGCAATAGGATAGTAATAGAATTTGCAAATGAAACAGAGCACTCACCGATTCAGGCAATATTTTGATACGATTAAAAGAGAGATTAAGATAACGCAATAACTTCAAATTGCCAAACGAATTCGGCAACACATCGAAATTTTGATACTGAGATAAAGAGAGCACTTTTAAGCACCCTAACTTGGGCAGCAGATCCTGTGTTACAATGTCACTAACACTTCTCCGGGGCACCCAATCATACTTATTATATTTGTCTAGAGGCAAAAAAGTTCGCAAATACTTGGCTTCATTCAAGGCTTCAAATTTTTTAGATGTATCACAATGTGTCAGCAGATAAGAGAAATGACGAGTCCTTTTATTAATTTCACAAGAGCCATCATCCTCAAACCTTGCGAAAAATTTCCCCGATACAAACTTAGCCAAATCATTTATTAGGTCATGCATAACAAACCACGTTCTCGAAGAACCACTTGATCGCTGAAAAAACGACCTTGATGCAAGCTCGTCAAAGTAGTCATCGCCTACTTCTTCCAACATCGTGCCTTTTCCTTTGGCGTGGTCTAATAAGCCTTCTCCCATCCACAATAGAACTAATTCTTCCTTCTTAAATCTGTAATCCTTGGGGAAAAGTGAACAGAATGCAAAGCATGGTTTTAGATACGAAGGAAGATAGTGATAACTCAACCTTAGGGCTGGAAGAATATCACTTTCATCATCCGAAAACTCCCAAATATCACTCTTCAGTATCTTGTCCCATTCCCTGGCACCAACTTTCATGCGTAACAGACCCCCAAGGGTTTTTATGGCTAAAGGTAAGCCAAAACAGCCCCTCTCTGTTCAAGTTTTTAAGGTGAATGAATTTATAGAGAGAAAGCTGGTGAAAACGATGAACCAGTTGAGAGAGAAACTTCATTTGTATTTCATTTCCTTCCCTTATGAAAGGCATGACCCGAGTACATGAGAGATACAAAGATTCATCAACATTAAAGAAACAAAACAGCCAACGACAGAGGCGGACAAGGCGACGCGCACCACACCACAACACGTGGATAGTAGACAAAGCCCGCAAAACGGTAACGCAGCAAATGTTAAAAGGAATAAAGCATGATAGCTAAACGGTGCCGCATTAATCCCCCCTAAAATGAATCACGTGGAACTGCACACGTGACTTCTTCTCCTTCACCAATTCGAACCCTATTTTGGCGCGAACCTCCATAGCTATCAGAGGACACAAACACTGTTGTTAAGACACAACTCAATTTCAACACTCCCCTTTAATCAAATCACGACCAATCTTCTTCTCTTTTAATAACAAGCATATTACGTTCATGATGTTGCAACTTTTGCGCCCAAATGGTTGAAATGCTATCATGGCTGATTCAAACACCATGTCACACAATAATGCCCAAGAACAAACCAATAATCGCTGATTTCAGAGACATAATCTTCCTTTTTTATAAGATAATTAATTCCACTGTTCTAATCAATATTAACTTCGAGTTTCTTAATTATTAATCTTTAGCCAGTTTTCGAAGACATACCGGCAGCCAGTTTGTAATGTAATGTTGGCAATATCATCAGTTTTGATCCTTAAAATCTTGATTTTAAACTTCAAAGTAGGATCCTTTAATTATAAACACAGTTCACTGCATTCAAATAGAAATCCACTTTATTAAACTTCAATAACTTTGTTTGTTTGTCCCAGAAACAAGGCCAGACAAAGATAAAAGTAGCCCAAGTTGTAACTTTGAGGCCTTAACATTGACGGTAGATACAAGTTCTACTCATGAAGCAAACCCCATAAACTGGAGCTCCAAATTTCCCAGTTCTCCAAAAACGCTGAATGCAAAGATTATTGCATTCATCTTGTGTGCAGCCTGGATTCGGAAATGATTGCTCACACTCTCAGCTCTGTCCCATCATGTGCTGATTGCCTGTAATCATAAAATACACGTCTGATTAATGATTAACCTGCACACCATTGAAAGGCTCATTTCTTTACAGTTCTATCCTACTTTTGTTTTTTAATGCTAAAGGGCTGCATAGATTTAGTGAATAATGGAAACCTTACCAAAAGAAAGTAACAGAAGCAGTAAAACGGCGGAGAAGGAGAAGGAGAAGCTCTTCATGGCTTCAATTTGTTTTGTCTGTGGCAATGCGTTGGTTCAAGACTGCAGGGACCATATGGTATCTGCTATTTAGAAGAAGTTGAGTATGTAAGATCCATTCCTTGGAATTCTAAATTCTTGTTACTTTTGACATAAAAGGAAAGATATATGTTGGATCAAGGTTGTTTTCTTCCATTATAACCAACAAAAATAGTTGTAAAATTCATCATACATGGAAGTTCAATTATTGTGTTTACTCATACATGGTCAGACACCTAATTTCCAATTAGAAAAATTATAACAACTTGTGTCGAGCATAAGACAGTAGATTACAAAGATTCACAATGACATGACAACTAAAGCAGACAAAACAATGTCCAATGATCAGGAAGCAAATATGGGTCTTATGTTTCTTATAACAGATATGGTAGAGTGCATCACCAAATGCAAAAATGCCTCTGATAGAAGACATGAACTCACTAGAACTGCCATCAGTAGCACAATTTTTTTCATATTAAAATAAATGTTCATAGACCTGAAGCTTTCAAATTGCATAACAAGATGGATTTTGAAAAAATAATAAATGAATGAGCAAAGGAATAGAACTTCCAAACAATGATTTGGAAGTTCAACTTCATGCCAGAAAAACAGAGCCAATTGCAATTTTACTAAACAAATAGAACTTCAGCAACCTCGCACTTTCCTGGTCTTTTTAACCTTTTCTTGTTTTCTTTCTTCTAAAAAAAAGAAATACAGAAAAACCTATTAAGATTAGGGCATTCTTTATGGAAGATAAAAACATATAAACATATTGATTAAGTTAAAGCTGTTACTGATAGACTAGCCAATTAAGGAATATCACACAATAAAAGTTCAAAATGATGCAAACACATACACACACTTTCTCTATCATTTTTCTATTGCTCTCAAATGATAGCGATGAGTTGCTTTTTATGCATGCCAGCCAACTTATCAGGATACTATACATCTCGATTGAATAATAAACTCATCCCTTTCTGAATAAACTTAATTTCTTTGGGGAGACTTTTCAACTCTGGCATGATACATCCACAGTTTTTTTTAAAGCGCTTCAATAAATTAGGAAAAAGAAGAATAAAAGAATTAAGCAATTGAGCTATTACACTAAAAAGAAATTGGGAAAATAAACTCAATTGAAAGGCTTCAATAATGTTCATGAAAGAACTTTTAAAATAAAAAACATATGGTAAATAAAGAGATACATTATAGACAAAACTCAAAAGTTTACGAAATGAAAAGAACAATTAACAAATGTTATTATGTAGAGTGCAGATGGGATACCTGAGCCAAATGAACTCTCTGAGACATTGAGTTTAGGCGATAATGACTTCACCATCAATTGTTATCAATGGGATGTGGGAAATCTTGGCCCAATCTTTACCTTTCTCCATTTGGCAACGTTCTGTCAGCAATGGACAAGCGTAAATGATTAGAGAAGAAAGGGAGAAAGGGAGCCCCTCTGGTGGCATGGATTGGAGCTCTCCACAGTTATCGATTTTCAATCGCCGAATAGAGGTAAGGTGTTGAAGCCCTTTGTAGTCCAAAGTTTTGAGATTTGGAAGACCAATAATGTGAAGATTGGTAATAGTAGGTGGCAGCAGCTGCTCATCTGGAAAGAACTCCATATCTCCTCCAATCATGTCGAAATGTGTGAGACAGCGGAGTTTGTGCAATCCCCATCCCATTCGACCAGCAATAAGTTTATTACAATTATTAATAGTAAGACATTTTAAGTTGAATGGCAAGCCCCCTTCTGGAAATGACTCAATCTCTGAACAATTCGATACAGTCAAATAGCGGAGGGATGGGAGAAGGGAGTGCATTTGCTCGGGGAGTGACTTTAAATTTTTGAAATCGAAGAGATAAAGACTTGTCAAATTAGGGGCAGATAATCCTCCTTTGGGAAACGATACAAAATTAGGACAGTCGAACATATTTATAAAATGGAGAGATGCGAGATGCTGGTGAGGTTCCTCTAATGCAGAAAACGACTTGATGTTTGTACAACGCCTGAAGTTCAAGCTATTTAGGTTAGGAAAAGAGCCTAATGGGAATGATTCTAGTGAATCAAGGGCATTCGACACGTTCAATTTTTCTAGAGATGTGTACAAGTGGATTCTAGAAAAATCAAACTCACCGCAGTTGTCAATCTCCAACTTCTTTAAGGAAACAGGTAGGCGACCTTCAGGAAGGGACTTAAGAGCAGCACAACTTCCAATAGACAATCCTTCAAGACGAGAGCAGTGCTGCAGCATCAGCTCCAGTGTGGAATCTTGGACACTGCAATTTTTAATTGTTAAATTTTGCAGCTCTGTTGGTAGTGCCTGCAGCTGCATTTCATCACAATTCACTAATTCCAGTTCATCCATGTCAGGCGCCCTCGAGAGAGCACTACCAAGCATCTTACAATTTTTAATCCTAAATTTCCTTAGAAGAGGAAGTGTTTTAGGCAGATCTCCCTTCAGCTTGGGACAATCTATTATGTATAGTTCTTGGAGACTAGAGAAAGTTCCATTTTCATCTCCCAAACACAACCATTCTTGCCACTCCGGCATCCTCTCAAACCTCAGTATTTCAAGTGATTCAAAGGACTTCATACTAGAACCATTCCCATAGAACTCAGAACCTACAGCAGTTACTCGAGCAAATCTTCTGATACACAGGTTCTTCAAAGACCGTAGATGTCCAAGTGCTGGCAAGGACAAGCAATGCTCACAATTGCTTAACTCCAAGCATGCGATTTTTGAAAAGGAATGATCTCCCACCCATTCTGGAAATTGTGTACCTCCATAACCGAAAATTTTGAGGTGCTCCAGATCTGGAGAAGGCTGTAGCTGCTCGAGTAAGTATTCATGAGGCACAAACTTAGGTACTGCTACCTTTCTTTTCTTGACCAAAGGCACATCTGCCTCATACTTTGAATGATCTTCAATTTCATCGCACCAACTCAACACTAACTTCTGCAATTTTTTCTTACCCTTCAAGTTGGCCTTCAAAGCATCTCCAGAACAACCAACATTTTGTAAATTCAAAATGGAAAGAGTTCCATGAAGATGTTGGAGCTCCCCTAACTCACTGATGCTGGACCCACTGTTTTTGCCTACAACAAATGTAGTTAACTTGTGCAAATTTTTTAGTTTACCCATATGTGCTGGCATCTCTTTCAACTGTGTGAAGTTGAGATCAAGATGTTGCAAATTAATTAACCTTCCCAATTTGGTAGGCAACTCAACAAGGTTCCAGCAATTGGATAGTAATAGAATTTGCAAATGAAACAGAGCACTCACTGATTCAGGCAATTTTTTGATAGCAGTATCAGAGAGATCAAGATAACGTAGTAGCTTCAAATTGCCAATGGAATTCACCAACAAGTTGATATTCGGATATTGAGATAAAGAGAGTACTTTTAAGCACCCTAAATTGGGCAGCAAATCATGCGTTATAGTGCCAGCAATATACTTCTCCATCCAGGGATATTTGTCTACATTCAAAAAAGTTCGCAAACGCCTGGCTTCATTCAAGGCCTCAAATCTTTTATATGTACCATATTCTTTCGTCACATAAGAAAAATGACGAGTCCTTTTATTAATTTCACAAGAGCCATCATCCTCTAACCTTGCAAGAAATTTCCCCGATACAAATTCAGCCAAGTCATGCAGTAGGTCATGCATAACAAACTGTGTTCCTGAACCACTTGATCGCTGAAAAAACGACCTTGATGCAAGCTCGTCGAAGCAGTCATCACCTACTTCTTCTAGCGTCCTTCCTTTTTCTTTGAAGTTGTCTAATAAGCCTTCTCCCATCCACAATAGAACTAATTTTTCCTTCTGGAAGAGATAATCCTTGGGGAAAAGTGAACAGAATGCAAAGCATGGTTTTAGATATGAAGGAAGATAGTGATAACTCAACATTAGGGCTGGAAGAATATCACTTTCTTCATCTGAAAACTCCCAAATATCACTCTTCAATATCTTTTCCCATTTATTGGCATCAACCTTCATGCGTAACAGACCTCCAAGGGTTTTTATAGCTAAAGGTAGGCCTTTGCACTTTTTTACAATCTCTCTACCCATGGCTTCTAAGTCAGGACGAATGGTAGTATTTCTACTGCCGCTGCACACTTGCTTGGTGAATAAGGACCAGCAATCTTTCTCCGATAACGGCTTTAGATTATAACTTGATGTTGTAGTTCTCATGGCAGATGCAACACCTTCATCACGAGTTGTCACAATGATCTTACTGCCTTCTGCTGCAGACTTAAGAGGGAGTTCCAGTGCTTCCCAATTAGCATATTTCTTGTTCCAAACATCATCTAAAACAAGAAGAAATTTCTTTCCCTTGAGTCTCTCACTTAATTGAATCTGAAGCAGATTCAGGTCCTTTGTGTCACAAGTAGTGGAAGCGAGCCGTTCAATGATGGTTCTTGTTACCCCGTACACATCAAATTTTTCTGTAACACAGACCCATACTTTGAGCTCAAACCAGTCTGTCACTGTGCTGTCATTGTAGAGAAGCTGAGCAAGAGTAGTCTTACCAAGCCCACCCATGCCCACAATACTAATCACTCCTAACTCCTGGGAACTTGAATCATCTGAAAGCAGCATCTTAATTAGAGCTTCTTTGTCATCATTCCTTCCACACACTTCAGATGCATCTACCAGAGAGGTTGTTGGTAATTTTGGTGACGGTTTTTCCCTGACATCATTTCTTAGGCCAAGGATATTAATTTGTTTTGTAATGTGTTCTAGTCTGTTAAGGATCTCTTCCAACTTTGGGTCCATCTTTTTAGTAAATGGATTAGGAAAAGAGAAAACGTTTAGTACCCGAGACGCCCAGCTGTTTTGAGGCTCTTCTTTCAGCTCGCGCAAAAAACTGAGCGATGCAATCTCCTCCAGTATGTCTTCTGCATCATAGACAGCATCTTTAAGCTCATCGAGCCAGTTTTTCACAGCGTGATTTTTCATCTGCCTTTCCTCTGCGTCATTCAGTACTGCCTCAAGGGACAACAGGGTTATCTTTAGTTTCTTCAGCATTTCATCATTGACACCGCCGCTAAAGAAGTTCAATACCTCAGGAGATGCCATTCTATCAAACAACACGCCAAATAAGCTAGACAGAAATGCTCCTCCTACCAATTCTGCAGCCATAGTTTCTCCTTTTGGTATGGAAGTGATTGTGATGAGAAGAAGCAGAAAGCAAATGCACTCAATGGGGAAGAAAGGCGAAAAATTTCGATCAGATTCTGTTGCTCAAAGTGTTTGGTGTTTTTTGGAAGGATAGACAACTTGCACGGAATTTTCTAAGTGAAAGCTACAAAATTATTTCCAACAAGATTAGAGATTGGGTATTATTCGCAAGGAGTGGGCCACAGAACTTTATTTGCTTTCGGTGCAAATTCATTTGTTTGTCTTCAACGTTGGGCGGTACTGAAGGTTCTGAGTGATAAAGTGAATAACTGAGTTAGGAAAGAAAATTGCTTGCAGACTATCTTTTCCATGTGGTGATACAAAGATTCCTTCTGCGAAATTTCGTGGAATTTTCTTTTGACTTGCTTATCTAACAAGTTGTGTGGAATTTGCTTTTGCTTTACTTTTGGATATGAAAACGACTTGGGTCAGTAGGCGTGTACCGCACCGTAAGATGGAGGATTTTACACCCAAAGCTCTGCTTCCATAGGTGTATCCCCTTAATTTGCCAAGCCAAAACGGCCCCTCCCCTTTAATCAAATCATGTAGAGTCTTCTTCTCTATTAATAACAGCCATTTTGCATCCATGAAGTTCCAACAATTAAATACAAGTGCATGTCATAAACACTAGCATGCTGCTAAAGTTCAAATAAGAAGCTCAAAATCAAATGCCTTTTCCTTATTCAGATGGATTTCTGTGACTTTAAATAGGTACAAAATAATCGCTGTTTTGAGAGATGTACTCTTCATTTCATTTTTATAAGATAATTTCATGAGATATACAAACATACCCACATGCAAAAAATTCGATGAAGTTTAGACTAAAAATAATATTTCAATGTAATTAAATCTAATAGCCTTGCTTTTTTAATGTTGGGAATATCATTAGCTTTGATCCTTAAAATCTTAATTTTAAACTTCGAAGTAGGTTCCTTTAATTATAAACACATTTCACTGCATCCAAATAGAAATTAACCCACTTTATTAAACTTCAATGCTTTTTTCATTATTAAAAAGGCCCGGTAATAAAAATGACCTCAAGACAAATAAGTACATGATGAGAGGATTAGTCTTCCTTATTAAAAGAAAAGAAAAGTTGAACATGGAATAGGTTTTGGTGTTAGGTTTGCTCTTCAAATAATGGTGGTTCAGAGCCCAGAAATGACAAGAAAATGAGAACATGGAGCTCTCATCTTTTCCAACAGACGAGACATTTAATATTCATTCCAAGGAGTGGACCACAGAACTTTTTCTGTGCAAATACATCTGTCTGTCTTCAATGAGGAGCTGTATTGGAAGTTTCTGAGTGGATGGTCTATGAATGGACACAGAAGGACGACCAACTCTAATGGGGTTAAGTGAGGAAATTGCTTTCCGGTTCAGTGCAATTTGCTTTTGGTTGTCTTGTCAATTTCACTAGAGTGGTCCCTCGCTTCGCGTGGGTGTATTTTTAATAAAAAATAATTTTAATAGCGAAAAGAGAGTAATTTTAATTTGAAAAAATTATAAATAATAATAATAATAATAAATTAAAGATAATTATTTTAAAAAATCGATATTTTAAAAATATTTTCTCATGTCTTATTAATCAAATTTTGTTATTTAAATAATTTTTAATTTTTAAAAACATATAAATTTTTATACTTTAATATATGTTAATATTAATATAATCATATTTTGTTAATTATGATGATTCTAACAGTAAAATTAAATTAAAATTAAGAAAATTTAATATATTGAAAGTCATTATTCATAAGCTACATAATTTATATAGGTAGCCAAATAAAAAAAGCTACATAATTTATAAAATAAAATTATTAAAATAAAATAAATATTTTTTTGAAAGTCAAAATAAAATAAATATTAATTACGTATATTAAAATTTTCTTAATTTTAATGATGAAATTTTGTAAATTATCTTCAATTTTAATTACTATTTTTTTATCTTATGCCTTCATAATTATTTAGAATTAATCTACCAAAAATAATTTTGCAATCCCTCAATAATTTTAGTAAGTCATTATTAACTTTATTCAATTAATTAATTTATTTTTTATTACTTATCAAAAAATAGTTTTATTTTTTTATTCTTATCTTTTTTTTAAAGTAATTTCATAAATTTAATTTATACATAAAAAAATTACATAAATAAAATAAATTGAATAAGCTTAAAGCTAAACCAGTTTGGATTTGGGTGAATCCGACTCACCTCTTCTTTTTATTTTTTTCTTATCCATAAAACAACAATACTGTTTGAATTTGAAAAGAAAATTGATGAAGTGACGTTCTTTGTGTATATATTTTATTTATCTGTTGTGCAACGTTATGGAAATTAAAACCCGACGAAATATTACTACACCTCTGGACCCTGTAGTAGTATTTGCAGAAGCAGTGATCCAGATCTATTTGAATAATATTGGTGATTTAGTATATACCAAAATGCTCCATCTTTTCAGTTAGATTTAAACTTAAGCACAAGCAATTTCTTTCCTTTTTTTTTTTTTATATCTAATATAAAATATAATTATTTTATTTTGATAATTAACTCTATCTAATTGTACAAAAACGAAAAAAATGATAAGAGAGAGAGGCTTTCTCTAAAATTATAATAATAAATAAAAAAGAAAGTAGCATGATTAGAAATACATAAAACCCTCTAGGGTTTAATTTTTTCCGAATCCGCATTGCTCAGCGAGCTTAACATAATTCTTGTCCTTTTAAACCATTTCAATTGTAAGTCCATATTTGCCTATCGTGAACTCTTACTCACCGACTCCTCACTCCCTTACGGTGACGTGATCAAATCTAGAAGTAGCTTTGAATCTTCTTTTTATACATGTTACAGATTCTATCTGCGAAATTCCCTAGAATTTGCTTTTGGTTTTCTCATCTAACAATGGTGTGGAATTTGCTCTTTCTTGACTTTTGGATGTGGAAGATCAATAATAAAAAAAGACTACTTGATTGGCCCCTCTCCCCATGAGGGTTTGTTGGTAGCTTTTCATAATTGGGTTGATAAGCTCCGTCAACCATCTCCACCACTGTCAGGCCTGCTGTGGTGGTTACTTCTTTGCAGCCACTTTGCTATGTACAAACATTTGTGTTTCTAAAGTAGTATATAGGACGAGTTTTTCTGTGAGTGTCTGTAATAAAAGCTTGTAATTTTGTAACAAAATGTTTCCCCTAGTAATTGATAGACATCTCATAGCGTTTCCATGCTCTTGTACAGTCCCTGCAAATAATTATAAAATTCGAAGTGGGATTGTAAAGATAGTCCGGATTGGTGTGTTTGGTGACTTCCATGGTATATCGAAGAAATTGATCAGATTGTGACAGAAAGCAGGATTTGCCTTTTTTATCTTTTGACTTGTGTTGATGCTTTAGGTTTCTTATCAACAAAGCATTTCCAGAGGTCAATTTTGAGGATTGCAAGAAAAGAGCCATGCTCTGTCGGTCGAGCTTTTCGGATGCTTCATCATGACGCCATTTTGGAAATATACCAAGGAAAAGCAGTGTCCCTTGTGACTCATTACAGTCCATCCTTTTATATGGGGAATGGTTTATCGGAAAAAACTATCATATTGAAGCATCAGATTCGAAAGGCTGCTTCATTTTTCAAACCCCATGAACAAGCATCTGTCCATCTCAATCATCTGATTGATGTTAGTGGAATTCAAGCCAAGCTTTTCACTAATGTATAAATCAATGGCTACACCAACTCAGCACATGTCAAACATGGCCCCTGAGCAATATATCTATATAAATCTTCTCTTTCTTTGACAAATGTGATCCAGAGGGAAACCCAAAAATAAAATATCTAATATTTTATCAGTAAATTTGAGTATTATGTTTCTTATAACAGATATGGTAGAGTGCATCACCAATACAAAAATGCCTCTGATAGAAGACATGAACTCACTGGAACTGCCATCAGTAGCACAATTGTTTTCATATTAAAAACAAATGTTCATAGACCTGGACGCTTTCAAATTGCATGTCAAGATGGATTTTGAAAAAATAATAAATGAATGAGCAAAGGAATAGAACTTCCAAACAATGATTTGGAAGTTCAACTTCATGCCAGAAAAACAGAGCCAAATGCAACTGTACTAAACAAATAGAACTTCAGCAACCTGACACTTTCCTGGTCTTTTTAACCTTTTCTTTTTTTCTTTCTTCTAAATAAAAGAGAAAAAAAAGAAATACAGAAAAACCTATTAAGATTAGGACATTCTTTATGGAAGATAAAAATATATAAACATATTGATTAAGTTAAAGCTGTTACTGATAGGCTAGCTAATTAAGGAATATTACACAATAAAAGCTCAAAATGATGCAAACACACACACACACACAGACACACACTTTCTCTATCATTTTTCTATTGCTCTCAAATGAGTTTTAAAGATAGCGATGAGTTGCTTTTTCCGCATGCCAGCCAACTTATCAGGATACTATACATCTCGATTGAATAATAAACTCATCCCTTTCTAAAAAAACTTAATTTCATTAGGGAGACTTTCCAACTCTGGTATAATACATCCGCAGTTTCTTTGAAGTGCTTCAATAAATCGGGAAAAAGAAGCAAAAAGAATTAAGCAATTGAGCTATTACACTAAACAGAAATGGGATAATAAACTCAATTGAAAGGCCTCAATAATGTTCATGAGAGAACTTTTAAAATAAAATATATATAGTAAATAAAGAGATACGTTATAAGCAGAACTCACAAGTTTACGAAATGAAAGCAACCATTAACATATGTTATTATGTAGAGTGCAGATGGGATACCTGAGCCAAATGAACTCTCTGGGACATTGAGTTTAGGCGATAATGACTTGACCATCAATTTTTATCGATGGGACGTGGGAAATCTTGGCCCAATCTTTACCTTTCTCCTTTTGGCAACGTTTTGTCAGCAATGGACAGCTGACAATGGATATAGAAGAAAGGGAGACAGGGAGCCCCTCGAGTGGCATGGATTGGAGCTTTGGGCAATCACTGACATCCAATTCCCGAATAGAGGTAAGATGTTGAAGCCCTTTGTAGTCCAGAGTCTTGAGATTTGGAAGACTCCGAATGCAAAGATTGGTAATAGTGGATGGCAGCAGCTGTTCATCTGGAAAGAACTCCATATCTCCTCCGATCATTTCGAAACGTCTAAGACAGGGGAGTTTGTCCAATCCCCATTCCGTTCGAACAGCAGTAAGTTTATTACAACAACTAATTTTAAGATTTTTTAGTTTGACTGGCAAGCCCCCTTCGGGAAATGACTCAATCTCCGGACAGTTGAATATATCCAAATACTCGAGGGATGGGAGAAGGGAGCGCATTTGCTCGGGGAGTGACTTTAAAATTTCGCAATTGAGGAGACAAATTGTTGTCAAATTAGGGGCAGATAATCCTCCTTTGGGAAAAGATTCAAAGTTTGGGCAGTCGGATATATGTATAGTATGGAGAGATGGGAGATGCTGGTGAGGTCCCTCTAATGCAGAAAACGACTTGATATTTTCCCACGACCCGAGTGCGAAATGGTTTAGGTTAGGAAAAGAGCCTAATGGGAATGATTCTAGTGAATCATGGGCATTCCACACCTCCAATGCTTGTAGAGATGTGTACAAGAGGATTCTAGAAAAATCAAACTCACCGCAGTCATGAATCTTCAATCTCTTTAAGGAAACAGGTAGACGACCTTCTGGAAGGCACTTAAGAGAAGCACAACTTCCAATAGACAATCCTTCAAGACGAGTGCAATGCTGCAGCATCAGCTCCAGTGAGGAATCTTGGACACTGCAATTTTCAACTGCTAAATTTTGCAGCTCTGTTGGTAGTGCCTGCAGCTGCATTTTATCACAATTCACTAATTTCAGTTCATGCATGTCAGGCGCCCTCGAGAGAGCACTACCAAGCGTCTCACAATTTTCAATCCTAAATTTCCTTAGAAGAGGAAGTGTTTTAGGCAGATCTCCCTTCAGCTTGGGACAATCTATTATGTACAGTTCTTGCAGACTACAGAAAGTTCCATTTTCATCTCCCAAACACAACCATTGTTTCCACTCCGGCATGTTCTCGAACCTCAGTATTTCAAGTGAGTCAAAGGACTTCATACTAGAACCATTCCCATAGAACTCAGAACCTACAGCACTTACTCGAGCAAATCCTCTGATACACAGGTTCTTCAAAGACCGTAGATGTCCAAGTGCTGGCAAGGACAAGCAATGCTCACAATTGCTTAACTCCAAGCATGCGATTTTTGAAAAGGAATGATCTCCCACCCATTCTGGAAATTGTGTACCTCCATAACCGAAAATTTTGAGGTGCTCCAGATCTGGAGAAGGTTGTAGCTGCTCGAGTACGTCTTCATGAGGCACAAACTTAGGTACTGCTACCTTTCTTTTCTTGACCAAAGGCACATCTGCCTCATAATTTGAATAATCTTCAATTCCATCGCACCAAATCAACACCAACTTCTGCAATTTCTTCTTACCCTTCAAGTTGGCCTCCAAAGCATCTCCAGAACAACCAACATTTTGTAAATTCAAAATGGAAAGAGTTCCATGAAGATGTTGGAGCTCCCCTAACTCACTGATGCTGGACCCACTGTGTTTGCCTACAACAAATGTAGTTAACGTGTACAAATCTTTTAGTTTACCCATATGTGCTGGCATCTCTTTCAACTTTGTGCCGTTGAGATCAAGATGTTGCAAATTGATTAACCTTCCCAATTTGGTAGGCAACTCAACAAGGTTCCGGCAATAGGATAGTAATAGAATTTGCAAATGAAACAGAGCACTCACTGATTCAGGCAATTTTTTGATAGCAGTATAAGAGAGATCAAGATAACGTAGTAGCTTCAAATTGCCAATGGAATTCACCAACACGTTGATATTCCGATATTGAGATAAAGAGAGTACTTTTAAGCACCCTAAATTGGGCAGCAAATCATGCGTTATAGTGTCAGCAATATACTTCTTCATCCAAGGATATTTGTCTACATTCAAAAAAGTTCGCAAACGCCTGGCTTCATTCAAGGCCCCAAATCTTTTAGATGTATCATATTCTTCCGTCAGATAAGAAAAATGACGAGTCCTTCTATTAATTTCACAAGAGCCATCATCCTCTAACCTTGCAAAAAATTTCCCCGACACAAATTCAGCCAAGTCATGCATTAGGCCATGCATAACAAGCTGTGTTCCTGAACCACTTGATCGCTGAAAAAAAGACCTTGATGCAAGCTCGTCGAAGCAGTCATCACCTACTTCTTCTAGCGTCTTTCCTTTTTCTTTGAAGTTGTCTAATAAGCCTTCTCCCATCCACAATAGAACTAATTTTTCCTTCTGGAAGAGATAATCCTTGGGGAAAAGTGAACAGAATGCAAAGCATGGTTTTAGATATGAAGGAAGATAGTGATAACTCAACATCAGGGCTGGAAGAATATCACTTTCTTCATCTGAAAACTCCCAAATATCACTCTTCAATATCTTTTCCCATTTATTGGCATCAACCTTCATGCGTAACAGACCTCCAAGGGTTTTTATAGCTAAAGGTAGGCCTTTGCACTTTTTTACAATCTCTCTACCCATGGCTTCTAAGTCAGGACGAATGGTAGTATTTCTACTGCCGCTGCACACTTGCTTGGTGAATAAGGACCAGCAATCTTTCTCCGGTAACGGCTTTAGATTATAACTTGATGTTGTAGTTCTCATGACAGATGCAACACCTTCATCACGAGTTGTCACAATGATCTTACTGCCTTCTGCTGCAGACTTAAGAGGGAGTTCCAGTGCTTCCCAATTAGCATATTTCTTGTTCCAAACATCATCTAAAACAAGAAGAAATTTCTTTCCCTTGAGTCTCTCACTTAATTGAATCTGAAGCAGATTCAGGTCCTTTATGTCACAAGTAGTGGAAGCGAGCCGTTCAATGATGGTTCTTGTTACCCCGTACAAATCAAATTTTTCTGTAACACAGACCCATACTTTGAGCTCAAACCACTCTCTCACTGTGCTGTCATTGTAGACAAGCTGAGCAAGAGTGGTCTTTCCAAGCCCACCCATGCCCACAATAGTAATCACTCCTAACTCATGGCAACTTGCATCATCTGAAAGCAGCATCTTAATTAGAGCTTCTCTATCATCAGTCCTACCATACACTTCAGATTCATCTACCAAAGAGGTGGTTGGTAATTTTGGTGATGGTTTTTCGCCGACATCATTTCTCAGGCCAAGGGTATCAGTTTGCTTTGCAATGTCATCTAGCCTGTTAAGGATCGCTTCCAACTTTCGCTCCATCCTCTTAGTAAATGGATTAGGAAAAGAGAAACAGTTCCTTACCAGAGGTGTACAGCTAGTTTGAGGTTCTTCTTTCAGCTTGCGTGACAAAGTGAGCGATTCAATCTCCTCCAATAGGTCCTCTGCATCATAGACAGCATCTTTAAGCTCATCGAGCCACTCTTGCACGGCCCGATTTTTCATCTGCTTTTCCTCTGCATCAATCAGCACTGCCTGAACAGGCAACAGGGTTCTCTTCAGTTTGTGCAGCAGTTCATCATTGAGTTGTCTATTGCTGAAGAAGTTCAAAACCTCACGAGATGCCATTCTTTCCAACAACACCTGAAGGAAAGTAGACAGAAATGCTCCTCCTACCAATTCAGCCATAGTTTCTTCTTTGGTATGGAAGTGATTGTGATGAGAAGGTGAAAGCAAATGCAATCGATGGTGAAGAAAGGGGAAAACTTATGATCAGGTTCTGTTGCTCAAAGTCCCTGGTGTGTTGTGGAAGGATACACAAACTTCAACTGATTTTTCAAATTGAAAGCTAAAAAATTATTTCCAACAAGATTAGACATGGGATATTATTTGCAAGGAGTGGGCCACAGAACTTTATTTTCTTTCGGTGCATGGGATAAAAAATAAACACACATGCAAAAAATTCATGAGATATACAAACATACCCAAAAAATTCGATGAAGTTTAGATTAAAAATAATATTTCAATTTAATTAAATCTCATAGCCTTGCTTTTGTAATGTTGGGAATATCATTAGCTTTGATCCTTAAAATCTTAATTTCAAACTTCGAAGTAGGTTCCTTTAATTATAAACACATTTCACTGCATCCAAATAGAAATTAACCCACTTTATTAAACTTCAATGCTTTTTTCATTATTAAAAAGGACCGGTAATAAAAATGACCTCAAGATAAATAAGTAAATGTTGAGAGGATCTGTCTTCATTATTAAAAGAAAAGAAAAGTTAAACATGGAATAGTTTTTGGTGTTAGGTTTGCTCTTCAAATAATGGTGGTTGAGAGCCCAGAAATGACAAGAAAATGAGAACATGGAGCTCTCATCTTTTCCAACAGATAAGACATTTAATATTCAGTCCAAGGAGTGGACCACAGAACTTTATCTGTGCAAATACATCTGTCTGTCTTCGATGAGGAGCTGTATTGGAAGGTTCTGAGTGGATGGTCTATGAATGGACACAGAAGGGCGACCAACTATAATGGCGCTTGGTGAGGAAATTGATTTCAGGTTCAGTGCAATTTGCTTTTGGTTTTCTTGTCAATTTCACTAGAGTGGTGCCCCGTTATGCGTGGGTGTATTTTTAATAAAAAAATAATTTAGAATTACATAACATCATAAATAAAAATAATAATAGCAAAAAGAGGGTAATTATAATTTCGAAAAATTATAAATAATAATAATAATAATAAATTAAAAATAATTATTTTAAAATATCAATATTTTTAAAATATTTTCTTATATCTTATCAAGCAAATTTTTTTATTTAAATAATTTTTAATTTTTAATTTTTAAAAACATTTAATTTTTTATACTTTAATATATGTTAATATTAATATAATCATATTTTGTTAATTACGATGATTGTAATAGAGAAATTAAATTAAAATTAAGAAAATTTAATATATTGAAAGTCATTATTCATAAACTACTTAATTTATAAAAGTAGCCAAATAAAAAAAGCTACATAATTTATATAATAAAATTATTAAAATAAAATGAATATTTTTTGAAAAGTCAAAATAAAATGAATATTAATTACGCATATTAAAATTTTCTTAATTTTAATGATGAAATTTTGTAAATTATCTTCAATTTTAATTACTACGTTTTTATCTTATACCTTTATAATTATTTAGAATTAATCCACTAAAAATAATTTTGCGATCCCCCAATAATTTTAGTAAGTCATTATTAACTTTATTCAATTAATTATTTTATTTTTTATTACTTATCCAAAAAATAATTTCATTGTTTTATTATTATCTTTTTTTAAAATTAATTTTATAAATTTAATTCATACATAAAAAAATTACATAAATAAAATAAATTGAATAAGCTTAAAACTAAACCAATTTGGATTTGGGTGAATCCGACTCACCTCTTCCTTTTATTTTTTCTTATCCATAAAACAACAATATAGAAGTAACGTTCTTTGCATATGTTTTATTTATCTGTTGTGCAACATTACGCAAATTAAGACCTACAAATGAAATATTACTGCACCCTTGGAACCTGCAGCATTTGCAGAAGTAGTGGTCCAAATCTATTTGGATAATATCGATGATCTGGTATATACCAAAATGCTCTATCTTTTCATCTAGATTTAAACTTAAGTATAAGTAATTTCTTTCTTTCTTTTTCTATATTTAATATAGAATATAATTATTCTATTTTTATAATTAACTCTATCTAATTATCCAAAAACGGAAGTAATGACAAGAGAGAGAGCCTTTCACGAAAACTATAATAGTAAATAAAAGAGGGAATGGCATAATTAGAAATAGATGAGACCTCAAAGTTCAATCTCTTCCAATCTTTATTGGTTAGCAAGCTTAACATGATTCTTCTCTTTTTAGACCATTTTAATTGTAAGCCCATATTCACCTATCATGAACTCTTACTCACTGAATCTCCACTTTCTTATGGTGACGTGGTCAAATCCAGAAACAGCTTAAGATCTTCTTTTTATATAGGTTATAGATTCCATCTGCGAAACCCTGAAATTTGCTTTTGGTTTTCTCATCTAGCAATTGTGTGGAATTTGCTCTTTATTGACCTTTGGATATGGAAGATTAATAATAAAAAAAAGACAACTTGAGTCACTAGTCGTGTATGGTATCGTAAGAAAGGATATACGAGCATGGAAATTACATCCAAAGCCTTGCTTCCCATAGGTATATCCCCTTAATTTACCAAACCAAAACAGCCGCTCCCTGTTTAAGTTTTTAAGGTGAATGAATTTAGAGAGAGAAAGCTTGTGAAAACGATGAACCAGTTGAAAGAGGAAGAGCATTTGCTCGGTATCTTCACTTGTATTTCATTTCCTTCCCTTATGAAAGGCATAACCCGAGTACATGAGAGAGACAAAGATTCATCAACATTAAAGAAACAAAACAGCCAATGACGGAGGCAGACACGGCGACGCGCACCACACCACAACACGTGGATAGTAGACAAAAGCCACAAAACGGCAACGCAGCAAATGTTAAAAGGAATAAAGCATGAAAGCTAAACGGTGCCACATTAATCTTCCCTAAAATGGATCACATGGAACTCCACACGTGACTTCTTCTCCTTCACCAATTCGAACCCAATTTTGGTGCGAACCTGCATAGCTATCAGAGGGCACAAACACCGTCGTTAAGACACAACTCAATTTCAACACCCCCCTTTAATCAAATCACGACCAATCTGCTTCCCTTTGAAATGCTATCATGGCTGATTCAAACACCATGTCACACAATAAGGCTCAAGAACAATCCAATAATTACTGTTTTCAGAGACATACTCTTCCTTTTTTATAAGATAATTAATTCCACTGTTCTCATCGATATTAACTTCGAGTTTCTTAATTATTAATCATTAACCAGTTTTCGGAGACATACCTTTAGCCAGTTTCTAATGTAATGTTGGCACTATCATCAGTTTTGATACTTAATATCTTGATTTTAAACTTCAAAGTAAGATACTTTAATTATAAACACAGTTCACTGCCTCCAAATAGAAATCCACTTTATTATACATCAATAACTTTGTTTGTTTGTCCCAGAAACAAAGCCAGACAAATATTGCCACGTCCCCAGACTTGAGGCACAATAGACACCGCACACCTGCAAGATAAACCCTACAAGCATGCAAGGCTCAAAACATATATCTTAACCAACTAACTAAACGGGTCAAATATATTTATGAAATAGAATAATTCTCAAATTTATGGTACTGAGATAAAATCTTGAATAAACAATTTAAGGTAACAAAAGGTTCATAACATTTAAACAATTCTGAAGCGAACTAACACCATATACTAGCCTATGAAATGTCACTCCCCGAAGTTTTTCACGTGTTTGACCAAATCACAACCTGAAAAAAAAAAGTGAAGGAAGGAGTGAGTCCAATAGCTCAACAAGTGACTAACATCCCTTCAGCTGGATTAAGCTTGCACAGAACATTTAGGCTAAGAACTTTTATTCTCATATAAATATCAAAAACAAAATTTTGGATAATCTAATTCAAGTAACAAAACTATCTAAATTTCAAAATTTTAAATTAATGGATAAATACGATTTCACAATTATTGCAGATTGTAATTGACGTAGGAGCGTCAAGTATTGTATTTTATTAAATTTAGTTTTTGCTAATTTAGTTGATTTATGATTTATTTTCTTTATTTTATTTAAATTAGAATTCTTTTCTTATTTTTATTTTAATACTTTTAAGAATTAGTATTTGATTAGGATAGTCATGTTCTATTTAAGAATAGAACACCTATTTTATTTAAAATTTTTATTAATTATTCTAATTGTATTAGACAACTAGGAGTAGAGTTTTATTAGGATTTGGGCCTATAATACTATAAATAGGACCCTTAGGCTTAGTTACGAGACATTCAGAATTGAGAGTTAATAAATAATATTTTCTTAAGTATGAGTGCTTATTTCTCTAGGCTCTTTTAAAGAGTAAGAGGTTTTAATATCTTTGGTCTAGCCAACCAAAGTGGGATTTTGACTATTTTTCACCTTAGTGGGGTTTTCAACCTTACCAAGATTGGTGATTCACCTTAGTGGGGTTTTCAACCACACCACGATTGGTGTTTTTCATAACGCCTAGGTGTCTTTACAACGCCCCGACGTTAGTTTGGTATCAGTGCGGGAGGATTATTATTCGCTGTATAAGTTCAGATTCGCTGTCAAGTTTCGATACTCCCTGTACGGGTAATTTTATTTATTTATAGTTATATCATCATCTTTTTTTTTTCTACATCACCATAATAAAATAAAATGCCACCAAGACATCAAAATCGTCAAAGAGATGATCACGAGATTGAGATTGCAGAACTACATCAGCAAATTCAAGAATTACAAGAGCAACTCGCAAGACGTGATGCTCAAATAAACAATAGCAACTCTAGTGATGAAGAGAATGATACCAACCCGTTTCATCAAAATTTGTCCTATGATGAAGAAGTACCTATTTGTCGCCTGAGAACTGCTGCTGCCAGAGATTTGGGAATCAAAGTCGACATTCCTGAGTTTGAAGGAAGACTTCATCCTGATGACTTCCTTGACTGGCTCTACACAGTAGAAAGAGTTTTTAAGCTTAAAGATATTCCCGATGAAAAATGTGTGAAGCTTGTGGCAATTAAATTGAAGAAACACGCTTCTATTTGGTGGGAAAATCTCAAAAGACAACGAGAAAGAGAAGGCCGCTACAAGATCAGAACATGAGATAAGATGCGTCGAGAACTAAAGCGTAAGTTCCTTCCTGAGCATTATTGACAAGAAATTTTTATCAAATTTCATAACTTGAGGCAAAAAACAATGACGGTGGAAGAATATACAATGGAGTTCCAGCAACTTCACATGAAGTGCGATGTCCATGAGCCTAAAGAACAAACTGTAGCTCGTTATCTTTGGGGTCTTAATGTTGGAATTACAGATGTTGTTCAACTACAACCATATTGGAACCTAAATGATGTCATCAGATTAGCATTAAAGGTTGAGAAACAACAATTACGAAAAAGCTCAATGAGTTCATCTAGACAGAAAGATTCCACTTCAAACCGTGGGAGATAGAGTTCGGCAACCATTCCACCTCCAAAGGTAAACTCTTCCAAAACTCTAAATCATAAAGAGACTACTTCTACTCGTGCTCCTAATGTCAACAAAAAGTGCTTCAAATGCCAAGGATTTGGGCATATTGCTTCTGATTGTCCAAATCGAAGAATTATCTCTTTAGTTGAAGAAGAAGTCATGGAAGAACCTAGCCTTGAAGAAGTAGATGATGAGCTAGAAATATTCAATAACGAAGAGATAGAAGAAGTCTCTGCTGACCATGGAGAAGCTCTGGTTGTACGTCGTAATCTTAACACTGCTATGATGACAGAAGATGAAAGTTGGCTCCGTCATAATATATTCCATACAAGGTGCACATCCCAAGGGAAGGTTTGTAATGTGATTATTGATAGTGGAAGCTGTGAAAATGTTATTGCCAACTACATGGTAGAAAAGTTGAAACTTTCAACCGAAGTACATCCTCATCCTTACAAGCTACAATGGCTGAGAAAAGGAAACGAAGTTAAGGTAACAAAGTGCTGTTGTGTTCAATTCTCTATTGGAAGTAAGTATAAAGATGAAGTCTGGTGTGATGTTATCCCAATGGACGCATGCCACTTGTTGTTAGGACGGCCATGGCAATATGATCGTCGAGCTCACTATAATGGATACAAGAATACTTATTCCTTCATCAAGGATGGAGTAAAAATTATGCTGACTCCATTAAAGCCAGAAGACCGACCAAAGAGACAAGAGGAAGATAAAGCACTCATCACTGTGCCTAGCTTAAGCAAAGCTTATTGTGAGTTAAACCATTTATGTCTCTTATTAGTCTCTAAGGAGAATAAAGTGTCTTCATCCTTATCCAATGATGGTCAAACAAAATTGATCAACCAAAGTTCGGGAAACTTATCGAGAAGCTTTGTGGACAACCATGCCGTTAACAAGACAACAGTTAAGTATGATTTTCCTATCCCTCGATTAGATGACATGTTCATTGGCTCTAAAGTGTTTTTGAAGATGGATTTGAAGAAAAGAGATCAACAAATTCGAATACGACTTGGAGATGAATGGAAAACAACTTTCAAAACAATGGATGAATTGATCAAATGGTTGGTATGGACTATGACAATATATGGATCCAGACATCAACATGGAGTATGTCCAGGCCTACTCGTCAGAGCCGAGTTTTTCTGACCCGAGGAGAATGACGCAGGAGCGTCAAGGATTGTATTTTATTAAATTTAGTTTTTGCTAATTTAGTTGATTTAGGATTTATTTTCTTTATTTTATTTAAATTAGGATTCTTTTCTTATTTTTATTTTAATACTTTTAAGAATTAGTATTTGATTAGGATAGTCATGTTCTATTTAAGAATAGAACACTTATTTTATTTAAATTTCTTATTAATTATTCTAATTGTATTAGACAACTAGGAGTAGAGTTTTATTAGGATTTGAGCCTATAATACTATAAATAGGACCCTTAGGCTTAGTTACGAGACATTCAGAATTGAGAGTTAATAAATAATATTTTCTTAAGTAGGAGTGCTTAGTTCTCTAGGCTCTTTTAAAGAGTAAGAGGTTTTAATATCTTTGACCTAGCCAACCAAAGTGGGATTTTGGCTATTTTTCACCTTAGTGGGGTTTTCAACCTTGCCAAGATTGGTGATTCATCTTAGTGGGGTTTTCAACCTCACAACGATTGGTGTTTTTCATAACGCCTAAGTGTCTTTACAACGCCCCGGCGTCAGTAATGGTCTCCCGTAACATACTATGGCCATATTTAACCCCTATGGCATACGTCATAATCATAACAGAAACCACAATTAACCCTAGTGGCATGAGTCATAAAACCATAATTAACCCTAGTAGCATGGATCATAAGTATATCAGAAGCAATCATTGGCTACTTTGAACAGATATCACAAGTACAACTATTTTGTAACCGGTGGTGTGGTTGGAAAATCGATATCTAATCACATAATACATGTCGACATGGCCAACGTTTAACCCCCATTAGCAAGATCATAACATAGCCAAAGGAAGCTTTGACTCATATCCTTATCAACCCAAAACAGTCCTCATCTCCTCCAGCAAGATGTTTTTTCTTCATTCTTGAAGCTTACAATGCCATTCTCTCATTTTCCCATGGAAACTTAATTTTCTTTCCATTTCCTTTCTCTTCTTGCTTCTTTCCTCTCCCAACTCCTTGTGCACCAAAGTTACAACTTCTAACCCCAATTTTCAGCATACCTAAACCCTAGGAGGAGAAAAAAGAAAAAGAGAGAAAGGAAGAAAAAAGCTTGGTTTTGGTGATTCAAGTAAGGAACGGTAAGAATTTTGTTTTTGGCTTGAGTAGTTTTTGAAAATGAGTTAGTGACTTAAAGAAATGTCTTGTGGCAACAAAGATTGGCTTGATTGGAGAAAAATTGGTAACATGTAAGCCAATAAACCCATAGGTACATGAAGGACTCAAAGTGAAAAAGGAAAACGGTAAGCATAACACTATGTTTTAAAGCCTACGGTTAGTTAAATATTGTGAGGAATTATGGTTGTTGAAAGGATTTATTTGCCTAAGCTGGTTGAAAATTTTCAAGATTGTATGGCATGTTGTTTGAAAGAAATGAAAAAGGAATATTGTGGATGGAGGATTGAGAAACAAAGTATTGAAAGTTAGATAGATAACAATGCATGTAAACTAGGAAATAATTGAGTGAAAGTGAGAATGATTGTTGCTACCATATATGTGGATTATGTGTGGAAATATAAGATAGATTTGGGTGGAAATTATTTAGAAAGGTTGAAGTAGACACGTGACATCATAATTAAGTTGCTGGTGATATAATCTAAGGAATTTCGTAAGCAATGATATAAGTAATTTTGGTAAAAATATATTAAGATGTGAGTTAATTGAAGATGGTTTCATGATAGGATGAAAAACATAAATTTGAGTAAGGATTAATTGATTGAAGTGCCGCATGTATACATATGTAATTAAATATATTGAGTTTGTATTATTGTTAGAATGTGCAAAGATAATGTTAGAGTACTGTGGTAGCGTGCTGGAGTAAATAACGAGTGATCGCCAGTGAAAATAGTTAGAGACACCTCCGATCAAATAGCGATATAATATCCTGCTATAGTAAGGTGAGTGAACTGCATTTCAAAATTATTTTGGGAATGTGATTGCTTTGTATAAAGCATTTGAATGATTTTATACAACTTTATCTTAAAACAAGTGCCTTGGGAACAAGCTTTTGCTAAGTGGTTTTATGTTGTGATATGTGGTTGTTATTGATTCATGCACTATTTCATTATGATGATATATATATATGTTGTGCATGATAGTTGATATTGTGTATGATGACTATAACTGTGTGTGTGCACGATGTAGGGGGATGCACAGTCGGTGATGATGGTGGTGTGGGAGATGGATGATGATAGTGCTCGTGTACACGATGTGAGGGGATGCACACGATGGCACTGATTGTGCACGATGTGAGGGGATGTAAAAATATTTTCTTAAATCTTATCAAGCAAAATTTTTTATTTAAATAATTTTTAATTTTTAATTTTTAAAAATATTTAATTATTAATACTTTAATATATGTTAATATTAATAATTGTGATATAATCTAAGGAATTTCGTAAGTAATGATATAAGTAATTTTGGTAAAAATATATTAAGATGTGAGTTAATTGAAGATGGTTTCATGATAGGATGAAAAACATAAATTTGAGTAAGGATTAATTGATTGAAGTGCTGCATGTATACATATGTAATTAAATATATTGAGTTTGTATTATTGTTAGGATGTGCAAAGATAATGTTAGAGTACTGTGGTGGCGTGCTGGAGTAAATATCGAGCGATCGGCCAGTGAAAATAGTTAGAGACACCTCCGATCAAATAGCGATATAATATCCTGCTATAGTAAGGTGAGTGAATTGCATTTCAAAATCATTTTGGGAATGTGACTGCTTTGTATAAAGCATTTGAATGATTTTATACAACTTTATCTTAAAACAAGTGCCTTGGGAACAAGCTTTTGCTAAATGGTTTTATATTGTGATATGTGGTTGTTATTGATTCATGCACTATTTCATTATATATATATATATATATATATATATATATGTTGTGCATGATAGTTGATATTGTGTATAATGACTATAACCGTGTGTGTGCACGATGTGGGGGGATGCACAGTCGGTGATGATGGTGGTGTGAGAGATGGATGATGATAGTGCTCGTGTGCACGATATGGGGGGATGTACACGATGACACTGATTGTGCACGATGTGAGGGGATGTAAAAATATTTTCTTAAATCCTATCAAGCAAATTTTTTTATTTAAATAATTTTTATTTTTTAAAAACATTTAATTTTTAATACTTTAATATATGTTAATATTAATATAATCATATTTTGTTAATTACGATGATTCTAATAGAGAAATTAAATTAAAATTAAGAAAATTTAATATATTGAAAGTCATTATTCATAAGCTACATAATTTATATAAGTAGCCAAATAAAAAAAGCTACATAATTTATATAATAAAATTATTAAAATAAAAAGAATATTTTTTGGAAAGTCAAAATAAAATGAATATTAATTACGCAAATTAAAATTTTCTTAATTTTAATAATGAAATTTTGTAAATTATCTTCAATTTTAATTACTACGTTTTTATCTTATGCCTTTATAATTATTTAGAATTAATCCATTAAAAATAATTTTGCGATCCCTCAACAATTTTAGTAAGTCATTATTAACTTTATTCAATTAATTATTTTATTTTTTATTACTTATCCAAAAAATAATTTCATTATTTTATTCTTCTCTCTTTTTTAAATTAATTTTATAAATTTAATTCATGCATACAAAAATTACATAAATAAAATAAATTGAATAAGCTTCAACCTAAACCAATTTGGATTTGAGTGAATCCGACTCACCTCTTCCTTTTATTTTTTCTTATTCATAAAACGACAATACTATTTTAATTTAAAGAAAAACATCAATGAAGTAATTCTTTGTGCATATGTTTTATTTATCTATTGTGCAACGTTACGAAAATTAAAACCCTATAACGAAATATTACTGCACCTCTGGACCCTGCAGCATTTGCAGATACAGTGGTTCAGATCTATTTGAATAATATTGATGATTTGGTATATACCAAAATGCTCTATCTTTTCATATAGATTTAAACTTAAGCATAAGCAATTTCTTTCTTTCTTTTTTTATATCTAATATAAAATATAATTATTCTATTTTTATAATTAACTCTATCTAATTGTACAAAAACGGAAAAAATGACGAGACAGAGAGGCTTTCTCTAAAATTATAATAATAAATAAAAGAAAGAGTGGCATGATTAGAAATACATGAGACCTTAGAGTTCAATCTCTTCCAATCCCCATTAGTTAGCAAGCTTAACATGATTCTTCTCATTTTGGACCATTTCAATTGTAAGTCCATATTCACCTACCATCAACTCCCCACTCTCTTATGATGGCGTGGTCATATCTAAAAGCAACTTTAAATCTTCCCTTGTTATAGATTTTATCTGCGAAATTCCTTGGAATTTGCTTTTGGTTTTCTCATCTAACAATTGTGTGGAATTTGCTCTTTCTTGACCTTTGGATGTGGAAGATTGATAATAAAAAAAGACCACTTGAGTCACTAGTCGTGTATGGTACCGTAAGAGAGGATATACGAGCATGGAAATTACACCCAAAGCCTTGCTTCCCATAGTATGTCCCCTTAATTTGCCAAGCCAAAACAGCCCCTCCCTGTTCAAGTTTTTAAGGTGAATGAATTTAGAGAGAGAAAGCTGGTGAAAACGATGAACCAGTTGAGAGAGAAACTCGGTATCTTCATTTGTATTTCATTTCCTTCCCTTATGAAAGGCATAACCCGAGTACATGAGAGACAAAGATTCATCAACATTAAAGAAACAAAACAGCCAATGACAGAGGCGGACAAGGCGACGCGCACCACACCACAACACGTGGATAATAGACAAAGCCCACAAAACGGTAACGCAGCAAATGTTAAAAGGAATAAAGCATGATAGCTAAACGGTGCCGCATTAATCCCCCCTAAAATGAATCACGTGGAACTGCACACGTGACTTCTTCTCCTTCACCAATTCGAACCCTATTTTGGCGCGAACCTCCATAGCTATCAGAGGGCACAAACACTGTTGTTAAGACACAACTCAATTTCAACACTCCCCTTTAATCAAATCACGACCAATCTTCTTCTCTTTTAATAACAAGCATATTACGTTCATGATGTTGCAACTTTTGCGCCCAAATGGTTGAAATGCTATCATGGCTGATTCAAACACCATGTCACACAATAATGCCCAAGAACAAACCAATAATCGCCGATTTCAGAGACATAATCTTCCTTTTTTATAAGATAATTAACTCCACTGTTCTAATCAATATTAACTTCGAGTTTCTTAATTATTAATCTTTTGCCAGTTTTCGAAGACATACCTGCAGCCAGTTTGTAATGTAATGTTGGCAATATCATCAGTTTTGATCCTTAAAATCTTGATTTTAAACTTCAAAGTAGGATCCTTTAATTATAAACACAGTTCACTGCATTCAAATAGAAATCCACTTTATTAAACTTCAATAACTTTGTTTGTTTGTCCCAGAAACAAGGCCAGACAAGGATAAAAGTAGCCCAAGTTGTAACTTTGAGGCCTTAACATTGACGGTAGATACAAGTTCTACTCATGAAGCAAACCCCATAAACTGGAGCTCCAAATTTCCCAGTTCTCCCAAAACGCTGAATGCAAAGATTATTGCATTCATCTTGTGTGCAGCCTGGATTCGGAAATGATTGCTCACACTCTCAGCTCTGTCCCATCATGTGCTGATTGCCTGTAATCATAAAATACACGTCTGATTAATGATTAACCTGCACACCATTGAAAGGCTCATTTCTTTACAGTTCTATCCTACTTTTGTTTTTTAATACTAAAGGGCTGCATAGATTTAGTGAATATGGAAACCTTACCAAAAGAAAGTAACAGAAGCAGTAAAACGGCGGAGAAGGAGAAGGAGAAGCTCTTCATGGCTTCAATTTGTTTTGTCTGTGGCAATGCGTTGGTTCAAGACTGCAGGGACCATATGGTATCTGCTATTTAGAAGAAGTTGAGTATGTAAGATCCATTGCTTGGAATTCTAAATTCTTGTTACTTTTGACATAAAAGGAAAGATATATGTTGGATCGAGGTTGTTTTCTTCCATTATAACCAACAAAAATGGATGTAAAATTCATCATACATGGAAGTTCAATTATTGTGTTTACTCATACATGGTCAGACACCTAATTTCCAATTAGAAAAATTATAACAACTTGTGTCGATCATAAGACAGTAGATTACAAAGATTCACAATGACATGACAACTAAAGCAGACAAAACAATGTCCAATGATCAGGAAGCAAATATGGGTCTTATGTTTCTTATAACAGATATGGTAGAGTGCATCACCAAATGCAAAAATGCCTCTGATAGAAGACATGAACTCACTAGAACTGCCATCAGTAGCACAATTTTTTTCATAGTAAAAATAAATGTTCATAGACCTGAAGCTTTCAAATTGCATAACAAGATGGATTTTGAAAAAATAATAAATGAATGAGCAAAGGAATAGAACTTCCAAACAATGATTTTTAATTAAAGATAATTATTTCAAAAAATCGATATTTTAAAAATATTTTCTCATGTCTTATTAAGCAAATTTTGTTATTTAAATAATTTTTAATTTTTTAAAAACATATAAATTTTTATACTTTAATATATGTTAATATTAATATAATCATATTTTATTAATTACGATGATTCTAACAGTGAAATTAAATTAAAATTAAGAAAATTTAATATATTGAAAGTCATTATTCATAAGCTACATAATTTATATAAGTAGCCAAATAAAAAAAGCTACATAATTTATATAATAAAATTATTAAAATAAAATAAATATTTTTTTGAAAGTCAAAATAAAATGAATATTAATTACGCATATTAAAATTTTCTTAATTTTAATGATGAAATTTTGTAAATTATCTTCAATTTTAATTACTATTTTTTT
Organism: Theobroma cacao; assembly: GCF_053813885.1. Taxonomy (NCBI): domain Eukaryota; kingdom Viridiplantae; phylum Streptophyta; class Magnoliopsida; order Malvales; family Malvaceae; genus Theobroma; species Theobroma cacao. The sequence continues at coordinate 279,045 of NC_142648.1, forward strand.
ATCTTATGCCTTCATAATTATTTAGAATTAATCTACCAAAAATAATTTTGCAATCCCTCAATAATTTTAGTAAGTCATTATTAACTTTATTCAATTAATTATTTTATTTTTTTATTACTTATCAAAAAAATAATTTCATTTTTTTATTCTTTTCTCTTTTAAAGTAATTTCATAAATTTAATTCATGTATAAAAAAGTTACATAAATAAAATAAATTGAATAAGCCTAAAGCTAAACTAGTTTGGATTTGAGTAAATCCGACTCACCTCTTCTTTTTATTTTTTCTTATCCATAAAACAACAATATAGAAGTAACGTTCTTTGCTTATGTTTTATTTATCTGTTTTGCAACATTATGCAAATTTTTAAGTAAAGCAAAAAAAAACAATGTCCAATGATCACAAAGCAAATTTGGATCTTATGTTTCTTACAATAGATATGGTAGAATGCATCACCAATTGCAAAAATGCCTCTGATCGAATATATGAACTCACTTGAACTGCTATCAGTAGCACAATTTTTTTCACATGAAAAACAAATGTTCATAGACCTGGAAGCTCTCAAATTGCATGTCAAGATGGATTTTGAAAAAATAATAAATGAATGAGCAAAGGAGTAGAACTTCCAAACAATGATTTGGAAGTTCAACTTCATGCCAGAAAAACACAGCCAAATGCAATATATGAACATATTAAGATAAGAGAAAAAAACATATTAAGAGATGGACTATTAAGATAAAAGAGAAAAAAAAAAAGAATACAGAAAAACCTATTAAGATAAGGGCATTCTTTACGGAAGATAAAAATATATATGAACATATTAATGTAGTTAAAGTTGTTCCTGATAGACTAGCTAATTAAGGAATATCACACAATAAAAGTTCACAATGATGCATACAATAAATTGGGAGAAAGAAGATAAAAGAATTGAGCAATTGAGCTATTACACTACAAAGAAATGCGAAAATAAACTCCACTGAAAGGCCTCAATAATGTTCATGAAAGACCTTTTAAAATAAAAAAATATACAGTAAATAAAGAGATACATTCTAGACAAAACTCAAAAGTATACCAGATGAAAGGAATGATTAACAAATGTTTTTATGTAGAGTGCAGATAGGATACCTGAGCCAAATGAATTCTCTGAGGCATTGAGTTTAGGCGATAATGACTTGATCATCAATTTCTATCGATGGGATGTGGGAAATCTTTGCCCAATCTTTACCTTTCTCCTTTTGGCAACGTTTTGTCAGCAATGGACAGTCGGAAATGGATATAGAAGAAAGGGAGACAGGGAGCCCCTCTGGTGGCATGGATTGGAGCTTTGCGCAGTTAGCGACTTCCAATCGCCGAATAGAGGTAAGGTGTTGAAGCCCTTTGTAGTCCAAAGTTTAGAGATTTGGAACACCATTAATGTGAAGATTGGTAATAGTAGGTGGCAGCAGCTGCTCATCTGGAAAGAACTCCATATCTCCTCCATTCATGTCGAAATGTGTGAGACAGCGGAGTTTGTGCAATCCCCATCCCATTCGACCAGCAATAAGTTTATTACAATTCTGAATATCAAGATATTTTAATTTGAATGGCAAGCCCCCTTCTGGAAATGACTCAATCTCTGAACAATTCGCTACAATCAAATCGTAGAGGGATGGGAGAAGGGAGTGCATTTGCTCGGGGAGTGACTTTAAATTTTTGCAATTGAAGAGAAAAAGCATTGTCAAATTAGGGGCAGATAATCCTCCTTTGGGAAACGATACAAAATTAGGACAGTCGTCTATATTTATATAATGGAGAGATGGGAGATGCTGGTGAGGTCCCTCTAATGCAGAAAACGACTTGATGTTTGTACAATGCTCGAAGTGCAAGCTATTTAGGTTAGGAAAAGAGCCTAATGGGAATGATTCTAGTGAATCAAGGGCATTCGACCCGTTCAATTTTTCTAGAGATGTGTACAAGTGGATTCTAGAAAAATCAAACTCACCGCAGTTGTCAATCTCCAACTTCTTTAAGGAAACAGGTAGGCGACCTTCAGGAAGGGACTTAAGAGCAGCACAACTTCCAATAGACAATCCTTCAAGACGAGAGCAGTGCTGCAGCATCAGCTCCAGTGTGGAATCTTGGACACTGCAATTTTTAATTGTTAAATTTTGCAGCTCTGTTGGTAGTGCCTGCAGCTGCATTTTATCACAATTCACTAATTCCAGTTCATGCATGTCAGGCGCCCTCGAGAGAGCACTACCAAGCATCTCACAATTTTTAATCCTAAATGTCCTTAGAAGAGGAAGTGTTTTAGGCAGATCTCCCTTCAGCTTGGGACAATCTATTATGTATAGTTCTTGGAGACTAGAGAAAGTTCCATTTTCATCTCCCAAACACAACCATTCTTGCCACTCCGGCATCTTCTCAAACCTCAGTATTTCAAGTGATTCAAAGGACTTCATGCTAGAACCATTCCCATAGAACTCAGAACCTACAGCACTTACTCGAGCAAATCCTCTGATAGACAGGTTCTTCAAAGACCGTAGATGTCCAAGTGCTGGCAAGGACAAGCAATGCTCACAATTGCTTAACTCCAAGCATGCGATTTTTGAAAAGGAATGATCTCCCACCCATTCTGGAAATTGTGTACCTCCATAACCGAAAATTTTGAGGTGTTCCAGATCTGGAGAAGGCTGTAGCTGCTCAAACACATTTCTTTCATGTTCTAAATCTCTCTGAGGCACAAAGTTAGGTACATCTGCCTTTTCGTCGCTCCATCTCAACACTAATTCTTGCAGTTTCTTTTTACCCTTCAAATCGGCCTTCAAAGCATCTCCAGAACAACCAACATTTTGTAAATTCAAAATGGAAAGAGTTCCACGAAGATGTTGGAGCTCCCCTAACTCGCTGACGCTGGACCCACTGTGTTTGCCTACAACAAATGTAGTTAACTTGTGCAAATCTTTTAGTTCACCCATATGTGCTGGCATCTCTTTCAACTTTGTGCCTCTAAGATCAAGATGTTGCAAATTGATTAACCTTCCCAATTTGGTAGGCAACTCAACAAGGTCCCGGCAATAGGATAGTAATAGAATTTGCAAATGAAACAGAGCACTCACTGATTCAGGCAATTTTTTGATAGCAGTACAAGAGAGATCAAGATAACGTAGTAGCTTCAAATTGCCAATCGAATTCTGCAACATGTGGATATTCCAATAAGAAGATAAAGAGAGCACTCTTAAGCACCCCAACTTGGGCAGCAAATCATGCGTTATAATGTCACTAACATACCTGTTCAGCCAATTCCACGGACCTCTGTCTACAGGCAGAAAAGTTCGCAAATGCTTGGCTTCATTCAACGCCTTAAATCTTTTAGATGTATCATATTCTTTCACCAGATAAGAGAAATGACGAGTCCTTTTATTAATTTCACAAGATCCATCATCCTCTAACCTTGCAAAGAATTTCCCCGACACAAATTCAGCCAAGTCATTTATTAGGTCATGCATAACAAACCTTGTTCCTGAATAACCACTTGATCGCTGAAAAAACGACCTTGATGCAAGCTCGTCAAAGCAGTTGTCACCCACTTCTTCCAACATCTTACCATTTCCTTTGGCGTAGTCTAATAAGCCTTCTCCCATCCACAATAGAACTAATTCTTCCTTCTGGAAGAGATAATCCTTGGGGAAAAGTGAACAGAATGCAAAGCATGGTTTTAGATACGAAGGAAGATAGTGATAACTCAACCTTAGGGCTGGAAGAATATCACTTTCATCATCTGAAAATTCCCAAATATCACTCTTCAATATCTTTTCCCATTCCTTGGCATCAACTTTCATGTGTAACAGACCCCCAAGGGTTTTTATGGCTAAAGGTAAGCCTTTGCACTTTTTCACAATTTCTCTGCCCATGGCTTCTAAGTCAGGACGAATAGTAGTATTTCCACTGCCGCTGCACACATGATTGGTGAATAAGGACCAGCAATCTGTCTCCGATAACTGCTTTAGATTATAACTTGATGTTGTAGTTCTCATGACAGATGCAACACCTTCGTCACGAGTTGTCACGATGATCTTACTATCTTCTGCTGCAGACTTAAGAGGGCGTTTCAGTGCTTCCCAATCAACATATTTCTTGTTCCAAACATCATCTAGAACAAGAAGAAATTTCTTTCCCTTAAGTCTCTCACTTAATTGAATCTGAAGCAGATTCAGGTCCTTTATATCACAAGTAGTGGAAGTGAGCCCTTCTATGATGCTTCTTGTTACCCTGCACACATCAAATTCTTCTGTGACACAGACCCATACTTTGAGCTCAAACCACTCTGTCACTCTGCTATCATTGTAGACAAGCTGAGCAAGAGTAGTCTTTCCGAGCCCACCCATGCCCACAATAGTAATCACTCTTAACTCATGGCAACTTGCATCATCTGAAAGCAGCATTTTAGTTATAGCTTCTCTGTCATCATTCCTACCATACACATCAGATTCATCTACCAAAGAGGTTGTTGGTAATTTTGGTGATGGTTTTTCCCTGACATCATTTCTTAGGCCAAGGACAGCAGTTTGTTTGGCAAGGTGTTCTAGTCTGTTAAGGATCTCTTCCACCTTTGGGCCCATACTCTTAGTAAATGGATTAGGAAAAGAGAAACAGTTTCGTACCAGAGATGCACAGCTGGTTTGAGGTTCTTCTTTCAGCTTGCGAGAGAAAGTGAGCGATTCAATCTCGTCCAGTAGGTCCTCTGCATCATAGACAGCATCTTTAAGCTCATCGAGCCACTTTTGCACGGCCCGATTTTTCATCTGCTTTTCCTCTGCATCAATCAGCACTGCCTCAATCGACAGCAGGGTTCTCTTCAGTTTATCCAGCAGTTCATCATTGAGTTCTCTGCTGTTGAAGAAGTTCAAAACCTCACGAGATGCCATTTTGCCAAACAACACCTCAAGGAAACTAGACAGAAATGCTCCTCCTACCAATTCAGCCATAGTTTCTCCTTTGGTGTGGAAGTGATTGTGATGAGAAGAAGGTGATAGCAAATTCAATCGATGGGGAAGAAAGGGGAAAATTTTTTATCAAGTTCTGTTGCTCAGAGTCTTTGGTGTTTCTTGGAGGATATACACAACTTTCACTGATTTTTTAATTGGAAGCTACGACGATGTTCTGTTGTCATCGGCGGTGTTGAAGTAAAATGTTTGACTTGTTCCGGAAATAAAAATGACCTCAAGGGGAATAGGTAAATGATGCCTTCGATTCTTAATTTGTATCCATCGGTTATGATTAACATTGTGGCTTCTAGCTTGTCAATGATTTTGAGTCAAAATTGAACGATTCAAACTTGGATGAATTGGAAAATGCCGAATGCGCTGCCTAGAAATGAAAAGAAAGAACAGGAAAAGAAAAGAAGAACGTGGATTAGTCTTTGGTGTTAGGTTTGCTTTGTTCAAATATGGGCCTAGAAATGACAAGAAAAGGAGAACACGTAGCTCTCATCTTTTCCAACAGATTAAGACATTTAATATTTATTTATTCCATGTAGTGGACAACAGAACTTTATCTGTGCAAGTTCATTTTTCTGCCTTCAAAGTGGGGCTGTTTCGGAAGTTTCTGAGTGGAAGGTCTCTAAATGGACACGGCAAGACGACCAAAAATAATGGAGTTCGGTGAGGAAGTTGCTTTCAGGTTCAGGCTGTCCATTCCAAGTGGTGATACATAGAGATTAATCTAGTTTTCTTGTCAATTTCATTCCATCTGCGGAATTCCGTGGAATATGCTTTTGATTTGCTCATCCAACAAATTGCGTGGAATTTGCTCTTTCTTTACATTTGATGCGGTTGGTTGACTTGGGTCAGTAGTCGTGTACATAGACTCAATGCCCTGCTTCCCATAGGTATTTCCCCTTGATTTGCCAAACCAAAACACCCACCCCCACCCCCACCCCCAATCAAATCATGTACAATGTTTCTCCTTTAATGACAACCATTTTACCTTCATGAAGTTGCAACATCTGTGCCCAAATGGATGCTATCATGGCTGGTTCACATACCATGGCCACACAATGCCCAAGAACGAACCAATAATTAAATCAAAATGCATCTTATCAATAGCCTTGCAAGAAAAAGAAACCCAAAAAAGATGCATGTTATAAACACTAGCATGACAAAGTTCAATTAAGAAGCTCAAAATCAAATGCTTTTTTCCCACAAATTTCATTATTCCGATGGATATTTCAATGAGTACATCTACATTCTGAAAAAAAGAATTATACAATTAATACAAGTATGAAACAAAGATATGCTGCCTACACTTCCCTCTTGGGCCGGTTTCGAGTGCGTGGAAGCACGGGTTCTTGCACTATGTCCTCCAAAGAGATTTCATCATCGTCAGCATCAATACCACCATCGTCTTCATCTGCTTCCCTTATTGCTTGATTAATGGTAAGCTGCACCACAAAACAATCCGAGGTTAGATTATGAATAATACTTAGAGTAAGGGCATTGTCTAAAGCAGAAGCTGAGACTGGCCAGTATCAATTACACCAACAAGATTGATTAGAACGAATATCAACACGAAACCATTCCGCACTTTTATCAAACACCCAATGGGCATTACATGCTCCTCAAATTTCCCATCCTCACGAATCAACAAATCTTATTCAAAAAGACCCAGATTTTATACGATCTGAATAAGCCGCCCGCTTTAAGCACAACTGAAAATTGCCAAAGAGCTAAGCCCCAACACGAAGAAGAGGAGAATTCACAAAGAAAGAAAATGAAAAAGGCATGATTTTTAGATATTTATTACATCTTCAAGGAAGTCTTTGTCAAGCTTATCAGCAATCTTGATAGAAGTGAAGATGGTAACCGCCAGGAGAGACAGCGGGAACACCACCGCGAACACGTAGCTGCTGGTGTTGGGACCCGCACGTGTCACCACCGCCAACCCTCTCGGTTTACGGTGATGATATAGGTGGCTGGAGAACGCAACAGCCGGCGGAGTTGGCAAGCCCAGAGGCCTGGAGGATGTACGTGCGACTGGGGGACAGAGAACGACCGAGGGTGAGAATGAGCTGATGGTGCTGGTGATGGAGAGACTCGCCATTGCTGGTACTTTGTTGGAAGTTCGGATGGCATTCGCTGGCGTATTTATACGTTTTGAAAGTCAGTTAAGGCCGTGTTTGGTTTTTTTACTAGTGGAATTACATCATTTCATTGTTGTTTTCAAAAAAAAAAAATACAAAACATAAAACAAAAACAACAGCAAACACACCCTAAGCATTAAGATTCATAATTAAAGCTTGACATTGAGGATTTCTATATAAATACTATATTATATATATACATATATATATATATATGGCATGAGACTCCTAATAAAATTAATAATGTGTGGAAGAGGTTGTAAAAAATTGAAAAATGTCTTGTATTTAAGTCATAATGAATAACAAACAAATTAATAATAATAAACAAGTTAATTAATTAATAATTAGTGATTGTAACACAAGTCAATTTGATTGAGAAGGAAAGTTTGGGTAAGAAAGGAGAATATATAGGTCATGATACCCAAATTTAATATTGTTAATTAGAAGGTTAGTGTTTCTGTACCTCCATTAATATCTTTATTCCAACTATCACATATTTGCATGGTTTCTCCTTCTTATTTATTTATTTACTCCCTTCAAATTTATGGGATTAAAGTAAGTGTTATGGAGTAAATAGAGTTTTTTTATTTTGGGAATTTAGATTAAAAAAATAGCACTCATAGGTTATAATATTTATAGAATTTTATATGATAGTAGTGTTTATTAAATATTCTAAATATGTTGTTGGTATTAAACTAAACTACTTGATGTGACTGACCTAATATTTCTGTATAAAAAGGGTCAACTACCCTCACATTATCCACAGTCCACAAGCACACACAAAAAAAAAAGAAGTTAAACCATGGCTGCACAAAGGTTCAAGGTTCTTCGTATTCTTTTCTTCCTTATTATTTACTTCTTACCTATTTTTGTAGCAGGCGGTGATATTAAGCCAATAGCAGACCTACCTTCTTACGTTTGTGATCCTCATAAGTGGGAATTGAGGGGTATGAACATGTCTGCCATTGGATATTGCGACAAAAGCCTTCCTTATGAAGTTAGAGCGAAAGACTTGGTGGATAGATTGACATTAGCAGAGAAGGTGCAACAGATGGGAAATAACGCTTCTAGTATACCAAGATTGGGGTTGCCTGCCTATAATTGGTGGTCTGAAGCTTTGCATGGTGTCTCAAATGTTGGCCCTGGCACATTCTTCACTGAGATCGTTCCTGGTGCAACAAGCTTTCCCACCGTTATCCACACAACAGCAGCCTTTAACCAGTCGCTTTGGAATGCCATTGGAAAGGTAGAAATTATTTCACCATCTATATCTAGTTATTTTGTTTTCGTTTTTAATGATAATGAATAACATTGTAACTGTTGTTGTTATATGCATATATACAGGTTGTTTCAACAGAAGCAAGGGCAATGTACAATCTGGGGCAAGGTGGATTAACCTATTGGAGTCCAAACATAAATCCCGTAAGGGACCCTAGATGGGGAAGAATCACCGAGACGTCAGGAGAAGATCCTTTCGTGGTCGGTGTGTATGGCGCTAATTATGTAAGAGGTTTGCAAGATGTTGAAGGACAAGAACATACAGCAGATCCTGGCTCTAGACCTCTTAAGGTTTCAGCATGTTGCAAACATTACGCTGCTTATGATGTTGATAACTGGTATGAGTTTGATCGATTGAAATTTGACGCACAGGTAATTTCAGTGACATATACATATATTGATGAAAATTTCAGTATCATATTGATAGGCAAATTGAAGCTGTTTCTCCTTTTTTTGTTTTTTCCTCTTTTAATGAAGGTGACTGAGCAAGATATGGTTGAAACTTTTCTTCGTCCATTTGAAATGTGTGTTAAAGATGGTGATGTGAGTAGTGTAATGTGCTCTTACAATCAAGTCAACAAAGTTCCAACTTGCGCTGATCCCATTCTTTTAAAACAAACACTCAGGGAAGAGTGGAAACTTAACGGGTATGCAAAAAAGCCGAGTCCTTTTGTTGTCAGAGATGTTGAAATAAATTTTATTTAGTTTAATCTTTTAATCCTCTTTTGCAGATATATAGTTTCAGATTGTGATTCCGTTGAAGTGATACATAAAGAACAGCGTTGGCTTGATGATACACCAGAAGAAGCCGTGGCACAGACCCTAAAAGCAGGCTAGTAGCTAACATATATCAGCCAAATGCATTTTTAAGAGTAATGTTTGTAGTTTGAGCACAGACTAAAAAAGATTTTCTTTCATGCATGTTACAGGTTTAGATCTGGACTGTGGAGTCACTTACCCTAATGCTCTTGAAAATTCAGTCAAGCAAGGAAAAGCTAATGAGGCAGAAATTGATACATCTCTAAAGTACCTCTATGTGGTACTGATGAGGCTTGGATTCTTTGATGGAAGTCCATCTTTTACGTCATTTGGAAAGGATGATGTATGTACTCAAGACCACATTGAATTGGCAGCAGAAGCAGCCAGGGAAGGAATTGTACTTCTCAACAATGTTGATGCAACTTTGCCATTGAACCCTGATGCGTTTAAGACCCTGGCAATAATCGGGCCACTTGCCAATGCTACGAAACAAATGCTCGGAAATTATGAAGGTTGTAACAAGATCATATATAACTGTTACACATTTGATTGCCGTGTTATTGTTCAGTTCATTAATTTACTCAATATTGCTTTCTTTCACTATTGCAGGTTTGCCTTGCCAATATGTTTCTCCACTTTCGGGCTTTTCTGCCTTTGGACAAGTGATATACGAACAAGGATGCCCTAACGTAAAATGCCCGAATGATACCTTGATCTTGCAAGCCACCGAAGCTGCTAAGCAAGCAGATGCTACCATACTTGTAGTAGGTACCGATAGAACAATTGAGGAAGAGTCAAGGGATAGATATGATCTCCTCCTTCCTGGTTTGCAGAAGGATTTGATCAACCAAGTTGCTAATGCCTCCAAAGGTCCAGTAATTCTTGTAGTGATGAGTGCAGGTGGGGTTGATATCTCATTTGCTAAGGATAATAATAGAATCAAAGGAATCTTGTGGGTTGGACATCCTGGACAGGAAGGTGGTCGTGCCATTGCAGATGTTGTCTTCGGAAAATACAATCCTGGTAAGCAGCCATTTTAATGCTTGACTTTACCTAATAAAAAATTGCTTGAAGCATTTTAATCTCATTCTTTTTTTTGTTGCCTTTACCAGGAGGAAGACTACCCCTTACATGGTATACAGCTGATTATGTGAGTAAGCTACCCATGACATCCATGCCATTACGTCCAGTTGAGGAAAAAGGCTACCCTGGAAGAACATACAAATTCTTCAATGGTTCAGTGGTATATCCTTTTGCATATGGACTAAGCTACACAACCTTTAACTACAAGGTGACGACACCCACAAATGTATCCATCCCAATTAAACTGAATAAGAACCAACAATGTCGCGAGTTGGAATTGACAGACACATCCGTCGAGCAACCATGCCCTTCTGTTGTAGTTAATGATTTAACTTGTGAAGATAAAATAGCCTTTGAGGTTGAAGTCCAGAACACAGGCGACAAAGATGGTAGTGAAGTGGTGATTGTGTACTCAAAGCCTCCGGAGGGAATTGTGGGAACTCCTTTCAAACAAGTTGTTGGATTTGAAAGAGTTTTTGTTGCTGCAAAGCAGAGTCAAAAGGTTGAGTTTGAGCTGAATGCGTGCAAGAGCCTGAACATTGTCGACAGCAGTGGTTACAGAATTTTGCCCTCTGGGTTGCACAAAATTGCTTTGGGAACATCATCCGAACAAATAGAAGTAGATGTCAGCTTTGCTAGGTAGATAAGTACCAGTTTTTTTTTTTTTCTCAGCAGAAAGTGCCAGTTTTGTTTATACATTTAAAGCATTTTAGGAATTAAGTTGTCTAGGTTTTGATAGGATTGAGTTTAGTTGATTTTGCCTTCTATTTCTTTTAAGTGTTTATGAAATTTTGGTTAATGAATTCAGTCATTTGAAGGTCTATTTACCAGTTTTCCCTTTTGCAAGCCTTCTTTATATATCACCTTGAATGCTTACTGCTGCTCTCACCGCAGGCCAGGATTACAAATGAACAACAAGATATACAATCATAACCACCAAGTCCAAGTTCCCTTATTGATATAATTTCTTAATAATTTATATAATGCCACTCACATAATCTGGAAATATGACCATATCGACCTTGTTAGGCACATCAAGGAGCAACTGCCTCAAAGAATATTCACTTGCACCAGCTGGGTGTATCAGTTCATCAGTATCAAGATGAAGTATCCAGTCCATTCCTGCATCCTTGAATTTCAAAATGCAAAATAATAAACTCATATCAAATAAGGTCAGCATACCTTTCCAAGAAAATGGCCATTTCCATATTGAGAGACTGCTTCACTAATAGTTCATAATTGCGTGGCTTGTAAAAGAAACTTGACAGCCATGTTTCATTCCAGATCCGGCTGTTAACCACAAAAAATTGCCAAGAGAATTAAACAAACTCTGACAGTAAAGCTACAAAACACAAAACCATTTTGACCAAAAAGAAAATGAAAGTTGTCCTAAAGAACTGGAAAAGAAACAGTTCATGGGGTAAACATAGATGCATGCACACAAATATAATGAAAGAGAGCATGAAATAGTGCAAAATAAGAACAACTTAACACTAGTAGCCTCCACATACAGCTAAACTGACTCCAAGAAATGTATTTCAATCATCAAAGGAGAAATGCTAATTGACCATTTAGCCTGCTGCTCCTCAGGCTCTTTTGTTCTGTATAGAAATTTTACTTCCCGGAAAGCACCAACATATAACTTATGCTATAAGCAATTTGGACCAATGGCAATCACAAGTAAATCAACTGGAACAATTCTACTTAGAGTTATGAAAAACAGAACAAAACTAAATCGGAGGAAGCCAAAGGCTTCATAAACTCACAGGAATATATTCCAAAACTCTAGAAAGAGATGAAGCATGCCCTTCCACAAAGAGGAAAAAGGTTGTGACTCCAATAGCCTGATGATAAAACATCCATGGTAAAATCTAATCCAAGCCAGCTGATGTACTTGTTGTAAATACAAATCTGCTATTTGAGAAGCAAAACAGCTAAAGGTTATAAACAAATCACTCCAATTAATTTCTTCTGGAGGAAAAGTCATCTAACAAAAAATAACCAAAAAAAAAAAGAAGGTATGAACTTGATTTAGGCCTTCTGTTGATATCGGATGTATGCATGCTTACTATAAAATTGATTTGATAAGGAAGAAAAACACTTGACAAAAGTAACTTTATACAACAGGTCAATATTTTGATTTGGATAAATTATTGTATCCGTAGGTTATCTTTATCAAATTTTATAGTGCTTATCAAATAATCTAATATCTTGTTGACATTAATCTAAACTATTTGATCTGACTGACTTATACTTTTCTATAAGAATGGTCACCTATCAGATTTTCCCCAGTCCAGACGCAGACACAAAAAATTAAAAAAGAGTTAAACCATGGCTGCACAAAGCTTCAATGTTCTTTGCACTCTTTGCCTCGTTATTATTTACTTTTTGCCTATTTGTTTAGCATTTGGTGGTGATCTTAAGCCTATACCAGCACCACCTTCTTACGTTTGTGATCCTAAATTGTGGGAAGCGAGGGGCGTGAACATGGCTGAGATGGGATATTGCGACAAGAGTCTTCCGTATGATGTGAGAGCTAAAGATTTGGTGGATAGAATGACATTAAAAGAGAAGGCGCAACAGATGGGAGATCGGGCTTCTGGTATACCAAGATTGGGGTTGCCTGACTATAAATGGTGGTCTGAAGCTTTGCATGGTGTCTCACATTTTGGCTATGGCGCATTCTTTACTGAGATTGTTCCCGGTGCAACAAGCTTTCCCACCGTTATCCTCACAACAGCAGCCTTTAACCAGTCGCTTTGGAATGCCATTGGAAAGGTAGAAATTATTTCACCATCCACATCTAGTCTTATTTTTTTTTTTTAAATGACAATGAATAACATCGTAACTGTTGTTGTAATATGCATATATACAGGTTGTTTCAACAGAAGCAAGGGCAATGTACAATCTGGGGCAAGCTGGGTTGACCTTTTGGAGTCCAAACATAAATCCCGTAAGGGACCCAAGATGGGGAAGGATCACCGAGACGTCTGGAGAAGATCCTTTCGTGGTCGGTGTGTATGGCGTTAATTATGTAAGAGGTTTGCAAGATGTTGAAGGACAAGAACAAGCAGAAGATCCTGGCTCTAGACCCCTTAAGGTTGCTGCATGCTGCAAACATTACGCTGCTTATGATCTCGATTTGTGGCAAGATGTTAATCGATTCACATTCGATGCACTGGTAATTTCAGTGACATATATGTATATATAAATGAAAACCTATCATATTGATAAGCAAATTGAAGCTGTTTTTCTTTTCTTTGAATGCAGGTGACTGAGCAAGATATGGTGGAAACTTTTGTTCGTCCATTTGAAATGTGTATTAAAGATGGTGATGTGAGTAGTGTAATGTGCTCTTACAATCAAGTCAACAAAATTCCATCTTGCGCTGATCCCATTCTTTTAAAACAAACGATTAGAGAAGAGTGGAAACTTAACGGGTATACAAGAAAACCTAGTTCTTTTGTTGTCAAAGATGTTGAAATAAATTTTATTTTGTTTAATTTTCTAATCCTCTTTTGCAGATACATAATTTCAGATTGTGATGCCATTGAAATGATACATAATGATACAAAAATTAATTGGCTCGGTGATACACCGGAAGATGCCGTGGCACAGACAATCAAAGCAGGCTAGTCGCTAACAAACATTAGCCAAATGCATTTTTAACAGTAATGTTTGTAGTTTGAGCACAGATTAAAAAGAAGATTTTCTTTCATGCATGTTACAGGTGTAGATCTGGACTGTGGAGTCAATTACCCTAATGCTCTTGAAAATTCAGTCAGGCAAGGAAAAGTTAATGAGGCAGATGTTGATACATCTTTAAAGTACCTCTATACGGTACTAATGAGACTTGGATTCTTTGATGGAAGTCCATCTTTTATGTCACTTGGAAAGAATGATATATGTACCGACAAACACATTGACTTGGCAGTGGAAGCGGCTAGGGAAGGAATCGTGCTTCTAAAGAATCTTGATGCAACTTTGCCATTGAACCCTGATGCCTTTAAGACCCTGGCAATAATTGGGCCACATGCCAATGCTACGACTGCAATGATCGGAAATTATGAAGGTTGCAACATCATATATAATGGTTTCCATATTTGATTGCCATTTTATTGTTCAGTTACTCAATATTGGTTTCTTCGATTATTGCAGGTAACCCTTGCCGATATGTTTCTCCACTTTCGGGCTTTTCAGCCTTCGGAGAAGTGATATACGAACAGGGATGTCCTGGCGTAAAATGCCCGAATGATACGTTGATCTTGCAAGCCACCGAAGCTGCTAAACAAGCAGATGCTACTATACTTGTGGTCGGTACAGATTTATCAATTGAGGGAGAGGGACTGGATAGAGAGGATCTCCTCCTTCCTGGTTTGCAAAAGGACTTGGTCGAACAAGTTGCTAATGCCTCCAAAGGTCCGGTAATTCTTGTAGTGATGACCGCAGGTGGGGTTGATATCTCATTCGCTAAGGATGATAATAAAATCAAAGGAATCTTGTGGGTTGGACATCCTGGTCAGGAAGGTGGTCGTGCCATTGCAGATGTTGTCTTTGGAAAATGCAATCCTGGTAAGCAGCCATTTTAATGCTTGATTTTCACCAACAGAAAATTACTTAATATAATCACTTAACATGATTTGATTTTTTTTTCCTTTTTTTGTTGTTTTTACCAGGAGGAAGACTACCACTTACATGGTACACAGCTGATTATGTGGATAAGCTACCCATGACATCCATGCAATTACGTCCATTCGAGGAAAAAGGTTACCCTGGAAGAACATACAAATTCTTCAACGGTTCAACGGTATACCCTTTTGCGTATGGACTAAGCTACACAAGCTTTGACTACAAGGTGACGACACCCACAAATGTGTCTATCCCTATTAAACTGAATAATACCCAGCACTGTCGTGAGTTGGAATTGACAGACACATCTGTCCAGCAACCATGCCCTTCTGTTGTGGTTAATGATTTAACTTGTGAAGATAAAATAGCCTGGGAGGTTGAAGTCCAGAATACCGGCGACAAAGATGGTAGCGAAGTCGTGATTGTGTACTCACAGCCTCCGGATGGAATTGTGGGAACTCCTTTTAAACAAGTTGTTGGATTTGAAAGAGTTTTTGTGGCTGCAAAACAGAGTCAAAAGGTTAACTTTGAGCTGAATGCGTGCAAGAGCTTGAACATTGTCGACGGCAGTGGTTACACACTTTTGCCATCTGGGTTGCATAAAATTTTGTTGGGAACATCATCCGAACAAATTGATGTAAATGTCAGCTTTACTAGCTAGATAAGTATCAGATTTGTTGATTCATTTTAGGAATTAAGTTGTTTATTAGTTGGTTTATAGGAACTTAGAATTAAGTTCATTTGTTTTTTGTTTTGTGCTGTTCTTTTGTATTTTACTCTGTACCGAAATAAGTGTCACCATAATCATCTGAATGGATTAACAATCATGATTCTTAGGCTATTCTCCTTCTATAGAACTAACTTGGCTCTCTTAATCATGATTTGTACTAGTGAAACTGCATGGGCCAAAGCTTATGCTTAAACCATGTATGAAAGGACAATTTGAAGCATAGAGAATAACAAATTCTGTGAAAACTTTCTAGTAACTAGTCCAAAAGATCTGAAATACACCAATATGACAGATTTTCTGTTTCATTTCCATATAATGAACTAAGAAATAATGACAACCCCAAATGTCAATACTGTGGTATCTACGGATAAGAATTAAAATACAAGATTTCTTGCTTCAACATCAAGTTGCAGAGCAGAAGTCTCTCTGACTATACACCACAACAAGAAAACTGCCTGCCTGCTCTTTCTCTTGTTTCTTGATTCCATCCCTTCAAAGCAAACCATCCAAAGTAGGAGAAGAGAGAGAAGCATTCACACCAGAAACTCCATCATTCTCTGATGAAGTCGTTATTGTCCATACTGGGGGCTGACAATGGTGGAAGAGCAGCCTCATGAGCTGCACTAGCTTCAATTTCTAGCACCTTCCTAGCAGATGCCTGATGCCAGCTCTTGATGACAAGAGACCAATAGTTCTACGTCAGCAAACTCACACACCAGATTCAAGTTGAAAGGGACAATGAAGCAGTGCACCCAAAAAAAGAAAAAGACGCTGCACTCAAGTATATACCAGTTAAGCATCTCTTCCTCTGTTGCAGTTGAAGCAATTATAAATGCCTGCAATGAATAAAGTTTACATAGACGATGACACAACAGTTAGAAGGAAATGATATAAAAAACAATCATACCAAGCCAAAATATACATCAGAGAGCAATCCAACCACATAAAGCACAAAATTCACCCCACAACATCTGGTCCATGGTCTCAGGATTTGATGAAATCAAGAACCAAGATGGTGCTCACTCATGCCGCATAATACTTACTTGGCTGTGCACTGACCGCCTCACAGGAATATTAACCACAAACTCAGCATATTGCCTTATCAATTGCTTGGAACTTTATCAAACATCAGTCGAAACATTGCTCCCATTTTTATCAGTGTCAATTATTCATCTTCGATGCTTCTAGCTACCTAAATCAAGTATGCAATGGTCTTCCCCTTTAATTTTAGACTCCCCAAATTTCCCAAGAAAAACTTCAGACAGCATGATACCAAAAGTCTGTAACTCCAGTGGTAAATGTTTTAGTGGCTTTTCAAAAAAAAAAAAAAATCTAGTTTAGTGCCTTAATAGCTTGTTGTATTTCCCATATTCCAACACTTACTACAACTCGTGAATAGCAGTAGCAAAGATATCAAGATAAACAAAAATACAAGAATAACAGAAGGTACTGAACTTATAGCTCTATCAAATTCCAACATAAAGAATCTTCTGACATCTTCCTTGGTAGGTTTGCAGCCACACTGATCACGTCTAGATGTCAGGTCCGAAAATTTGGCATACGTGAAAGTGTAGAACAGCAACATCCTCCCAATTTGATTTCACTA
Organism: Theobroma cacao; assembly: GCF_053813885.1. NCBI lineage: Eukaryota > Viridiplantae > Streptophyta > Magnoliopsida > Malvales > Malvaceae > Theobroma > Theobroma cacao. The sequence goes on from NC_142648.1 coordinate 296,248, forward strand.
AAAAAAAATTGTACCGAGTATGATCAGAATGCCATTTCTGTGTACCAATAGACCGGAAATGATAGTGAATAAAAGCTACTATCATTCTCACAAGTCAGGTAGTTTCAATTACTAATGTACCAATGGAAGGTATGAACTTGATTTAGGCCTTCTGTTGATAATGAATGAATGCATGCTCACCATAAAATTGATTTGATAAGAAAGAAAACCACTTTACAAAAAAATATCATAAAGCAGAAACTTTTAAATTCCAACAACTGGTCAATTTTTAGATTTGGATAAAAATATAGTGCTCATAGCTTTATCAAATTTTACATGATAGTGCTTATCAAATTTTACATGATAGTGCTTATCAAATAATCTAATATCTTGTTGAATTATACTTTTCTATAAGAAGGGTCATCTATCCTCACATTCTCCACAGTCCACACGCAGACACAAAAAAAGTTAAACCATGGCTGCACAGAGCTTCAATGTTCTTTGTGCTCTTTCCCTCGTTATTATTTACTTTTTACCTATTTGTTTAGCATTTGGTGGTGATCTTAAGCAGCAAGGAGACCCACCTTCTATAGTTTGTGATCCTCACGAGTGGGAAGCGAGGAATGTGAACATGTCTGACATAGGATATTGCGACACAAGTCTTCCATATGAAGTTAGAGCTAAAGACTTGGTGGATAGAATGAATTTAACAGAGAAGGTGCATTGGATGGGAGACAACGTTTCTAAGCCTATACCAAGATTTAGGTTGCCCAAATATCAATGGTGGTCTGAAGCTTTGCATGGTGTCGCACATGTCGGCCGCGGCACATTCTTTACTGAGCTTGTTCCTGGTGCAACAAGCTTTCCTACCGTTATCCACACAACTGCATCCTTTAATAAGTCGCTTTGGAATGCCATTGGAAAGGTAGGAATTGTTTCACAATGTACATCGGTTTTTTTTTTTTTTGGCTTTTTTGATGATAGTGAATAACATTGTAACTGTTGTTGTTATATGCATATATACAGGTCGTTTCAACAGAAGCAAGGGCAATGTACAATCTGGGGCAAGGTGGGTTAACCTATTGGAGTCCAAACATAAATCCCGTAAGGGACCCTAGATGGGGAAGGATCACCGAGACGTCTGGAGAAGATCCTTTCGTGGTCGGTGTGTATGGCGTTAATTATGTAAGAGGTTTGCAAGATATTGAAGGACAAGAACATACAGCAGATCCTGGCTCTAGGCCTCTTAAGGTTTCTGCATGTTGCAAACATTTCGCTGCTTATGATCTTGATAACTGGAAGAAAGTTAATCGACAGACATTCGATGCACAGGTAAATTCAGTGCAGTATATGTATATATAGATGAAAACGTCGGCATCATATTGATAAGCAAATTGAAGTTTTTTTCTTGTTTGAATGAAGGTGACTGAGCAAGATATGGTGGAAACTTTTCTTCGTCCATTTGAAATGTGTGTTAGAGATGGTGATGTGAGCAGCGTAATGTGCTCTTTCAATAAAGTCAACAAAGTTCCAACTTGCGCTGATCCCTTTCTTTTGAAAAAAACATTCAGAGAAGAGTGGAAACTTAACGGGTATACAAGAAAACCTACTAGTCCTTTTGTTGTCAGAGATGTTGAAATAAATTTTATTTACTTTGATTTTTTAATCCTGTTTTGCAGATATATAGTTGCAGATTGTGATTCCATTGAAGTGATGCACAACGATAACAAAATGAATTGGCTCGGTGATACACCGGAAGATGCCGTGGCGCAGACACTAAAAGCAGGCTAGTAGCTGATATATATTGGCTAAATGCAATTTTTAAGAGTAATGTTTATAGTTTGAGCACAGACTAAAGAAGATTTTCTTTCATGCATGTTGTTGCAGGTTTAGATCTGGATTGTGGAGACACTTACCCTAAGTCTCTTGAAAAGTCAGTCAAGCAAGGAAAAGTTAATGAGGCAGATGTTGATAAATCTTTAAAGTACCTCTTTGTGGTACTAATGAGGCTTGGATTCTTCGATGGAAGTCCATCTTTTAAGTCACTTGGAAAGAAAGATATATGTACACAAGAACACGTTGAATTGGCAGGGCAAGCAGCTAGGGAAGGAATTGTACTTCTCAACAATGTTGATGCAACTTTGCCATTGAACCCTGAAGCGTTTAAGACCCTGGCAATAATCGGGCCACTTGCCAACGCTACGAAACAAATGCTCGGAAATTATGAAGGTTGTAACAATATCATATATAACAGTTTTCACATTTGATTGCCATGTAATTGTTCAGTTACTCAATGTTGGTTTCTTCCATTATTGCAGGTAACCCTTGCCGATATGTTTCTCCACTTTCGGGCTTTTCTGCCTTTGGACAAGTGATATACGCAGAGGGATGTCCTGGCCTAAATTGCCCGAATGATACGAAGATCACGGAAGCCACTGAAGCTGCTAAACAAGCAGATGCTACTATACTTGTGGTCGGTACAGATTTATCAATTGAGAGAGAGGATCATGATAGAAATGATCTCCTCCTTCCTGGTTTGCAACAGGACTTGGTCGAACAAGTTGCTAATGCCTCCAAAGGTCCCGTAATTCTTGTAGTGATGACTGCAGGTGGGGTTGATATCTCATTTGCTAAGGATGATAATAAAATCAAAGGAATCTTGTGGGTTGGACATCCTGGACAGGAAGGTGGTCGTGCCATTGCAGATGTTGTCTTTGGAAAGTACAATCCTGGTAAGCAGCCATTTTAATGCTTGATTTTCACCAACAGAAAATTACTTAATTTCAGCACTTAACGTGATTTGATTTTTTTTTCTTTTTCTTTTTTTTTACCAGGAGGAAGACTACCCGTTACATGGTATACAGCTGATTATGTGGATAAGCTACCCATGACATCCATGCAATTACGTCCAGTCGAGGAAAAAGGTTACCCTGGAAGAACATACAAATTCTTTAATGGTTCAACGGTATATCCTTTTGCCTATGGACTAAGCTACACAAGCTTTAACTACAAGTTGACGACACCCACAAATGTATCTATCCCTATTAAACTGAATAATACCCAGCACTGTCACGAGTTGGAATTGACAGACACATCTGTCCAGCAACCATGCCCTTCTGTTGTGGTTAATGATTTAACTTGTGAAGATAAAATAGCCTTGGAGGTTGAAGTCCAGAATACCGGCGACAAAGATGGTAGTGAAGTGGTGATTGTGTACTCAAAGCCTCCGGATGGAATTGTCGGAACTCCTTTTCAACAGGTTGTTGAATTTGAAAGAGTTTTTGTTGCTGCTAAACAGAGTCAAAAGGTTAACTTTGAGCTCAATGTCTGCAAGAGCTTGAACATTGTCGACAGCAGTGGTTACAAAGTTTTGCCATCTGGATTGCATAAAATTATGTTGGGAACATCATCTGAACAAATTGATGTAAATGTTAGCTTTGCTAGTTAGATAAGTATCAGATTTGTTGATTCACTTTAGGAATTAAGTTGTTTATTAGTTGGTTTTTAGGAACTTAGGATTAAGTTCAGTTGTTTTTCGTTTTGTGCTGTTCTTTTGTATTTTACTCTGTACCAAAATAAGTGTCACCATAATCATCTGAATGGTTTAACAATCATGCTATTCTCGTTTTATAGATCTAACTTGGCTCTCATAATCATGATTTGTCCTAGTGAAATTGCAAGGGCCAAAGCTTACGCCTAAACCATGAATGAAAGGGACAATTTGAAGCATAAAGAATAAAAAATTCTGTGAAAACTTTCCAGTAACAACTCCAAAAGATCTGAAATACACTAATATGACAGTTCTTCCGTTTCATTTCCATGTAATGTAATACGAAATAATGACAACCTCAAATGTCAATAATGTGGTATCTACAGATAAGAATTAAAATACAAGATTTCTTGCTTCAACATCAGGTTGTAGAGCAAAAATCTCTCTGACCATACACCAAAACAAGGAAACTGCCTGCGTGCTCTTTCTCCTGTTTCTTGATTCCATCCCTCCAAAGCAAACCATCCAAAGTAGCAGAAGATAGAGAAGCATTCGCACCAGTCACTCCATCATTCTCTGATGAGGTCGTCATTGTCCATACTGGGGGGAGACAATGGTGGAACAGCAGCCTCATGATCTGCACTAGCTTCAATTTCTAGCACCTTCCTAGCAGATGCCTGATGCTCTCTGCTTCTACCAATCTTTCTTGAAGCAAAAGACACAGAGGGAACAGCTCTTGATGAGTTACTACTATCAACGGAAGCTAAAAACTTGTCCCTTGAAAGAGTAGTGGGGGCAGTTGCAATAATGGAGCTGAAGACACCAGACTCCCTTAAACCTTGTATTATGGCCTGAGACAGCAAGAGATAACGTTTATATCATTTCAAACAGAATTTAAAGATGGCAGTTTTAATTTCCTGTGAGTTCTTTATTTTCAAAAATGCTAATAACTGTTCTTACCATAGGAGCATATATGCGAGTTAAAATCCCCTTTCTCAGGAGTTTCAGTCTAAGGTCTTTTTCACCCCATACAACATGTTCACGATACCTACAAATACCAGAGGCCATATAGTTCTACATCAGCACACTCACACACTAGATTCAAGTTGAGAAGGACTATGAAACAGAGCACCCAAAAAACTAAAAAAGATCCCGCATTCAAGTATATACCAGTTAAGCATCTCTTCCTCTGTTGCAGTTGAAGCAATTATAAATGCCTGCAATGAATAAAATTTACATAGACAATGACACAACACTTAGAAGGAAATGATATAAAAAACAATCATACCAAGCAGAATTATACATCAGAGAGCAATCCATCCACATAACGCACAAAATTCACCCCACAACATCTCATCCATGCTCTCAGATGAGTAAAAAAGACAAACAACTGGGAAACTCAGGATTCAATGAAATCAAGAACCAGGATGGCGCTCGCTCATGCCACAAAAGACTCACTTGGCTGTCCACTGACCACCGCACAGGAATATTAACCACAAAACAGATCCTTCAGCATATTGCCATATGAATTACTTGGAACTTTATCAAACATCAGTTGAAATATTGCTCCCATTTTTATCAGTGTCAATTATTCAATTGATCTTTGATGCTTCTAGCTAGCTAAATCATGTACTTAATGGTCTTCCCCTTTAATTTTAGACTCCCCAAATTTCTCAAGAAAAACTTCAGACAGCATAATACCAAAAGTCTGTAACTCCAGTGGTAAAAATCTAGTTTAGTTTAGTTTAGTTGCTTTAAAAAAAAAAAAAATCTAGTTTAGTGCCTTAATAGCTTGTTGCATTCCCATGTTCCAACACTTACTACAACTCATGAATAGTAATAGCAAATATATCAAGATAAAACAAGACTACAAGAATAACAGAAGGTACTGAACTTACAGCTCTATCGAATTCCAACATGAAGCATCTTTTGACATCTTCCTTCGTAGGTTTGCAGCCACACCGATTACGTCTAGATGTCAGGTCTGAAAATTTGGCATATGTGTAATGTAGAACAGCAGCCTCCTCCAATTTGATTTCACTGAAAAAAATTGTTCCGAGTATGATCACAAGTGCTATTTCTATGTACCAATAGACAGAAGATAAGAGTGAATATACGCCCAAGTAGTTTCAATTGTTATATGCTTATCAATGATATGATGCTAACATAAAACTTGCTCTCATTATCAATGACCAAGCTGGTCCCCATCCCCACCCCCACCCCCACCCCCAACCACCCCTCCTCCTCTCCCACCCTTCACCCAAATATTGAAGTAAATTGTATTACATAAGAATTTGATATATGTAAATATGATTCTCATACTGCATCAGGTTATCTGATCATGATTTCCTATGTGTAGACAGAATCACCATACTTTGGGGTTTTCATATAATTATGCCATCTGTGAGCACCATTTGGACGAAGATGATCCTGAATACGAGCAGCTGCTTTCCCATTTCCATAAGTCAAGAAGTAGTTTGGATTACCGCGAGTTGATTCTTTATACATGCCAAAATATGTGTCCTTCGGAAGATGGTCATAGTTCTTCTTGAACATTGATACCTGTTTGCAAGGATAGAAAAGTAAGCCATGTACCAAACTCCAAATCCTCAACTTCAGTCATTCAATTTGCTGAAGTAATAAAAAGCAAGGAAAAAGGACAAGTGAAAATTTACCTCACTAAAAGGATCCTTGATATCATCTCGTTCGACACTGCTCTCCTAAACAAAAAGGGAGTAAATTTCCACTATCAAACACCGCAGGCCAGGATGACAAATGAATAACAAGATATACAATCATAACCACCAATTCTAAGTTCTCTTATTGATATACTTCTTCATAATTTATATAATGCCACTCACATAATTTGGAAATATGACCATATCGACATTCCTAGGCACATCAAGGAGCAACTGCCTCAAAGAATATTCACTTGCACCAGCTGGGTGTATCAGTTCGTCAGTATCAAGATGAAGTATCCAGTCCATTCCTGCATCCTTGAATTTCAAAATGCAAAAGAATAAACTCATCAAATAAGGTCAAGACCATTGTGCTAGCAATTACAACCAACAAAGTATTTCCATTCATGAAAATAGAATCATTCATACAGCATACCCTTGCCATGACAATGGCCATTTCCATATTGAGAGACTGCTTCACAAATAGTTCATAATTGCATGGCTTGTAAAAGAAACTTGAAAGCCATGTTTCATTCCAGATCCGGCTGATAACCAAAACAAATTGCCAAAACAATAAGATTAAGAAAACAAACTCTGACAGTAAAGTTACAAAACTCAACCGTTTTGACAAAAAACAAATATGGAAGTTGTCCCTAAAGAACTGGAAAAGAAACAGATGAAGGGATAAATATAGATGCATACAAACAAAAATAATGAAAGAAAGCATGAAATAGTGCAAAATAAAGACAACTTATCACCAGTAGCCTCCACATTCAGGTAAACTACTACTTAAACAAAATACTAGGAAAAAACATTGGGAACAACCATGTTTCTCACTTTAGCTTTAGAATCCTAGAAATGTATTTCAATCATGAAAGGAGAAATGCTAATTGACCTTTTAGCCTGCTGCTCTTCAAGCTCTCTTGTTCTGTATATAACTTTTACTCCCTGGTGAGCAACAATGTAAAACTTATGCGATAAGCAATTTGGACAAAAGACATCCACAAGTAAATAAAGTGGAACAATTCTACTTATAGTTATGAAAAACAGAGCAAAACTAAATCGGAGGAAGCCAAAGGCTTCATAAACTCACAGGAATAGATTCCAAAACTCTAGAAACGTTAGGAGATGCAGCATGCCCTTCCACAAAGAGGAAAAAGGTTGTGACTCCAATAACCTTATGATAAAACATCCATGGTAAAATCTGCTCCAAGCCAGCTGATGTACTTGTCGTGACACAAATCTGCCATTTGAGAAGCAAAACAGCTGAAGGTTAAAAACAAATCACTCCAATTTCTTCTGGAGGAAAAGTCAGCTAACAAAATAACCAAAAAAAAAAAAAAGAAGGTAAGAATTTGATTTAAGCCTTCTGTTGCTAATGAATGTATGCATGCTTACTATAAAATTGATTTGATGAGAAGGAAAACCACTTGATAAAAACAACTTTGCAAAGCAAAAATTTTGTAATTCCAACAACAGGTCAATTGGGAGAAAGACAAAAACTTTGAAGTCGATGAATTGAATAATAAAAATTTCAACCTAAAATCCAAAACACAGAGACGGATCAAAGCCAAAATGAGAGAATTCAACAAGACCCCAAGCTGAAACCACAGTGGTTAAGCAATATCCGCCAAATATCAATTACCAGAACCAAGATCAATCCCAACACAAAGAACCCAACAACCAAAATTATGCAAAAAAAAAAAGAATAACATAAGAAGCAAGAAGGCGATCCCAACATAATATTCTCAGCCTATAGCAAACAAAATAAATAGGTTCAGATCAATTCCTAAAAGAACAAAAAAAACGTACCTTTGGCTTCAAATTGGCTTCAAAACCAAATTTCCAGTCTCCATAGTAAGGGAATGAAGGGGAAGAGCTACGACCAAGATTGATGCAATCAGCAGAAGAATGGGATTTGGGGGAGAGGGACGAGAAAGTCTCCATGCCAGGGAAGACCTCGTGGTGGGACCCGAGTGGGGCCCATCGAGAAGTGGCGGAGGATGTGACGACGGTGGGATCGGAAACACTGCCGCCGCGCCACTGGAGAACGAAGGCTAAGGCAGCTAAAGAGACAGGGAGGATTGTTAGGAGGAGGAGCAGCTTGGAAAGGAAGGATTGGGAAGAGGATGAGGCGGCTGAGGTGGAGGAGAGAAGAGGAGTGGAGCGGTGGTGGTGGTGGTGGTGGGTGGGCATGGCGGAGACTGACAGAGGCGGAGACCAAGGAATTTGGAATTTTCAAGTGTAAAATGGGGAGTGAGAGCCGTTTGGTCCTTTTGGGTTTTGTCCTGTTGCATTATTTCCTTTCTTTTTCTTTTCCCTCTTTTTCTTATGTTCTTTAGATAATTAGATTTTTCCATTTATGAATAGAGAAAAAGCACATTTAAATTGAAAAAAAAAAGCACATTTAAAGGCCAAGGCGTTAAATATTGGACTATTTTTATATGGAAAATTCTTTTTTTATATTACAAAAACATAGTACTATTTAATTAATTGAATAAAAATTTGTAAACTGAGAATTGAATAAATCCTTGTATATTTTTGTCAATTTGGGGTGGGGAGGGCAGCACGCAAGAGATAGTTATTTATAAAAAAAGAGAGACTTTCCAAAAACAGCACAGCAAGTGCAATAAATCCCTCTAAAAAACCAAACCCTAGAAATCTCCAGCTAAGTAAAGGATTCAAATTTCCTCCCTTTCCCAGTCCCTCTATGCTTGGTTGTGCTGAAGTCGAAGAGGATCAGAGAGAGGGTTCTTCCTTTAAATGCTCTCTCTTTATCTCCCCTTCAAGGTTCCTTCTTTTTTCATGTCTTCTTCAATCACACCCTCTTTCTTCTCTGCTCCTTCAGGGTCCTCCCAAGCCCAAGGCCTAGCCTTTGATCTTTTCTCTATACCTCTCTTTTCCTCTCAAACTTCCCCTTTGCATAAAACATGACTGATTCTAAGGTTAGTTCCCTTCCCTGCCTCTCTCTGAAGATTTCTCTTTTTTTGGTTAAATTTTATAACTTTTTTTTTGTTAAATGAACGAATAAAAGCTGTTTCTGAGGTGGGTTTACTTTTGTTTTCTTGTTAAGGACTTAAAAGTTTAGGAATTTTCGTTTGTTTGATGGGTTTTTGCTTATGCGCTCTTCTCTTTCTAGCATTAAAATTTTGGAATGTTTTAGATTGATTGATGATTGTGGGTTGGGATTTACTTGCATACATATATCATGTGGTTGAAACTGAATTATTACCAATGATAAAAAGGAGGTTTTGCCTTTCCCCTTTCTAAGACAAGCGTCTCTATGTTTTACTTACTTATGCATCAGCCATCAATTGACTAGGCCTCTAATTAAAATTCTCTCCATTGTTTTTCTTGCTTTTAGCAGGTATTCCTTTTTGGGTCATTTTCAGAAGATGAAACCAGGTCATTGCTGTCAAAACGGTCAGCTGGTAATGCTGAAAAGCCTGTGCAAAAGAAAGAATTGCAATCTGGTTCTTTGAATTTTGCAGCTGGAGGATCTTTGGGTGGTGCTAACGGTGATTTGAGCAACAAGCCAAGTTCCACAAACAGGCCAGTTGGCTTTCTGTCCTCGACATCACCAATTGCGGATAGAAAAAGTATAAAATCAGCAAGAGATCATACCTCAACTACATTACAAACTCCAAAAGAAAATGGAACTACAAAGAGTACCAATGAGAGTTCTAGCCTCAGTAATGGTATAAAACAACTGAATGTTAAAAGCACTGATGTAACTTCACTGCACTTGTCGCAAAATGATTGTGGTTCCTTGAATAATTTTCAAAGTTTGAAATTTCATGTCCTTGAGAGCGAAAGTATGGAGGGTAGAGATCAGAATGGGATGATTGATATTTCATTAGCGTGCACTGTTGATGGAGACATTCCAAAGGCAGCTAAGGAGCCCATTACGGTTGCTAAAAACTTATTATCCCGAGGCTTAATCAACACTGGAAATTTATGCTTTCTCAATGCCACTTTACAGGCTCTCCTTTCCTGTTCTCCTTTTGTTCAACTCTTGCAGCGACTTAGACTTCGTAACATACCCAAGGTTTGTTGTATGTTTATGCTGTTTCCTTGAACTTATGCACTAACAAATGACCATATTCAAATTGATGATTTTTTATATTTTAAGATAAGTAAATAGGAACTTGTTCAGCTAACTAGTGCCTCTGTTTGGCTTTGATTTGATAGGTTGGCTTTCCTACGTTAACTGCTTTTGCAGAGTTTGTCTCTGACTTTGATGTGCCATCCAGCAATCCTAATGTAAAGAAGAAAGATACAACAGTCCTTGAGATCGGTAGGCCTTTCAGCCCTGCCATGTTTGAAGCTGTTCTTAAAAGTTTTACTCCAGATGTGCCAAATAGCATATCTGGTAGGCCAAGGTTTGTATACTTTCTACCTCAGTATTATTTCAGGATATGTATTTTTTTGCCAGTACCAACTGACATCCGCATGGACTCTTTATCTGACAATAACAAAACTTGATTAGTTGATAACATGATAGTATTGAAATGTCTCCATCCATGATCATGAATTTATATATGCTAGTCCTGGCCTTCTTGATTTTATTTAACCCTTTCTGAAATGCTAAAAGATTTTGAGAGATTAGTTATCTTACCCATCAAACCCCACTCTCCTAATTTTTGCTGTCAATTTATAGTGATTTAGTTGTTACCTTTTTACAGCTTCCACATCATCATTTATTTAGAAGAAATATTATGATTAGTTGAAATGTTTGTATATGCTTGAAAAACAGACTGACAAATGGACTTAACTATCTACTATGTTTAATGTCTTGCAATTTAGACTACTGTTTGTCTTCTGTATTAACATTGAGATGATTTTCTATTTATCATCCTTTCTAGGCAGGAAGATGCTCAGGAGTTTCTAAGTTTTATCATGGATCAAATGCACAATGAATTGATTAAGCTTGATGGGCAGCCTAGCAGCTCTATTGGGGTCAGGTCATCACTTGTTTCTTCTGTAGAAGATGATGAATGGGAGACAGTTGGGCCCAAAAATAAATCAGCAATCACAAGAACTCAAAGCTTCCTTCCCTCAGAGCTAAGTGATATATTTGGAGGACAGTTAAGAAGTGTGGTGAAGGCAAGAGGTAGGGACATTTTCTATGGCATGCAAAGTATATTGGATGATACAAAAATAGCCGATTCATGAGGTTAATTGTTAGATTACTTATATTTATGGGGTTTGCAACCTGTGGGTTTATTTTTTCTTATGAGTGTTCCTACCAAAAGAGTGCTTAGACAAGCTAAAACTGACATGGACAAGTCAACTAGATAATTCCAGCAATTTAAGGTTGTAAAATTTGATCTGTGAACAAAGTGGAAATAAGTATATACTTATCCAAACTTGGTTCTATTCTGTCTGTTATATCCAAGAGTTAGTTTGTGGATCTTGGGTGGGTTTTGCACTCTGTTATCTGGTTACACTATCATTTATTAACATTTCAATCATTTTCTTTCCTTAATCTGTTCTGTGGGGAAGGAAACAAGGCTTCAGCTACTGTTCAACCATTTCTATTGCTCCACCTTGATATCCACCCTGAAGCTGTTCTTACTATTGAGGATGCCCTTCATTTATTTTCTGCACCAGAATATCTGGAGGGGTATCGCGCATCAACAGCTGGGAAGGTATCTATTTTCTTTTAACTGTTTCATTTCGCTGTTGGCTACTATATTTGTTCGCATGAGTTTCCCAGCTTTTTGCATGATGAGTTAGAAAGAGTACACCATCATTAGAAATGCCATGTTCAATTTTTTTATAAATCTTATACTTTGGATGTTTGTTTATTGTTTGTTTCTAGTTTACATTTCATCTTTTCCTGTATGTTTAGATATTGTTTGTGATAAATTGGATATCGTTTTTTGTTTATGCCCAGCAGGCTGGTGTTGTCACTGCCAGAAAATCTGTCAAGATACAGACACTTTCAAAGATAATGATTTTACACCTGATGCGTTTTAGCTATGGAAGCCAGGGGAGCACCAAATTGCATAAGCCTGTACGCTTCCCACTTGAGTTAGTATTGGGTCGGGAACTACTTGTTTCTCCATCTACTGAGGTAATACTTCTCTTCATTCACTTGTTTAATACAGCTGCATTGCATTATTCTGTATGGTGCTATTTCACATTGTGAAGCATGAAGACACCTGATGCCATATTCAATTTTGTGGCTCAGCCAAGTAAAATATACTTCATTAATAAACTGCTCAAGGCAGGAATGTAATAGCAAGGCTGCTGCACAAGAATACAAACGGGGTGTATGCAGCCATGTTTACCAGCATATAATTTACCAGAATACATAGCTGAAACATTGCACTTAACGTTTCTTGTTTATTTTTGCCCCTTAACTAGTTAGCAAGCCAATGCTATTATTAATGTTTGTTTTTAGTACTTTATTTATAGGGCCGAAAATATGAACTTGTTGCTACAATTACCCACCATGGAAGAGAGCCCTCTAAGGGGCATTATACAGCTGATGCTCGTTACCTCAATGGCCAATGGCTACGATTTGACGATGCCTCCGTCACAGCCATTGGGACAAGCAAGGTGTTGCATGACCAAGCATACGTTCTCTTCTACAAACAAGCATAGAAGGCGCCAGAGTTTTGGAGTTTTTTGGCTACATATACATTGTTCGCATTATGCTCAACCTATACTAAAGCTTGTGTGTGTTAGGAACATCGAATGGTTACAGAATTGGCTCAGTGATTTTTCCTTTTCTTGCAACAGCTGGTCGCACCTTAACCTTTAAATCAAGAACTGAACTGCAACAGATTTATATAGTCCAATAATCCTTTGTAATGATAATGAAAATGTATGGAAGTTGTTGCTATTTAATGAAGTTTGGCTAATGCATGGCGATTTGTTGTCATTTGTATATCTTACAAAATGCCAAAAACTGGTTAAATCTAACCATCCATCTCTTTACAAAATGCGGAAGACTTGTTTCCTTGCCTGTCTGCATTCTAGTCATAAGAAGCTGGAGGTGTAAGAGTTATTATATTATGTAACACTCGCTTGCAAGATGGATTGCAGCTGGATGCATTTGTTCACATTACAAATGAGGCGTGAATTATGCATGAGAAGCTCCAGTCTCATCCAAATGCCAGAGTAAGCAAGGGAGCAAGGCAGTTTACGTCCCAATGCTGAATGTGCATTTAGCAAAAGAACTTCATGTTGCTAGTTACGCAGCAAAGTTTGAAAGGAAGTTGGTAAGATAAAAGCCATCTTTAACTACAGTAACCTTGATGTATAATCAGAAAATCATAATCTCATATCTCACTAAAGCCCTGATTTTGGCAGAGGTATAATAGGCCTAAATTTAACTACAGAGATTGATTAGTAGTGTGTGCTGTTGCACGCATATTGCATATTGCATATTTAGTTAAATTTAACTAAATTTAACTTCATCTTCTCAACTTTAATTACAATATTTAACCAACACTACTTGTTCTTTAAACATGCATATTGCATGCATCGCAAGACCTAGCTTTGCTCACAGAAATGCATGTGATGTGCTGTAACATTGCAAAACCAAGCTGCAAAACTTGTCCATTTTTACAAACAAGTTTTAAATTAAAATTAAGCAATACAACAAACGGATTCAGTTTGTTACAAAACTTATATTCTAAATTTAATATATATATATATATATGCTAATTAAGGAGATATATATAACAAATTAAGCCGTGAACTTAGCTTCATTCAAGAAGAGTGCTGAGGCAGGTATGTATGTGAGTATATATATACTTAATTGTGACACTTGCTTTGCATCAATTCTCTCTCCTTAATTATTCTTCAAAAATGACTCTGTGGCATCAACTCCATCTTGCTGCTAGGCCCTATCGACAATGTTGCATGTGATGTTATGCTCCGCACAGTTGCTGCTAGCAGCTTAATCTTTTGGGATTGCTTTGCTGTAACTTTTTATTTTTTTTTGTTTTATATTTTAATTCAATAAAAATAAATAAATTTTATTAGTTTTCTTATTGTTACTTTTTCATTTCTTTTTACTACAAAAAAGAAGCAAAGAAAACTAAACGATGCGTGCCATGATATACCAAATTCTTAGCAAGAAGCTCTAAACACATACAGAGAGGAAAGCCACCATTACTATACTATACTATAGTGACTTAAACAATAAACAACCCTTGCCTTACTATATTGGATTCCTTGATGTTTTGTATTTTCTAATCTAACACAACTCTCTTAGACCCGCTCTGTACAAGTTTTTGCTGTCTTCATCAACAGCATTAGACCCCAACATTATAGCTCATTATGCATGCAGCATCGTTTTACAAACGCTGACCAACATTCTTACTCGGAAAAATACCATTTTACCGCCGCCAGTAGGCGGTGAGGGAGGCCTCTTTCTAAATTTGTCTGGGCTGCCATTCTAGATGGACTATAGTGGCGTTGGTTCAAGCTCTATTGGAGCTGGCTGGGCATCAGGTGAGTATATATTTGGGCTTTTGCAGCTGGAGGATCTTTGGCTAGTGCTAGTGGCGATTTGAGAAACAAGCCGGGTTCCACAAACAGCCCAGTCAGCTTTATGCTTTCTCAAGGCCAACGGCTACGATTTGACGATGCCTCTGTTACAGATATTGGGACAACCCATACCAAGGCTTGTGTGTGGCAGGAAAATCGAACATGGTTACAGACTTGGCTAAGTGATTTTTCCTTTTTCTTGCCATAGCTGGTCGCTCCTTAACCTCTAAATATTAGGAACTGAACTGCAACTGATTTAGATATATATATATAGACAGTCCAATAGTCCTTTGTAATGATAATGAAAACGTATGCAAGCTGTTGCTATTGAATGAAATTTGGCTAACGCATGGCCATTTGTTTTCGTTTGTATACCTTACAAAATGCCTAAAACTGGTTAAATATATCCAACCTTCCATCTCTTTACAAAATACCGAAACTTGTTTCCTTGCCTGTCTGCATTCGAGTCATAAGAATTGCTGGAGGCCCAAGAGTAATTATTATATTATATCATATCATATTCGCTTGCAACATGGATTATAGCTGGTTGCAATTGTTCACAGACCGAATGATGTCGGAGAAGCTCCAGTCTCATCCAAATGCATGCCAACAACATAAAGCAACAAAGCAAGGCTGTTTATTTATGTTCCGTTTCTCGGTTATTGATAGTGAACTCATCAGTTGCTCCAAATTCCAATGCTGAATGTACATTTAGCAAAAGCAATCCATGTTGTTGGTTACGAATCAAACTATGAAACATAAACTGAAAATGTTTGCTACATAGATTCATATATATCATCACAAGCACATTTTGACAGATTCAAAGGAAGATAAAGCAAGTCTGTGATTTTGGCAGCAAAATCTCAACGTTTAAACCAAATGAATATTATATTATCCATCATCTTGGGGTAGTTTTGAAATGAGAAGATTGCCAAGCAAAGAATAAGGTATGGTACCTTGGGTTCGAGGATTTCTATATTGAGTAAAGGCTGCTTTTATAGTTTACATCAATCCTCTCAACAATGGCTTCCTTCCTGCATTACTTTTTCCGTTCTCTTTTTATTCATTCCATCAGCCGTGCATTATTCACCCCTCTGCTATAAATTAGACGACGCATGCTACGCTTACCTACGAAACAAATTAGAGCTTCCAAATTCCGAATGTTGTGAAGCTGCGAGGGAGATAACTGAAGTTTACAAAGTAAATGGATCACAAGATTATTTAGTCTTTCACTAGACCCTTGTTAGCTTATGAACTTGGTAAAATATGTAATTCCGAAGATACCCCATTTGTTTTCCGATGGCTAACCTGTTCCAGGTATCAATTTTTTCTCTAATTTACTTTCACTTTTTATTTATGATTATGAATATTTCAATTTTTGATTTGAGTTTTTTTTTTCTTTCTTAATTTCAGGACCTTTCGAAGGTGTTGCTATTCATTGGTATCATTTCCGATTGCTAATTGGATTGCTGTTGTTGCTTTCATTTTTTCCATTTTATATTTTATTCTTTATGTAGATTTGTTTCTCAAATTATGGATTGCGGTTTGTTTTTTTCATATGTAATTCAGAGATATACATTCTCTAATAATATAAAAAAAAATAAATTAAGGAAATTTGTGTTATACAAATCGCACACCAATGTGAAAGTTGTTAACCTATTAGATACTCAAATTTTCAAATTTTTTCCGCTCACGGACACTTGATTAATTAATCCAAATCCGAAATCGAATCCGAACAAAAAAAAAATTCATAGTTAATATATGAAATTTATTTATAAAATATATCTAAATCTTATGTAATCGAATTGGATATAGTTTTGTTTTTATTCCTGGCCTATTGACTTTTTACATACATACATGAAAAGAGGTTTTGATTCTCATTTTCCCACTCACTGTTACAATTTTCATAATTTTTCTTCACGATTAAGAGTGTAAAAGAATATAAATAAACATATTTCCATAAGTAAATCTATGCAACAGTGGAGAAATCATAATCCCATAACATCAGCAAACATATTTGCAATAGTTTTCAAAAAAAAAAAATCTTAAAAAGAAACAAAAGTGCAATTGTTCTCATGAAAAGTTCCTGTGATTTAAGTAAGATATAAGTAGCATTGAACACCTGTCTGTGTGCATGCATGAAGGTGGTATTACTTCTTCTCTTCTTCTTTATTTCTTCAATGAAGCCTAACCGTCCCTTCTCTCGATCGGCCACCCCTAAGCTTCCATCCCTTTTCTTCCACTTTTAACCGATTAAAACCCCAGAATTATCAACCCCAACTTCCAAGCAAAGGCTTTATATATAAACCCCAATTTCCAGAAATACATCAATCCTTTGAGTTCAAATAGCTTATCATTTGTCTTCAAAATTTTTTTCCATAATGAGTCCTGTAATAAACTTTTTCTTCATTTTCTTTGTATTCATTTCATCAGCCTTGGCTGAAGAATTTCAACCTCTCTAATCCATCCTATGAAACACCTTGTGAGAGAAATTAGACAGAACAAGTTATATCTACCGACTAGGAATCAACGATGATAGTACAAGTGAAGAATGTTGTGAAGCTGCCAAAGAAATAACTGAAATTTACAACTTAAATGGAACAGGCATATGCATTGATGGACCAGAAATATATGAATGCCCCACAACATTATTTGGAAGTTCACTAAACCCCTTTCCATCTTCTCAACTTGTCAAGAAATGCAATTCTAAAACATCAGATTTGTTTGACAAACAAATTGTTCGAGGTATCAATTTCTTCTTTAATTTGTTGCCACTTTTCCTTTATGAATATTTCAATTGTCGATTTGAGTTTTTTTTTTCTTGGTTGCTCGGATTGGTAGAAAGTAATGCAATCCAGAAGTTTTTTTACTATTGCATTTTAATGGCGGCACGATTTCCTTTTCATATATAATTCAAAGAAATACATTCTCTAATAATATATAAAAGCGATGTGCGCAATAAACTGAAGAAAAGATGATCTCAGGATATACTAAACAAATTATAACAGAGGAGTTAGGCAGCCTAGGTCTTTTTCATCTAGATGCTCCTGTGGTCCAATACAGGGATGAAAGGCAAAACTATGAGTAGAGTAATTGTCAAAAGTATGAGTAGAGAATTGTCGGTTCGCTGCTTTCGGCTTCAATAAGCTGAGTAGTTTCTTTACGGTGACTTTAACCATTGTTGCTTTACTGTATTGGGTTCCCTGATGCTTTGCATTTTGCATTGTAACAGCTTTTGGTAAGATTCTAAGCAAACCAGAGGAATATTTACATGGACGAAGTTGGAGAACACCATAACACAAAGGAAAGATTCCTTTGTTAA